>NC_141055.1:38350521-38950521 GCF_041138505.1 Cibotium barometz
CTCCGGTCCGGGGAAGAAGCTTTCATGGCGATTGAGATAGACTTTGGACGGAGGATGTTTTGCTTACAAGAGCACTTGAACATAATGAACTCAATGGATGGTGGGAGTCGGGACTCGGGAGACATGCAGCCCCCAGCGTGGTCACTGCTGAGTGCATTGTCACGTGTGCTGGTGCTGCTGTTGCAGGCTGGCTGCTAGTCTTGATTGAGGTTGACTCTCTCCCCTATCTCTCTCTCCTTCGTTGAGGTAGACTATGGCTCACTTGCTCTCTCTCTTTCACTCTCTCTTCATTGCCGTTGGAAGTGCATTCAGGGCAGTTCTTGGGCTATGCATGAGCCCATTTGTTTTTTCTACACACTTGGAGCCGTGGTCTTTGTTGACGAGGTGAGGGTGGCATCATCTAGCATTATGGCCCCAGGGCAGCTCTCTCTCTCTCTCTCTCGACTTTGTGCCCAACACCCGGCCCCCTCATCGGCCACGATCACCTCATGAGCTCCGGATCCAGGACATGCTCCACCGCCATCGAGCTACCTTTCCACGTGAAATAGCTTAGGGAGACCTCTCGACCATACTCATTAGCCACATGCTTGATATTTTGGAGAGTGGTATACCATCTACTCGGAGCTGATGTTGCTCTCATGTTTCTATGTTCTTAGTATTCCATGATGAGTTTCCATGGACAGTTTTGTATCACCCTAGTGAGATAGCTATGTTTATGTTTTTCTTTCTGTTTTATTTTCCATTCCATGATGAGATATGCCATGGACATTATTGTATCACTTTGGTCTCATAGGTCCATTGGGTCTTTAGTAGATGCTTAATATGTCTTTCTTTCTTTCTTTCTTCTCTCTCTCTCTCTCACCTTTTGCCGCCGCCCTGTTTCGGCCCTGCTCGTGCCTGTGCGCTGTGCCTTGGTTGCCCTGCGTGCTACTGTACCTTTTGTTGTCGCTCTGTTTTTGCCTAGCTCATGCCTGTGTGTCGGCTACCTCCACCTCCATTATCCGACCCACCCTTACTCGGACCCCCAAGGCAGCAGGGATTCTCTTTGAGCTGCAGAATGTGAAAGGCCTCCCCCTCTCAACTTCGTGCATCGTGCATATGAAGGACACACATGATCATGACTCGGTCCAACAAATGGGATGGATTATAGGGAGATTTAAAGAAAGCGATGGACAAGTTGGATGCCTAAGCAAACGCGAGTTCAGAACCCAACAGCTAGGGAACTCTTAACAGAGATGTGCTAAAGGCCATCAAGGACATCTTGGTGTTCTAGGATGACCAATGGGAAAAAGAGATAGCTGAGCTTCGAGAGGAGATGGCAAAGATGAGGGAACAACATGGCAAGCTGGTGGAAACCCTTGAGTGAGAGATTTCAGCTCTCAAACAAGCCTCCCCAGATGCTCTGATACCAATGTCACATGTGAAAGCTCTGGGATGCTTCTTTCAGCCCTAAACACCATCTAGAACATGCTAATGCAAAAACGCAGACAGAAGGGAGAGTAGAGAGAGAGATAGCTGGAAATTCAGTATATCATATGGTACAAAAAGGTACATCTATCTTGCAGCCATAGGCTGCCTTCCATGAAAAGGTAAATCACCTAAATAAAGCCCTAATTCTGTGACCCAGCCAACAAGGGACTGAATGATCAAAATGATGAGCAACTATGCTTATTTATAGGCTGGATGACATAATAAACTGGCCGACTTCTGGTCGGCCAGCTTCTTGGACAAATATTATGAATATTGCTGCAACCGACTGGACATGCTTATGAAAATGCTGGCTGACAGCCCTCTTTGTCCTCCATTAGTCACATCCCTACCAAAACTAGCAACAATGCTCCAAATTTGTGTTTCTAGTGAGTATTTATCATGTTGCCTCCAGGATTAGCCCTCAAATTAGCATGTACATGTGTGCACATGACAGAAGCCTTATGCAAACAAATGGGAATATTCCTCTTCATGGAAGCCTGGCGCATGGGGAAGGACCCTACAAAGGAGAGGCCTCTCAAAAATTTAAGATGGAGAAAGACGCACAACCTTCTTGCAAAAGAGGGCCACATTGAAAGGAACCAAGATCTACCTTGGAGATGACCTCACACCCATGCAGGTGGAGCACAGATGGGTGGCAATGGTGATTATCATGGAGCGGTGCTCTACATGATGGTGCGCGACCTATGGGACCACACCAGAGATTGCGGTCTGGAATGGAGCTGTGCGGACAGATGTAGGCTTGTTTGAGGACACATTTAGAGGGCGTGACATTATCCTTTACACAGACACACCAGTGCCAGAGGAGCTGGCTATTTTAGGTGAGGGGATATAGATGGGAGATTGTCCACCATCCATAGTGTAGGCACTAGAGGCTCGGGAGGAGTGGCCATACTCTACAGAGAGGAGCTATAGCACGTGATACAGATGATCAGACGGGATGAGGATGCACAATTCATATGGGTGAGGATTAGTTGATAGAGTGCCCATGACATCTACTTTGCGGTGTATTACTTTGCACCATCTACATCCAAATATGCCACCAGTGGGGAGTCCCCATACTTGCCACTATATGATGATATTATGAGATTCTCGAAACTAGGGGATATCCGCCTTGCTGGAGACTTCAATGCCCGTATCTGCTTGTGGAGCATGGGATTTTATTCATCAAAGTGACTTAAAATGTTTATAAGTCGGTGTGTTCACATATTATTAAAGACGGGTTTGACATATTATCATTTTGGGCATCTAAAGGTGGACAAAAGGAGGCGGCTACTTAAAACTTGGCCAACAAGCTTGGGAAAAGCATAAAGTTGATATTTTTGGGCAACTTCACCTATTTTGGGCAAAAGGGGGAAAAGTGTTGCAAATATAGCTAGTTGACTCTATTAAAGAAGGGATTGGGGCTGTTTTTGGTGAGGCGCATCCCTCTGGAGCCTTCTCTCTCTCTCTCTCTCTCTCTCCCCCCCCTCTGCTGGCTGTCTGCAGTTTGTTCTCTCTCCTCTCTTCTGCGCTGGCTGTACAGCAGCTTATGGGCTGTTTTCAGCTGGTCGACTTCTTGCAGGGTAGTCAGATGGCTGGTCGCTTTCTCCTAGAGCCTGACAAGGCTAGTCGACTCAGTTTTTGGCTGATTTATGGAGCTGTTTTTGGGCTGATTTGAGAGCTCTTCTAGTACTATTTATGGCTCTGTTTTGGGGCTGATTTGGCACGGAAGTCGGGGCTGTTTTGGGCTCCGTACCGGGCTTATGGACAGTTTATGAGCTGATTATGGGGCTGTTTTGAGACAGTTTTTCGGATGGTTTTTGGTGCTATGTTTGTATCTTGGCTCTAGATTGAGATTTGGGCAAGAGTTGTGCTGATGCTTTGTGGAAAATTCGGTGTTGTATGCACCCGCACCTTGGTATCGTGTAAAAACTTCTCTCTAAATAAAGTTCCTAGGGGGGGCTGGCTGTTCCGGCTCAGTGCGATGTTATTGTATTATTTATGGTTCTTCCATTGTGTTATCATACTCTGACTGGTATTTTAAGTGTTGGTCTATTGTTCTGGGTCTTCCCTTCTAGTGATAGCTACCCCTTCTGACATGGAGCTAGTACAGTGAACTACTTGATGGGATCTCTTTCCTTGATACCGCTCATTTCAGACTTCACCATCTCGCCCCGCCCCATTGGTGTGGCAAGTGATCATCCCTACCTAGCCTTCTCCCTCACATGCCAGTACACCACTCATCCACCTACCTTACCACGCCGTCACCACTCGAGATACCACTTCTATCACAATCCTCCAGAGATCTGTGTCATGCGGAAGGATTTCCTGGAGCATAATGGATTCACTCATGTAAGAGTTGGTGACTTTAATGAGTGATTAGAGTTGGTGACTCTAAGTCAGTAAGAAGAGTTGGTGACTATGTCTGCATAAACTCATGAAAGAGTTGGTGACTATGTTCAGTGAGTATGTGAACTCATGGAAGGGTTGGTGATCCTGGTGAGTTAGTTGGGGGCATGCAAGGGTAATGACTCTAGTCAGTACAACATTTGGATCCAACACGGGTGGTGCCCATGGTCGCGATAGTTTTGGTGTACAAGATGGCAAGTTGTGAGATTTAATCCAAATGGTCACGCACAAGTATTTTGCTTGTGAAATGCACTTGCATGTGACTTGTTTTGTTTGCTTGGACATTGCATGGTATTTTGCGTGTGAATGTCCACGAGCATCGGGGACGCCTGGACACCCCGTGGACGCATGTGTGCACACCTCTTTGGGACTAAGGCAGTGAATTTTGTGTGTTTTGTAGGTGGTAAGTGTGCACACTCAACCTCATTTAATTATTATTTCTTTATTTACTAAAGTCTATGGTTACAGGTTCATATTCATTAAAGTTTGGGCGGACAAACTTATAATTTACCGGGACCAATTATTAGGCTTGGGCACCCCGGCATGGACCAAAAACCTTGGGGGCTATTTTTGACACCCACGAGTTCCTTTTCTGGGGTTTTGGTGTGTTGAGCAAGCTAGGGCAGCCACAAGAGCTGGTTGACTTCTTCTGTAGTGGGCATATGGGCTGTGGACAGCAGGAAGGAGCTGGCTGACTCTATGTAAAAGATCCTCAGGGATGGTCGATTCACGGAACAAGAGCAATAGGGCTGGTCGGCTGCTGAAAACAGGTTGTAGGGCTGGCTGACAGTGCTCTCTCTCTCTCTCTCTTCTATTGTTGGTCGAGTTTCCCACAAGGCACAGATAGCCAAGCAAGATGCATACTTGCTCCCTAGAGCTGGTCGACTTCCTCTACTGCTCCTCTTTTGGCTGGCTGTGCTGAATTACAGCAAATTTCAGCCATACTTCATGGGTTTCTCTGAGATGGAATAGATACAGGTTGTGCCGAGCTTCAACCTAGCTTCATGAGATGCAAAACGATTGGTCTAAGTGCTGCTTTGGGCTTGTTTGGAGCTGTTGAAATTGCACAATCATGTGGACAGCCGTGAAACTACGGAACAATTGGTGATTGTTAAGCCGAGATTGGTGACCAAGGGCTTGGTTTCACGGGACAGCAGTTGGTGACTGCTTTGGCCTTGGTTGGTGACCGAGGGTTGGCTTTATATGGACAAAAGTTGGTGACTGCTTTTCCCTTGGTTGGTGATCTAGGGTTTGTTTTCTCTATTGGGCAGCTGGTGACTGCTTTGCTTTGGTTGGTGACCATAGTTGTTTGCGAAATAGTCCCGCTCATGAGGTACGTAAAAAACGGTACGGTACGAAACTAATGCGAAACTATTTTTTTTTAATGGCCGTTTTTTTGGGTGACCTTTTTTATGCCAAATTTTTTTCTTCCTGTTTTGTTTTATTGTTTTTTATGGCCGTTTGGGCAATGGGGACTTTCTACTTTGCCACCTTCTCTTGACTTTGCATCTCTAAATGTGTACAAATATCTATTTTTCAAGTGTTTTTTTAAAGTCGATCGTACCTCTATCGAACTTATTTTTCTGAAGTAAAAAGTCTTGTATCGGTATTGTTTTTTTGACCTTTGTCTCGTTTCATACCCTCGTACCATCGTTCCTTCAGAGAACTCTTTGGGTGAACGTGTCTATCAGAATAAAATCTGTCTCGGTCTTGAGCACCTCTAATAGATTCCTTCGCAACTTGTAACATTTCTTGCATATCTTGCAAAAAATTACGTGCTGCATCATGCTGAAGTCTTGAGAATCCTACTGTAATAGGTGATCTAGGTTGAAAACCATACATAAGCATGAAAGAACTAAAACCTGTACTCGTATGCTTAGTACTGTTATAAGCAAATTCTAACATAGGAAGATAATCCTCCCATGAACTCTGTCTTTTGGATACATATGTTCGAAGTATATCCTCCACCAAAATCTGATTTACTCTTTCAGTCTGGCCATCAGATTGAGGATGATCCGAGGAACTCAAATTCAAAGTTGTTTCCAACTTCTCCAAAAACAAGTTTCCAAAAATCACTCGTAAACTTAGAGTCCCTATCCCTGCAGCCTGAATGGTAGGCTGTTCAGTCATTGAGTCTTGGTTAATCTCCCGTCCTGGATTTTCTGCCAAAATGGACCAAAATAACTATCAGTCCTGCAAAGTCCTCTCAATGATTGAAATAAGTCAGTAGAAATCTCAGTGAACGACAAAGTATTCACCTCTCTAATTCGACTAAGCGCATCTGCAACAATATTCATGGACCCTTTCCGATAACGGATCTCAAAATCAAAATCTTGCATTAACTTAGCCCAACGAGCTTTCCGTCCTCTCAAATCATCCGCATCACACACATACTTGATTGACTGATGATCAGTCAATACCGCCATATAAATAATGTCTCCAAACCTTGAGAGCATGAATCACAGCATAAAGCTCCTTCTTAAGGGTTGGCCAACGAGATTGAGTGTCGTCTAGCTTTTTACTTTCAAAAGCAACCGGTCTATCATCTTGAAATAGAGTAGTCCCGATGGCACAGTCGCTGGCATCAGTTTCAAGAACATAAGGCCGACTAGGATCGGGTAATGCTAAGATAGGTGCTTCCTTGACTTTATCTTTCAAAAGTTTGAAGGCCATATCCAAATCGTTATTCCAAGTGATAGGCTGATTTGACTTACGTCCACGACCTTTCAACAAGTCGGTCATCGATAGTGTGAGCTGAGAGTACTCCTGCACAGATTTTCGAAGAAAAACAACAAAATCGAGAAAAGAATGAAGTTGTTTCATTGTTCGCGGTATAGGCCAGTCCATAACCTTCTGAACTCGGTCATAGTCAATGCTCAATCCATCTCTAGTGATCTTGTGTTCCAAGTAAATGATTTCTGTCATAAAAAACTTACATTTACTTAATTTAGCATATAGTCGATTCTGTCTTAAAATAGATAAGACAATCGTGAGGTGTCTAACATGATCCTCAAGAGTACGACTATATCAAAATATCATCCAGGAACACTACCACAAATTTTCCCAAATGTTCACGAAAAAGATCGTTTATTATTTGCTGGAAAGTGGCTGGAGCATTGGTTAACCCAAAAGGTAATACGAGAAACTTGTTCATCATTTGTTGGAAAGTGGCTGGAGCATTGGTTAACCCAAAAGGTAATACGAGAAACTCGTAATGGCCATACCTAGTCCGAAAGGCGGTTCTTTCAACATGCCTTTCATGAATACGTATCTGGTGATAGCCAATACGTAAATATATCTTCGTGAAACATTTCGCTCCTGCTAACCGGTCAATCAGGTCATGTGATCTATAGGGAGAGGATAACGGTTCTTAATTGTCAGCTTGTTCAATCTCTTGTAATCTATACACATTCTCCAGGTGTTGTCCTTCTTTCTCCTAAGCAACACAGGTGCACTCGAAGGTGATTTACTTGGACGGATCTGGCCCATCCTCAAATAATCTTCGAGTTGTTTAGCGAACTCATCTTCCTCAGCTTGGCTCATTCTATAAGGTGGAATACTGACAGGATGAGCACCAGGGATCAAGTCAATACGATGATCTACTGTCCTTTCAGGTGGTAAACCCGATGGAAGTTCTTTAGGAGATACATCTTGAAACGAATCGTATCTTCTGTAATTCTTTGCTTTCAAATACACTTAATTCATTGACATCCATGGAAGGGATGAGAAATGAAGAAAGTGAAATCAATACACAATGGAAAGCGGTATACAAAGAAGAATCCATTATATTACCAAAATCAACTGTATTTACAAGAGGTTCCTGAGAGGGATGTATACAATCACCTAAAATACTATACTGGGTGCTCCCATGCTGAAAAGAAAAAATATGACCAGACCAATCTATCTGGACTTGAAGAGTCTTAAACCACTGAATCCCTAATAACAAGTCTACATGTTCTAGGTGCATAACATAGCATTCTAGAGTATCTTTGTAGTTCTGAATCCGGATTGGTAGCATCTCCACCTTTCGATCCCATACTTGCCTTCCCGTAGGTAGGCGTATCTCATAGGTATGATCGTTGGGTGTCGTATCAAGACTCAATTTCTGCATAAGTTTGTAGTTAACAAAATTGTGTGAGCTGCCAGGGTCTAGAAGAATGTGGATTCTATGGTCATTCACTTCTTCATAAACTCGGAGAAGATCATGCAAGCGAAAAACTTTAGAGTTGAACAGACAATCAGAACATGTACTAGGGCGAGAAAGTACAGTAACTGACGTACCTGTCAAAGACAACTGGTTACCTGCCTTTGGCTTGGGTCCTGCGTTGGTCTTTGCATCCTTTTGCTTCGGCACTCGTTACACATGTGTCCTTTTTCTTCGTAGATAAAACAACCTCCCTTCTTCTTGAGCTTTAAAGCCTTAAGGAGTCGTTTCTTCTTCGCTGGTGTTGAACTTGAATTCTTCGAAGGTTGGTCCGAAGACTTTCCTTCAGTCGTGTTAGCCATAGGTGCAGAGAACTTTCTTTTATGCTTGTTCCCCTGCTCGGTAACGGGTTTAGACTTGGAAGAGACCATTGTATCGTCATAGATACGAGCTGAATGAATGGCCTCGTCCAATGTTTTGCATTTGTTATTTTTAACCTGTAAACAGTATGAGTCTGGTAAACCAGCTACGAAGAATCCCAAAAGAGTAGTGGGATCCATCTTTGTAGCTTTCATCTGTAAGTCTCTAAACTTCTGGAGGTAGACCTCATAAGTGAGGTGCTACGAGGTCATGGGGTCAAAGCGGTAAACCGGGCAACAACATCATAATCATCCTCTTTCTTGAGGAATTCCTTCTTGAAGACGTCTTCAAATTGCCCAAGTCGTTGGCTTAGGGTTGAGTTCCTTCCACCAAAGCAAAGCTTTGCCTGAGAGGAAACCTACTGCTAACTGGATCTTTTTTCCATCATCATATGGATGAAACTGAAAATGGGCCTGTCACTTATGTAGCCAAGTGTCCACGATCTCCTTGGTACGTTGCTTTTGCTCGCCCCTGAACGGTTCCGGAGTAACGTTGGGGCCTAAAGCAGAGGCAAAGGTATCCATACCCGAAAGAGTAGATAGCCATGCTGGCCGACTACTGCCTACCGGCAATTAGTGCTGGCCGACAGCCTGTGGTGATGCTCTTATTATGGCCGACAGCCTGTTGTGAGGCTTTAATGTACTTGATGAATTCTCCAAGTGGGTAAGAGGACTGACACATGCAGACTCTCTATGGCTGTGGAGACTGACCTACGTAGCTCATGCCTGACATGTCCCGGACGGGGGCTCACAATGGGGCCACAACATATGACAAAATATTCCTAAAAAGATAAATCCTACTGATGAATGATGCACTGATGTAGAGCCAGTGTGTCACATAGCACTCCAGTGTAGGTGCACGTGACACTATCCTTCACCCCATTACAATCACTGTCTTCAAGCATAACCTCTCTCATTAGGATAGACACGTTTGTAACACATTTAAACCACTCTGGAATAGATCATGGCCTCTTGCTGCAAAATGTATAAATTTCCTTATGATTGGAGGCTATTGTGGCTTCATGTTTTCTAGCATAGTAAGGAATGGGCATGAGAATCTTTTTTACTGTGTGTAGTTCAAGCCTTGGTGTTCGGAGCATGAGCCTTGTTTATGACCCAGGACATCCCCCAGGGTCATGGTGGTCATGGCTTCTTATAATATGGCCTTTTGCTTACATGCAACAGCAGCCTTGTTTTTCATAACCCTTTCCATCATTGGTTGACTTACTTGCTTGGATGTTTTTAAATTTATCATTGTTCTAGTCTTGTACCTTAGAACTTAAGGCACTTTTCTGTTTGTAGGGAACAGGTCTTTCTGACAAGGAAATGGCTATTTGTGATTCGTTCATCTACATCGCACAATATGGGTGTGGAACTGCATCACTGAATGTCACGGTTGCAGCATCCATAGTGTTGCACCATTTTGCAGGTACATGTATGCCATGTTTTGGTGTTCTAGTAGCTAAGTAAAAGGTTTTAAGTAGGGGTTCCTATGTGAGTGTGCCCTCCACGGAGGAGACCCATTCTTCTAGTGTATGGGTGTGTTATGGTAGGTAAAAGGGGGATTTTTGTCTGTCCGTGTCCATACCATCCATGTCTGTGCCTGTGCTTGTGCTCACGACTGTGGCAGTGTCTGTGTTTATGTGCGAGCCTGTGTTCAGGGTATATTTCCCAATGGCATTTGCATAAAAGCTGAAGTTGCATAAGATTTTGTCCAGTGTGGGCAGGTTTTCCTGAGAGGCAGCGAGACGGTCACAAGTTTGTAGTTGCAGAACGGCCATCGAAGCAAATGCAACGGACCGTTTGCTCCGAGACTCCTGAAATGATTGCTGAAATACGAAGATTAAAGCAAGGTGTTACAGAGGACTGGCTAGATGGAGACCTAGAGGTTCAACAGGATGGTGAAGACATAGGTCCAAATGAAGCGTTTGTATCAATGCCTTCCGAGGCATCAGCAGCATTGATGAGGCTGTTTGAAGGTTAAACCTTGTGGGGTATTTGAGTCATACCCCTCAACAAGTTGTAGGTTAAGGCCACATATTATGTTCCACTTCTGTTAACATGATAAGATTAAGCTGTGAATTAATGTTATGTTATCCAGAACTATTTTCTGATTCGTTGTGTGCATGTATTTAAAATACTATTCACTGCTTTGAGCATGGTTTTTGAAGCATGTGTCCATGGTAAAAAATGAGTGGGACTTAGCCACTTGCCAAAAACAAGAATAGCCTTTTAATGCATCAAGACTTCACGATGTAGAGAAGTGTAAATGGGAAATGGGATAGGAGTGTTACAGGCCCCTCCTTCTGACTTGTAGAGAGAGAGAGAGGTTTTATAAACATCTTCTAATGACCCAATGGGCCTGTGAGACCAAAAATTGTTATATAAGTTCCATGTGTGAACTGAAGATCCTAAACATAGAGATAAAAGTCCCAAAAGAAAAATGGACCGGGTGTTGACTAAGTACTTAACTATTGGTGTGGTGCATGCTCTCTTATTCTTGGATCCATTAATTGTGTCATCCTCATTGGTTGATGTTGCATGCTTATCTTCTAAGATGCTTCCATGTGCTTAAACATGACTCTCTAATTTCATTTAAAACTCAACATGGCATTCTGCAAGTTGAATATATGTTTTGTGTTTGGATTTAAAAGCTTGTAGCCATGCTATTTTGCCACAATGATCTGCATAACATCTCTAGTTTCATGTTATTTTCGTGCCTCTCAGATTTGGGAATGCCTCCATATGCATCTTCCCCAATGTGCATGACTTGAATATGACTTGAATGGTCTTAACATACCTTCATTTAAAATATTTCAACCCCTTGAATACTTTACCTTTATTTGTACAGTGTTTTTTTTAATTTCTTGATGTCCCCAAATACTTGCTCCTATAATTACCCTTTGTGGTGGATGCTTGGACTATACTACCACGTTAGCTTCCATTGATTCAGAAATTATTTTGTATAAACCACCTTCTCTTTGGCCATGTGGTCTTTCTTCTTCATTCTTGTTGATGCATGTTCCCTTTTTGCTTGATGGAGAAACCTATTTTTGCCATTGCACCTTTAGAAAATTTGTTATTTGCAATTTGTGGCACGTGTGGTACACACACTCTTGATTTCCCTCGTGATGACCCATGTTTTGATAGGCAGGTGTATTGTTTTCGAGATAAACCCAATTGCTACCTTTCACCCATGTCACTTGTGTTGTCAACCTTGAGCCATCCAAATGATAGACCCAAGTGACTAAGGAACCCAACAAGATAAGAGTTGGCAATGAAGGGTTCGTTCATTTATGGAAGAAGTTATAGATTTTGGTGCACATACACACACAACATTCCATGGGAAAAATGAGGCACAAATTACAAGTAAACAAAAATCCATTGATGGAGCGTTATTGATTGAATAGAAAGGATATAAGGACACACTTATAGTGATGTAGATAAGTGCATGATGAATGAGATGTTGCAACGAGCGTTTTACACATACGCACTATAGGTGGAGTTGATATAGGTCTCCATCATGGTAAGGTTCTTCAGGTTGGGTATAAACTCGATCAACCAACCAACCACCCAATCAAAGCATTATTAGACTAAGCAAGATACTATGAAAATTGCTGTAGCTTCAAAGTCTATTAGACTCCTTTGGGTTCTTCACCCAAGGGTAGGTTGTCCCAAAAAAATCTCCTTCAAACCTTAATGTAGTTTTATATGGAAAATCAACCCACACCAAACCTATTTGCCATCTATGACCATTTATTCTCCAATGACCACTAATTGGTGTTTAAAATGTAGGGGCTTCTCTTTATAAAGAGGGCCTTAGAAAATAGAGGTAGTCAATACTGCAAGTAGAGGTTGAAGCATTCATTTCCAACATCCCCCTCAACTCTCATCCAAAGGTGTTGAACTACCTCTCACATGCTTAATGAAGATATTGTTATAGAAGATGCAAGCATGGAACACAATATTCTTAATACTCCCTATTAACCTAGTTTTTGTTGCTAGTGCATGTGTTTTTCCTAGGGTTACATCACTAGCCATGAGAGTGGCTACATTGCTATGGTACAAGGCCTAAGGTGGTCCATGGGGCCTACCTTTCCCTCTCTCTTCTAGCTATCACCCCTTAGAAGATCATGTATCTAAGATTGGTGATTCCACTATGAGACTTCTTAATCCTAGTCCAACGACTCCACTCATCATCAATTCCCACCTATCCCTATCTCGACTAAACAATAAATATTCCATCCTTGAGATCTTTTCCACGTAAGTGCCTAGTTCCCCATATAGTTCTTGACTATGAGAGGAGGCTAGTTCAAGTCTCTTGATCCCCATGTGTGCTTGAACTGGTGTGATGAAAGAAATGGGGTGTGGAAGAAGGTGATTTGGGGGTGGCAAGTTGGGGTGCAAGCCAATATGCAAGTTGGTGGAAACCAATAGGGCTATTTAAGGGAACACTCTACCAAGCTTCCATCAATCCCTACACCTACTTAAGCTAGTTTCTTAATCTTCACTGCTAATCTCTCACAACTCATTAGCTCCACACATTTTCCATTCCGATGCGTCACTCACTCAAAAAGAGGCTACAAGGAAGAGTGTTTACCTTATTATTAAAAAGAAATTCTATGCATTGTTTTCACACATTACATATTGCTTTAATCTCAAGTTATAGCAATAAATTCTTTATAGAACAAATAAACAAGAGCTTATATGAGAGATAGAGAACTCCTTACTTCCATGAAAGTTTTAAAACAACAAGAGGGAAATAGGAAGATGAGTCCTCAAGTAAGTTTATGCATGCAAAGTTCCTAAGATTTTAGAGAAATTGGCTTATATAGAAATTGATAAGATAAGTTAAGGGCTTTTCACACTTTTCCTTAAACTCACTTATACCTCAATATCTTACTATTAAGAAAAGAGTGTTAACATAGGCATACTCACTAGCATACTCTTGTGCCATCTTGGGCCCTACTCTATAACTCTATATCAAAAATTTGAGTGCTAAATTGTAGAAATCTTTCCAATTGAGACTTATCATCCTATAAAACACAAATGATAACATAAATAATATTTAGATTACCCAAACTATCAATTGGACATCCATCAAGATAGTGGAATGGTGTTAACTTGGTCAAGCATGTCCTTGGGACAACAAGCCAATTTCTCTTGGTGCTCCTATTTCTCTTTCTATTGCTTTCACTTCTTATTGGTAATGCATATGAGAAGTGTATCATGGATATATGAAGATCTTTCTAGCGGTGAGGCAAAGGTGTGTTGATTTATTAATCCGCCTTTCAAATCTCATAATAGATGTGATAGAAAGGCCCTACATATTGGAAGCTCAAAAGTAGAGGCATTGATTATTGGGAGGAAGGGGTGCTAGGTCAATTAAATTCAACACTAAGGGACCATAAACACTCTTATTAAGGTACATTAGCATTTCATAAATTTTATAAAAGAGTGTGTAATTAAGTACCATGTCTTAGAAAAGGCAGGAAGGACATTATAAAGACTCTTATCAAGGTACATTGGCATTTCATAAATCGTATAAAGGAATTTGTAATTAAGTACAATGTCTTCGACAAGGCGATAGGAACATTATAAAATTTGTCAATAAAGTTGACAAGTGCCTCTTGATTGCTAGTTAGAGTTGTGTGCATGGCCTTGGGGATGTGCGAGATCTGCTTTGTTGAGATTTATCTTTGATTGGCAAAATCCTTCCAAGTCCTACAACATGAAATGTCATTGTCGTAAGTTGGCTTGATGCACATCACTTTGGGTGCATGGCAATAGTTGTTTTAGTACTTGGAATGCTTAAGGAAGGGAATGTAGCAAGATGGTGTGGGCCCTTATAGTTGTTTTAGTACTTGGAATGCTTAAGGAAGGGAATGTAGCAAGATGGTGTGGACCCTTATTAACCTTTGTAATAACCTACAAAGGCTTATCCCTACTTTCATATCCACTTCTTTGTTTTAGTACTTGGCATGCTTAAGGAAGGGAATATAGCATTTACTTTCTACATAAGACCTTGGTGTTACAATTCATTATGGATGCAATCCACTTAAAAGTGTTGGAAGAAGAGTTTGAGCTTATCCTTGTTCCAAGGACAAGCATGTTCATCCCATTACCAATCTAGCTCTAGGAGTGGGCCCTCAAGATTAAAGCTTTCACAATCCTCCATCACAATTGTCCACCTTTAAAAGCTCCAAGAATCCACTAAAGGCAAGTGATGTCATGAAATCAAACAATTGTGATGACTCTATGTCCTTGATGAGCACGTGAAGATACAAGATCTAGTAGCCTATGAGATCAAGATAGAAAATGAAATTCTACATATCGGTAGCATTGAACATATTGGGCCATGACTGGAATTTCTTAACCTACTCCACAAGAAGGTGGACCTAATGCTTCTTAAACTAAATCCTTGACCTCAAATGATTAATAAAGGATCATGATAAAATATGTATCATGGCCTTGAGCTCATCCAACTTTTGATAGCACTTTGCCTCCAATTGGTTGCACTAATCCTTGTATTCCTTTTGGAAGGCATTGAGATCTTTTGAGTGCCTTTTAATTGTGTAGGTGTGTAAATAATTCTCTCTTTTTACTTGCTCTTTGATACCTTCTATTTCCTCATCCGTAGCATTGAGTTGTCCTCCTTGATTCTACCACATCTCATATGATAATGCTTGTTGTATGCCATGCTAGGGCTCCTCTTGCATAGACTGCACCTCCAAGTATTTTGAAATCATTCTACATTGATTCTACATTGAGGCATCACCGCGAGGGGGTCCTCTTGCATGGATTGTGCCTCCAAGTATTTTGAAATCATTCTACATTGAGGCATCAACCAAGGGGGTCCTCTTGCATGGACTGTGCCTCCAAGTATTTTGAAATCATTCTACATTGATTCTACATTGAGGCATCACCTAGGAGGGTTGGCATTCAAGATACACGTTGAGGGTGCAATGATAGTTGCCACATTCTTAAGCTTGATATAATCAAGCTCTTTTTCTCTACCAACTTAGACTTTTATTAAAGTAAATCTTGGGCTTGTGCGTGACCTTGTCTTTTCTACATTTCACCATGGTAACATATGTGTAACGTATTGCTTAATTTGAAGAAAATATTGTTAGATGGAGAAAATGGTGAATGCACAATCAATTTATCACCACATGGCATGGGAAGTTGCATCTACATGAGTGTGCATTCCTAAAAGTGATTATCACCTCAAACAACCATAAATGTATATCATGATTGGCTACTACTTATTGCATAATTGAAAGGGCTAAGAAAATTATGCAAAGAGTTGTAAGGGAACTTAACTATTGTGGAAGTTGTGATTATGTCACATGGGTCATGGTTGTTGCAATATGTACTCTCAATACAATCATGCTTAGTAGGATATACTATGGGATTTCTCTAAAGATCAAGGTAAATTGGTGTTGTGGGTGAGGTTCAAGTTTACGCCTTGCCATATAGGAGTGTTGATTTGGTAAGGACAATGGAGTAGCGACTTACATGATAACCATGTGCAATTTTGGGGACACCCTTAGATGTAAAGTAAAAAATAGTTCAAGATATGGAGGTATTTCTTGAGAAGATAGTGATCTTGAGATGCTTTTATGCAAAAGATTGGCTTTAGATTTTGGGTGTAAGATACTTGTCAATTATTGATAAGATCAACAAGGTCACAAATAAATTGGTAATCTCTTTAACACTTCTTTCAACCAATCGAAATCGTAGATTTGACACCAACATATGATGTTTGCACACTCAAGTGCTTGGGCTAGTTATAACAAAGAGCGACATGGATTATTATGAGCACCTTTTTCAAGATTGGAACCTCCATGGTAGTCAATACAATGCTAATGTGGCCATCAAGTCTCCCAATTGTGATCTTAACTTAGTTGTATTGCAGTTATCTTTTCAGAGTAATTCAAGCATCTTTAGTCTTCTTCATAACTGACCAATATTTTGTTGATTGTTTGAGTAGTGTATCTAAAGTAGCCTGGAACTTCAATGTTTTGTTCATTGGTTCCTTTTGCAAGACTATTGCTTGTCGGGGTGACTTTAGGTTGTCCCAATGACACCCGTGTCTATTGTCATGATGTTATGACTTGCTCGAATCAATGCGTATTTGCGCTGAACATCATTTCTTGTAGGGACATCCAACCATACCATGATAGAATCTTCCAAAGGAACCATGGGTGTTTCGGTTATTGTTTTAGTTTCAGATCTTGTGTCTGTTTCATATTCCCATTCACTTTCATCCTCTGTTTGGGTCTCAGCTTTTTCAAGAGTACCCAATGCGTACAATGGCACACTTGGCCCTCTCTGACAATTCTTAATGAGGGCTGTTTGGAAATTTACAAATCCTCATAGTCTTGGTTTATGTAGTTCGTTATGTCCTTGTATAACTCAGGTTGAGCCATTAAAGGTGCAAGTGTTGATATGATGCTGGCTTTATCATGAGAGAAGAGCATTCCTCCGAATAAGGTTTTGAGAGATTGTTTTAATCATGTAAGGGAATTATCGAATTTCGTACGTGCTTTCTCAGGCCTATAGTTCGTACAATCTACCTCAAATGACTCTTCTGTAGGAGAGTGTGTCTTCCTCTTAAAAGGGAAAGCGGTACTCCTCTAGCTTTTGTATCTTGGTTGCTGTTTTACTTTTGGCATTATGAGGCTCAATAAATGTTATCTACAGACTCTTTTTCCTTGTCTTTTACTTTGACCTTGGTTTCGAGAGTTTTTTGTCCCTTGTCTTTCTTAGGTTTAGAAGGTTTTGTTTTCTCTTTTGGGTTCTGTTTTAAAGCATGTTCTTCTACCCATGTTGAGGTATTGTCTTTTGCGTTTTTTGATTGTTTGTCGTGCCTTGGCTTGTAAACGTGTAAGCACATTCAATGGCACTGTGGCCAATTGCCCATTTTGTACACTTAAAATGTTAAGAATTGTATTTTGTGAGACAAGTTGCATTCAAGTAACTCGTCTTGGGTAATCTTGGAACATGTGATCAATGCCACATCGTTCACACATGGGTCGCAAGGTGTCAGTGACTATGGGCATGGAAGTATTCCAAACTGTGGAGTCTACCACCTTGTGAGGTCCACGACAATAGAAACACTGAAGTGTCTGATTAACTGCTTCCTGTGATCAATTTCTACCCTTTGGATAGTTTCTGTTTGGTGCATGGAAGATGGAGGTTTTGAGTCCCCATTGTGGATGAAGTGGGACACTTTTTAGTATCATGGTCAAAGGTTTTACAATATATGCAGTATAGAAAAACAGGTACTTTGTATGTACAATGAGGATTGGGATGGTCGTAGAATTGATTGCATTCAACACAAGGCATTTCGCTTGTCACTTTTATAGGTATTAAGGATGTTCGATTTTGAAGGTTTACATTTTCTCTTACAGATTTTGCCTGTAAGGTTTTAAGCAAGTAGATTTATTTTTATTTCGAAAGTGTTATTCACCTTAAAATTGAATTTATGCATAAATAGATGCATAAACGGATTTTTATAAAAGTGTTATTTTCCACTGAAGTTGTTCTTATGCATAAATAGATGCGTAAAGAATCTTTATATCAAAAATAAGAATTCTCTTACATTCTATAAATAGATGTGATAAGATGTGATATGAATCAGATAGATGGGAATGAATGGATGGATGGATGTGATGAGAATAGAAGTGACGAGAATGAGAGGTAAATAGATGTGATGAGATGGGATGTGAATCAGATAGATGAGAAAGAATGGATACGAATCAGATAGATGAGAAAGAATGGATGGATGGATGTGATGAGTGATGAAATTCATACAAATTGATATTCAGACTGAAATTCATAAATTAATAATTGGGTCTTCAGATGGAAGTACTGCAATTGCATGGAATCCTTGACTTGCTTGAGGCTTAGACATGATGGTATTTGCCTTATAATTCCAAGGACCGTGACTACCCATATATACCTAGGGTATAACTGCAGCTCTTTACTGGCAGTATATACGAGTAAATCTAAGACCTTGAAATTATAAGCAAAAATGCTATCCAGATGATGAATTCGAATGTGGTTGATATGATTTTACAATTCTGGTTGAGAAGTGATGAGTTGATTTGGATTCTGATTGAAAAATGATGATTCTTGAATTTTGGTTGAAAGGTGATAAGTTGAACAAAACCACAATGAGGATGAATGGGAGAACCCCAGTAATGATGTTAATAACTGGAACATCGATAATGACTTCAGCAAATCACTACGAGATTAGTGGATTGTGCTGACAGATTGCTGCTATTTGACCTTTGACCTAGTGGCTCAAATTAAGGGGTGCTTTCTCCAAACAAGCATTATGCATACCTATAACTCCTTTTCTGTACACATCTTGTACTACCCACATTAGCTTAGGTATTTCACATTACATCTGGCCACCAAGGACCCACCTTTGTAATGGAAGTTGGCCACATAAAAATGATTATACATATTAATTATGTGCACTTAGGTGCGTTGCTATTTTACTAGCACGTGCATTAGAGGAATTTTGGTTATTTTACACTTAGTGTGTGAATAAGCTTTAGTGCTTGAGTTATTTTTGTAAAAGTGAAAAAGAAAATTCCTATTTTGTATGTACAACTATTATTGGCTCCTTGGGCTATATTTTGAATACAATTCTAAAAAATACTCATGTCATGAAAGTGGGAGTTACACGCATGGGGGGGAGATTGCACCCAATAGTGTGTCAATGGTGATGTTTACTCTATTTCATGCTTTTATGTTATGCTTTAATCTTGTCAATTTGATTCTAGTCTATTCTTTGATCTTTTAACATGTATGTGAGCTTGATTAATTCTTCAAGAGGTACTAAAGATGTCATGACATTACATGTGTGAGTGCTTAAGTGTGTGTGGGTGAATGAGTTGAGCTGCTTGCTGATAAAAGACTGATATTAATGAAAGAGCACACACACAAGAGAGCAAACCCTAATTCATTAGTGTAACCTTAACCATAGAGGGAAGCCATATCCTATTTCACACAATGCATAATAGAAGAAGTCTACACACCACACACTACATGTGCTACGTTCACACACCAAATAACCCAAATGTTTTTGAGTGTGTGGACCACTAATTAACCATGCCAAGTCACATCAATATAGATCTTTAGATTCATAAGTGTGCTATTACAATAATTGTGATGATGATAAACCAAGTGAGATGTTGATGTTCAAGCATATTGAGGATTTATCTTTTTCACTAGAAGGATTTTTATATCCAAAAATATCTCAATTTTGAATTACCTCCCCCTCTAGACATTTTCCCTCTCCAAGCCAAAACAGGGTAAAACAGGATCTTTCTTTTATTTCAGAGAGGAGAATAATTATAAGATCAGAAGGGGAGGTTCTTACACCTGCACACCTCAAAAGCTGGAGGGAGGAATCTTACATCCTACCCCACTTAAAAAACGTGAGATGTCCTCATCTCGTAAACTGGAGGACAACTCTTTCCCTTAAGATCCAGCTGATTCTGGGGTTCCTTATAGCCTGGTGAACCCAACAGAATCCTCGGATAAAGATCCTTTATATAGAACTCATCATCAGATAATGATTCTTTCAGATCATATCATTCATATCCTTAACACAATAATGGTCCATTAGACCGAAATTTCCATCTGAACATTCCTCCATGGGAATTTCAATTATACGGGTTTTTAATTTGTCATCCCTTAACTTGATCCACTAGGTCAAGTGTTAACAGTAGCAATCTGTCAGGCACAATCCACTAATCTCATAGTGATTTGCTGAAGTCATTATCGTCATTCCAGTTATGAACATCATCACAGGGACTCGTCCCATTCATCCTCATTGTGGTTTTGCTCAGATTATTGCTTTTCAACCAAAATTCAGGAATCATCATTTTTTCAATTAGAATCCAATTCAACTCATTAGTTCTCAACCAGAATTTTAAAATTATATCAACCACATTCGAATTCATTATGTGGATAGCATTTTTATAATTTCAAGGTCTTAGATTTACTCGTATATACTGCCAATAAAGAGCTGCAGTTATACCCTCGATATATACGGGTAGTCACGGTCCTTGGAATTTTAAGGTAAATACCATCATATCTAGGCCTCAAGCAAGTCAGGGATTCCATACAATTGTGGTACTTCCTTTTGAAGACCCAATTATCTATTTATGAATCTTCATTCTGAATATCAATTTGTAGGAATTTCATCCCACAATTATAACTTTTTACTGCTACTTCATAAAATTTTGACATTTCTGGTTTCTCAGTTAATCCACTTTAGCGAAATTGCTCTGATACCAGCAGGCTGAAAGATCCTTGTCCCCTCTGCGTAACGAATTTAGGGGTGCCAGTAGCGGAAGTCGCACTTCTTGCACGAGGCAGGGTCCCTCACTCGGGGCCTCGCCCCCATGGATATCCAGACAAGAGACTAATCCCTCGGTTCTTCCAAAATCGAACCCAGAAAAACTTCCCTCGCCCTGGAAAGCACGGGCGATTCCTCCAGGATATTTTTACTCTGAGGTAGTCAAGAGCCTTAACAAACTGAACTGATCTGACCGAACCCATAAGTATCATAGTCAGATCAAGGAAAAGACTTGCACTTGGATCATAGAGACCAACACTTTTTTCCTCATTGAGAGGCACAGCCATTGATTCTTTTCCATAGGACAATTTTTATCTAGGATTTACTTCATCGTACCATAACAGAATTGAGTCTCATTTTAGGGATCCATCAGTCTAGCCCCATCCAGTCCCATCCAGTCCCGTGGGCTAGCCAACCGCCTAACCACTGTAGTGATGGGATCCATTTAAGAATTTGGTTAGGTTTTGTCCCGGGTACCAGGGAAAAGAGATCCCAGGCCCCCTAGCCGGATATTCATGCAATCTTAAAACTAGTCACGCCACTTATACACCCAATATGAAATTGCCTTTTTCACAGACTCAGCTGTCTTTAAAACAATCATTTAATGAAACTATAGTATCTTTGATCATAATCCTCCAAAATTAATTCGGTTGAATCCTAATTTTTAATTTTTCCTTCATCGGTGTACTTATGGCATCATTGGCAACTAGAACGCTCACCACCTGTCCACTTAGGGGCCTTTTCAATAGTTCCTAGCTCATAGTACCCGGCAACATATTCACTTATAAAAATCAAAATGGAATCTCCGTCGAAGATCAGCAAGATCAACCAACAGATCCATATAAAAGTGTCAGAGACTCATCCGTTGAGGACCAGCAAGGTCAATCAACCAGATCCATGCCCGAATTCAGAAAACAACTCTTACTCCTTGTTCCAATATCTTCCACGATGTACATGTGGGTATCTTCGGCGACTTAGAGCCCGAGCACCGTATGGTCAGCACCCTCTAGGATCCTTCGCAGGTCACCTAGCGCTTCACTCATAGGCCGCTTCCTTAGTCCCTCATCCACCGTACCAGAATCTCACCATTTAAATCGAACCGAGGTTGGTCAAGACCTCGGCCGACCTTGCTACGCGAGATGTCCTCCGTTGACTCTCCGTCTCAGCTGATGCAACTTTAACAGATAGGTGTCCACGACCTCATTCACAAGGTCAAAATGCTTCCCTAGTATTTTTGACATAAAACAGTCATTTAAAAATAGGTCATAAATACAGTTTCTATAACGAACTCTCGTCTTTCCACATTGTTCCACATCAATCCTCATTTATTTGATATGTATTCCCATTCTCATCACATCATTTTCCATCTCATCACATCTTTTCTCATTTATCCGCATAAGATCTCATCCACTCGCATCTACCCATATCCACATCTCATCACATCTCATTCATTTACATCACATATCACATCTATCCCAATTTACATCACATCTCATTCACTCACATCCCGATTCACATCACATCACATCTATTCACGTCCATCACATTCATTTACATCACATCCATTTACATCCATCACATCACATTCATTTACATCCATCACATCACATTCATTCATATCCATCACATTCATTCATTCTCATAACCATTCCATCACATTCATTCATTCATATCCATCACATTCATTCATATCCATCACATTCATTCATTCATATCCGCCACATTCATTCTCATAACCATCCCATCACATTCATTTACATCCATCACATCACATTCATTCATATCCATCACATTCATTCATTCATATCCGCCACATTCTCATAACCATCCCATCACATGCATTCTATCCACATTATATCACATCACTTCTATTTACATCATATCTCATTCATACACATCTCATCTCATTCATCCACATCTCATCTCATTCATCCACATCCATCCAATTGTTCACATGTATGACTACTCACATCTATCCATACATTCATATCTATCACTTCACATCCACATATATTCATGTCACATCACATTCTTTCACATACACATCCACATCCATTCTTCTCTTTCACATTCACATCCATTCTTCACATACACATCCATATCCATTCTTCACATACACATTCACATCCATTCTTCACATACACATCCACATCCATCCATTCATTCACATCTATCTGATTCACATCACATCTCGTCACATCTATTCACATCATATCTCATTTCTATGCAAGTTTTCAGTTTGATTTTCTTTTGAATACAAGGAGTATTTCTTTAATCAGTATCTCCAAAACTTCTTGATCGGAATTCTGAATTTCATACCAGAATTCCTCGAATTCTATAACCTTGATCCAGAGATCAAATCGAAGGGTTTCAAACTTAGTTTCAGATTTGGCGGGAGTTTTGAGTGTATTTTTCTAAACTGGTCGCACCTTCTTTCCTCGAGACTGATGAAAGAGTTTGGTCTTGGTCTTGGTCATAGTTTGATTCAAGGTTCGAGTGGGATAAGATTTTTCGAGTTATCTTTCTCGAAAAGGTTTGCTCTTAGAGTATTTAATTATTCATTTATCAAATACTCATAGAATTTAAACATAGAATTTAAGAGAATTCTAATTTTGATATAAAAATTCTTTATGATGCATAAAAATCAACTTCAGTGGAAATAACTCTTTTATGAAAAAAATCCTTTTATGCATCTATTTATGCATAAAATCAAATTTAATAGGAATAACACTTTTAAAATAAAAGGAATTTCTTTATGCATCTTTCTATGCATAAAAATTAATTTTTATAAAAATAACGCTTTTATAATAAAAAAATTCCTTTATGCATCTTTCTATGCATAAAAATCAAATTTAATAAGAATAACACTTTTGTAATAAAAAAATTCCTTTATGCATCTTTCTATGCATAAAAGTCAAATTTAATGAGAATAACACTTTTGTAATTAAAAAAATTCCTTTATGCATCTTTCTATAAAAATCAAATTTAATGAGAATAACACTTTTGTAATTTAAAAAAATTCCTTTATGCATCTTTCTATGCATAAAAATCAAATTTAATGAGAATAACACTTTTGTAATAAAAAAATTCCTTTATGCATCTTTCTATGCATAAAAATCAAATTTAATGAGAATAACACTTTTGTAATAAAAAATTTCCTTTATGCATCTTTCTATGCATAGAAATCAATTTTTATGAGAATAACGCTTTTGTAATTTACAAAAAATTTCTTGATGCATCTTTCTATGCATAAAAATCAATTTTAATGAGAATAACACTTTTGTAATAAAAAATTTCCTTTATGCATATTTTTATGCATAGAAATCAATTTTATGAGAATAACACTTTTGTAATAAAAACAAATTTCTTTATGCATCTTTCTATGCACAAAAATCAATTTTAATGAGAATAACACTTTTGTAATAAAGATTTCCTTTATGCATCTTTCTATGCATAAAAATCAATTTTAATGAGAATAACACTTTTGTAATAAAAACAAATTCCTTTATGCATCTTTCTATGTATAAAAATCAATTTTAATCAGAATAACACTTTTGTGATAAAAAAATTCCTTTACGCATCTTTCTATGCATAAAAATCAATTTTAATGAGAGCAACACTTTTGTAATAAAAAAAATTTCTTTATGCACTTTCTATGCATAGAAATCAATTTTAATAATTAATATCAGTGATATCCATGCATATTCATAGGTGAATATGTACATGGAGTAATTAGAATATTTCTTTTAGATGCAAAAATGGTGGGAATCACTCTTTTGGAATAACATAAAAATAAACTTTCTTTTCCATAAAATTCTGGAAAATTTTGCCATAACCTCCGTTGTATGGCTGACCATTTCTCATTTTTATCATTATTTATTTAACTTAAATTAACCCAAATTAATTTGGATTAACTTAAATTAATCCAAATTAGATTTATAGAACTCTAATCTACACAATTTTCTAAATTCAGGAGAGTAAACAATAAGAAGAATTTAATTAATCCTTTAGTTAATCTTTCTAGGATTGAGAAAGGTTGGAATGTAAAGAGGAGAAGGGGATGGCCTTTTTATCAAAGGCATAGCATTTGAATTTAATTCAACATCTGCAAAGCATAAAAATTAAGAAAACCATAGATTCTTCATTAAACAAGTAAGAAAATTAGCTTACATGGAGCTTGTAAGCTCTCCTTTGGCTTGAGGGATTGAGGGTTCTACTCTTGTTTGAAGCAAGAGTGGCCACCAATTCACTTTGGAAAGGATTAGGCCAAAAATAATTGAATTATTAAAAATTTCAATGTAGATGGCTCAGGAAAGGAGCAAAGTAACCGTGCATAAACACCATTAAGCTTTTACAAAGGGGGAGGCTTCTATTTATAGGAAAAAGTGAGCCTCTAACCTAGCAAACTGATTCTAGAATTTTCCAGATTAGTTTGGTCAATTTTTGACCATTTTTGGGCCAGTTCAGCTTACTTTTTGGATCTAGTTTTGAAATAGGAGAGAGGAGAGATTAAAATATCTCATTTTATTGATTAAAAATTGGGGGTAATGATGAGAAAAAGGTGCCTACTTCATGAGGGGAGATCCCGACACTGAGGTGTCAAAATTCAGTTTTTTAATTCTTTTCTTTGGTCCTTAGTCCACTGTTCATGGTTTTTCTTTTATTCTTCAATTTATCTCTTCCCTACATTTGGATTTATCTTATTGGTCCATAGGAACCTTAATTGGACCATAATCCAAAATTTTTTAAAAATCAGGACCCTTAGGCTAAGGTCCTTTATTGAAATGGATCTAGAGCAAAATATGGAATCAAACACATCAAAGCAAGAATCTAGCATCCATTAATCATGAGATTAGTGATCAAACGGCTCATCACATGAATATACAAAGAGAGAGAAAATCTATAAGTGCATGTAGCAAGAGAAGATGCACAAATAGCCTAAGTGTGTTTAACCTCTCACCAAGAGGATGACCATGGAAGGCCAAATCTCCATAGATGGAGCCCAAAGGTACAAGATGACCAAAATTAGTAAAAGTGTCAAAAGATCCTACCAATGTACCCCAAGCCCTATTTATAGTCACTTTCTCCTATTGCCCATGGGCTCCTATGTACATGTGGAAATCAAGCTCTATGGTTCATGACAAACCATCCCTTCCCAAAGATTTTATCCTCAAAATCATACAAGATATTTACAATTGAATCGCAATCTCAATGTAAACCCATGGGAAGTAGAGAGGTCTTCAAAAATGCACCTCGAATACATTTGGAATAGGAAAACCAAATGTAGTGAAGCCAGCAAACTCCTTCTCTAAAAATAGCATGTAGGACTATTATGGCAACCATGTTGTCGATGAAGCTTCCCTTGAAATTCTTCATGAAACCTCCATAAAAATGAGCTGCACATGATGCGTAGCCGCACCCAAAAGGGTCCCACATATTTGTCATCGAATCAAATGATCTTCCAAGTATGTTGGAGTAGATTGGTAACCCCAACAATAGATCCAACCAAAGTTGTCCAGAAATTACAGCACATATAAAACCTCATGATATCCCCATTCTTCACATAATAATCATGCCACTTGATCAAGGAATACTTCCATCAAGTAAACCATGTTGTTGAATATACTCCATTGATTGCCAAGTAGCCTCATCTATGGGCAAGCGCTTCCTTTTCGCAAGGAATTCATCAATGTTCCGGTTCCTCAAAACCCTTGTCCTCTTGTCCACAATCCTCTCCGGCTCATAGATTATCTCTCCTTCTTCATCCATCGGTGGTAACTCTTCAATCTCTTGAGGAAGAGAGCCCACAAACCTCTTAAGGTTGGATACATGAAACACATTATGAATCCTTGTAGAAGGAGGTAGGTCAAGCTTATAAGCCAAGTCACCCACTTTCTTGACTACCAAATATGGTCCATAGTATCTATGTGCCAACTTGGAATTAGAAGACCCTTTGAGAATATTGTGACGGCTCTTAGGAAGCTTGAGCAACACATAATCACCTTCCTTAAACTCCATTTTGCGTCTATGCTCATCCGCATTTGCCTTCATGACTTCTTGTGCTTCATATTATCCTTGCATAATTGAAGAAGCTGTCTCATCCTTTCCAACTCTTCCTTGGCTAAAGGATTAACCATTTTATCCTCATGGAAGGCAATAGATGGCACATGCACATAAAGAGCCTCAAAAGGTGACATCCCAATACTCAAATGCTTGCTTGAATTATGACAAAATTTAGCAAGGTAAAGCCATTCATCCCATGATGCTTGCATGTCATGACAATAGTGCCTCAAGTACACTTCGAGCCATTTGTTTGTGTACTCCGTTTTATTGAAAGAATGGTAGAGGGGGAGGAGACACACACATAGGAGCAAACCCTAATGTATATTGCAAACCCTAACCATAGAGGGAAGCCATCTCCACTCTCACACAATGCATAATGCCATAATCCATAATACACACAACACTATGAGTTGTGTCCACACACATCTAACCCTAGATAATGTCCACACACTATGACCAGCTGGACACGCGGTCATTTATGTCTCACACATGTTCCTACCTCACATGCCAGCACATAGCATAGCAGGCTCACACTGACATCGAGCTTGAATCTCAACAGCCCCTCTCAAGCTCATGATGTACTGCCGATGAAGATGTAGATGAGCTTGGCATATCAAGACTCTCCACTCCCCCTCAAGCTCATCCCATGTACTCCCAACATAGTCCAGAAGTACTCAAACTTCTCCCTGCTAAGTGGCTTTGTAAAGATGTCTGCCACCTACTCATCAGTCTCTTCACATACTGTAGATCAACTGTACCATCCAGCACCTTCTCTCTGACAAAGTGATAATGGACCTCTATGTGTTTGGTCCTCGCATGAAATACTGGATTCTTGGCCAACTGTATACTGCTCATGTTGTCACAATGAGTGACAACTTTGCTATCAAATTAGGCTCACACAAATCTGTCAAGAGACTCTTTAACCAAACTGCCTCACAAGTAGCAATGGCTGCACCCCTGTATTCAGCCTCTGTGGTACTGGATAAAGCAACTGTAGGTTGCTTCTTGCTACTCCAATTCACCACGGCACTTCCAAGTGTAAAAGCATATCCACTAGTAGACCTCCTATAATAGGAGCTACCTGCCCAATCAGCATCTGTGTAACCATGTATGTCCAAGCTTTTACCACTCTCATAAAGTAGACCATAATGTGTAGTCGTCTTCACATATCTCATGATGCGTCTCATCACTGCATCCAAATGAGGCTTTCTGGGGCTCTGCATAAACTGGCTTACTAGCCCCACAGCATAACTCAAATCTGGGCGTGTGATAGTCATGTATATGAGACTACCAACCATCTTCCTGTACATAGATGGATCATCAAGCTCATCACTATAATCAGCCCGCAACTTCACATTTTGCTCCAAAGGTGTACTCATAGGTTTACACCCTGTCATGCCATATTTTGCCAACATATCTAATGCATATTAGCACTGTACTAACCATGTACCTGCATGATCTTTGACCACTTCAATTCCAAGAAAGTATCTCAACTCACCAAGGTCTTTCATGTCAAATTGCCCACTCAATGCTTTCTTGACATGCATCACATCTGTACCATGATCACCTGTGATAATCAAGTCATCCACATAGATGACGAGTAAAACAATCCCATGCTGTGTCTTCTTCACATAGAGTGAAGAATCTGCTGTAGAAATCTGAAAACCAAGTGAGATAAGATATCTGCTCATCTTATCACTCCAACACGAGGTGCTTGCTTCAAACCATACAATGCCTTTTTCAATATGCATACGTGAGTGGGATATCTTGGGTGTACATACCCTTCTGGCTATGCCATATACACTTCCTCTTGTAGATCTCCATTTAGAAATGCATTTTTGACATTCATCTGATGCATTTCCCAGCCATTAGCTGCAGCCATAGCAATGACTGCTCTCACTGTGCCCATCTTAGCCACTGGACTAAAGGTTTCATCATAGTCCAAACCTTGGATCTGTGCATAACCCTTTGCTAACAATCTTGCTTTATGTCTCTCAATAGAACCATCAGATTTGCACTTCACTTTGTAAACCCATTTACATCCAATAACATTCTTGTCCTTTGGTAATGCAACCAAGTCCCATGTATCATTATGGACCAATGCGTCCATCTCAACATCCATTGCTTTCTCCCATACATGCTCTCCAATAGCCTCTGTATAGCATGTAGGTTCCACATGCTTCATCATAGATGTCATATATGCATAGTGCATAGCAAAATCTCGATATGTCAATCTGTCAAACAACAACGGGATATCTGACTCTCTGGGATCTCCACAATGCATGCGGGTCACTCTGAACACCTGTAACTCTAGCATGTCGTGGCACATATCTGTCCTGCCTAGCACCAGGTGTGCGTAAAACAGGTATGCCAAGCTCCTCATCCAAACTCTCTGAACTAGATGACTCATAACTTGTGATTCCAATTCCTTCGACCTTCTTCTTTCCTTTATCCATAGCACTACTCCCACCAGTGCTCACACTCTCATGCCTCAAACGTCCTGACCATGGACGTACACTGCTACTCTCAGCCTCTGCTGGCCCAGATATAGTAGTAGAACTAGAACTTGCTTGTGGCAAGTTCACAAGCACATCAGCCTTAAGTGACTCAATGACACCCTCATCTTTTGCTTTGTACCAACTAGCAAGCTCATCAAACACCACATCTCGTGAGATGACCACTTGTCTAGTTTGTGGATTGTAACATTTGTATGCCTTCAAATCCTGTGCATATCCAACAAATACACATTTCTCTGCCCGCCTTAAGATCCAACTTTCTCCTTCTTTCATCAGGCACATGTACATAAGCTATGCATCCAAAAACTTTGAGGTGTCCAATGTCTGGCCTAAAACCTGTAAGCCGCATCTCTGGCGTGCTTCCATGAATGGCTGCTGTAGGTGTTTTGTTCAGTATATACACTGTAGTAGCACATGATTCTACCCAATAGTAATCTGGCATGCTCTTTTCATTGAGCATCGCCCTTGCCACTTCACATATGACTCTATTCTTTCTCTCAGCCACACCATTTTGTTGAGGTGTATACCTGCAAGTCAATTGTCTTCTTATACCATGCTTCCTCAAGAAATGCTCAAAAGCTTTTGAGGTGTATTCACCACCTCCATCTGTCCTCAAACATTTAATCCAACAACCATATTGCTTTTCTACAAAAGCTTTGAAATCCATGAACTTTTCCAACACTTCACTCTTCTCTCTGAGAAAGTATATCCATGTCATCCTGCTGAAATCATCTATGAATGTCACATAGTATAAACTGCCTTTGATAGATGGGTTTTGTGTAGGACCCCATACATCACTGTGTACTATCTCAAGTGGCCTGCTACTCATATTTCCTTCTCTAGGAAACCTCAACCTTGCCTGCTTTCCAAACTGACAGGCTTCACAAACATGCATATTCCCATCATATTTGAATCTAGGCAATCCACTGACAATGCCTCTTGTCTGCATGTTCTTTAACCTTTGTATATTGACATGTCTAATCCTCTTATGCCACATATCAATGTCCTGTACCACATTTTTACTTTTGGAGAACATGGCTGATTTTAGCTCAGGAATTCCAGCATCCACCTTAAACAATTTGCCTTCTTTCTTGCCTTTAGCAATTACTCTACATCCATGTTTGAAGTCCTCAACGAAGCAACCATGCTCGTTGAACCTAACTTGTAATCCCTGTTCCACCATTTGACCAAAAGAGGCCAAGCTCTTTGTGATAGAAGGCACATACAATACATCTGACATAGATTTTGTTTGACCATTGTGCATAACCAATGGTACACTTCCAACATGTGTAATGACATGCTGAGTATCATCTCCTGTTTCCACATAGCCTTTCACATCCATAGGCTTCATATGCTCAAACCATTCACCATGACATGTCATATGTCAATCTCAACATGAGCTGACACTCACAAGGCGCCTGCATGACCGTTCAACATTTATATCACTGGTGGGTTTGGTAGCTGGCATAGACATATCTTCACCAGAGATTCTACAGTTGGACTACACTGACTAGTCCACATCTACCCACTTCTCTTAGTGTGTTCACATTATGGACCGCTTGTATATACTCTATTATGTGTGCTAGTCACTTTATTTTCTTATTAGACCTCTTTTGTTGTGTAAAGAAGAAGAAGAATTTTTAGTCTCTCACCTTGTGTGTTCTCTCTCTTCTAGGGTTTGTGTGAGTGTGTGTGTGCTTGCAAGAGCTCAAGCTCTCTTCTCCCTTGCATCTTTTCATGGTATCAGAGCCTGGTTCATGCTAAGGGCTGAGTGGCAAGCAAGAAAAGCACAAGAAGCGGTACAAGGATAAGAGCTTCATCTACTCTTCCCCCTTTGTGTTGGCAAGCAAGAGAAGCACAGGAAGCGATACAAGGATAAGAGCTTCATCTACTCTTCACCCTTGTCTGGGAGCTCTTCTCGGGAGGCACCAGCAAATGAACTCCGATTGAGGATCTTTCTTCAAAAATCTACAGGGAAACTATATTATCTCATTGGACGTATTTTTTTGGGACGAAAATGCATTTCAGGCACGTCTGGACCTCCGTTTTTTAGTTTGTAGACGTTCACAAGCATTGCGGGGTAAGTTTCGATTCTCTACAGAACTCTGTTTTTGGAACTGCAGGAAGGGCGATTGGTTGTGCAGACATTGTGTGTGCTGCAAAAAGGTCTCAAAGTTGCCATTGGGTGTATATATGCAAGTAAGGTCACTGGTTGTGACAATTTGGGTGCAGTATAGTACTGCTGTAGAGAATACAATAGTACTGCTATAGAGAATACAACGGTTTGTGTAGGTCAAGCAAGAGTGCTGGTAAATTTGTGTTGTAAAAAAGATATCAATTATGGAATAAACTAGATTGTTACAGAGAAGCTTGACAAGAACAACTTCTATGCTTGGAGTTTTAGATTGACAAATTTCTTGATGGGAAAAGGTTACTGGGACTACATTGAAGGTGAACATAAGGAGGCATCGGAGATACCGGAGGCTCTGCAAATATAAAAGAGTTCAAGGATTGGAATCAAGGAGCAAGAAAAGTCATGTATTGACTTTCTATTAGCATATAGGGCACTTTGATTGGGCATATACAGGATGCCAAGTCACCTAAAGAGGCAAGTCACCTAAAGAGACATGGGACACCTTGGTGAAGCAGTATGAAACCAACACCAAGGCACGAAAAATTCAGCTGAAGAATGTGCTTCATACTGTGGAAAAGAAGAATATGTCTATGAATGATTATGCTTTGAAGATCAAGGGCATTGTGGAATCCCTTGCATCAATTGGTGTTTTTGTTGATATGATGATGATAAGGTGGAAGTGTGTTTGCGTGGTCTCGAGCCATAATACAAGGCATTTAAGCCTATTCAAACTCGGAGAACATTCCCAACTTCACATATTTGGTGTTAATGCTGATCATTGAAGAGAAGAACTTGGGTGAAGATTAACAATCTTCACAAAACAGAAACAGTTTAGAGCAGCAGGGGCCTTCTACTACACAAGTGCATGTAGAGGACAACATAGAGGTTGTGGATGTGGCCAAAGTGGTGGCCAAATAGATAATCAAAATTATGGTTAGCAATAGAGCAACAGTCCCAGGATTCACAACAACAACATACAGGTGGAAGAGGCCAGTTTAGAGACAGGGGGAGTCAACAAGGTTGTGGTGATTGGCAAAGGTAGCATAATGATACACGAAGCTGCTTTTATTGTGGTAAGCCTGGGTATGTGTAGGAAGATTGATATAAGAAGTAGAGTGACATGCGAAATGAAAAATTGCAACAAAACAACTATGCATCCTTTAGCAGAAATAATGAGAGGTTGTTTGTTATGCAACATGTGGTTAATGTTGTGTCTGAAAATGATGTAGCAACATGTAAGGATGATGTATGGTACGTTGATTTACGTGCTTTGAACCACATGACAAGTCATGGTTGGTGAGTGGTTCAAGGAAATGAAAGTCTTAAAAGACTAGGTTTTGTTGAAACAAGGGGGGATGACACTGCTCATCCGATTGCCCATGTTGGGGTGTCTATGCAAGATGGTAAGGTGAAGTACCTTGAAAATGTACTTCATGTTTCGAATATTACAAAGAATCTAGTTTTTCTTGGTGGCGAGATGATTGAGCAGGGTTTACAAGTTTGGATGGGGCTGTTTTGTAGAAGACTTTAAAGATAAGTGCAGGTTGGTTGCAAAAGGCAACAGAGTGGGCAGAATTTTTACATTGAATGTAAATATACCTGAAGTGAGTGCTGCAATGTTTGCAAATGGTTCAGGAATTGTTGCAGATACAAACATTTGGCATAAGAGAATTGGGCATGTCAATGTGCAAAGAATGAAGTCTATGCAGACTAAACAAATTATGACAGGGATTCCTAAGTTTAAAGTTGAAGGTATGTAGAAAGTTTGTGAAGCATGTCAATTTGAAAAGCAAACAAAACATGTATTTCCACATGACAAAAATGTGAGCAAGAATGTACTTGATGTTGTGCATTCAGATATATGGGGTCCTGCGAAGACTATGTCTATAGGTGGCTGTAGGTACTACATAACGTTCATTGATAACCACACGAGGAAAGTGCGGGTGTACTTCATAAAGGAGAAGAGTGAAGTGTTCACTCATTTTCAGAATTTCAGAGTTATGGTAGGCTGAAAAATAGACAGGAAAGCATGTGAAGTGCCTAAGGTCAGATGGAGGGGGAGAATACTTCTCCACCAATGAGTTCTCTGAATTCTTGCGAAAAAATAATATTAAGAGACTATTTACATGTAGATACACTCTGCAGCAAAATGGAGTTGCTGAGTGAAAAAATAGGCACATTACAGAGATAACATGAGCATTGATGGCTGAGAAGAATATGCCACATAGCTATTGGGCTGAGGCTGTTTCTACAACAGTTTATATCATGAACAAGACTCCTACTACAACCATACATGATGTAATGCCAAAGGAGAAATTTACTGGCAAGAACTTGATTCGTCTCACTTGAAAGTTTTTGGATGTATTGCATATGTGCATGTGCCAAATGAGTTACGTACCAAGCTCGATCCAAAAGCAGACAAATGTGTGTTTATTGGGTATTCCCTTGAGTAAAAGGGATATAGATGTTATAATCCTACTACACGTGAATTGAGGGTAAGCAGGCAGCAATCACAGTCATTGAGTGGACCAAGAGAGTCCTCATCCAGCGGTTCTGTTGATAGACCATGGAGTGGTAGGCTATATCATAATACCAGTCCTTAAAATGTAGTTTTACTAAATCACATAAAGGCAAAGAGAAAGTGGTTGAGTCCCTTGGTATACCTGACATATTTGCAGGGCATTCTCTTGTTGATGAAGATTCTAGTGGCTCGGAGATGAGCCTTGATGAGAGGAGCTTGGGATTCTAGCAATGAGGACACCTAGTGTGAAGAAGGCTATGGAAGCCATCAATGCAAAGTTACGAAGATCTGGAAGAGTCAAAAATCATGTGCAGAGGTTAACTTATGATGATGATGCGGCACATCATTATGCATATATGGCAAAAGTTGTGTAGGTTGTAGAACCCACATGTTTTGATGAGGCTATTGGAAATGTGTGTTGGGAGAAAGCTATGAATGAGGAGATGGATGCATTGTATGGAAATGAGACTTGGGATTTGGTGCCATTGCCTGAAGGCAAGAAAGCTATTGGCTATAAGTGGGTGTATAAGGTGAAACATAACAGTGATGGAAGCGCATAAGCAGGTATAAGGCTAGATTGGTACCCAAAGGATATGTGCAGACACATGGGATTGATTATGAGGAGACATTTTCCCTAGTTGCAAAGATGACAACTGTGAGAGTTGTGATTGCGATGGCTATAGCTAAAGGCTGGTTTTTACATCAGATGGATGTCAAAAATGCGTTCTTGCATGGTGACTTGCAAATCGGCACAGTTTTGCTTTGTAGAGTAATACTTCGGCTCCACTATCTCATCCTCTATCAGCTCTTGCACATAATGATACTGAATCTCAATGTGCTTGCGAGCATGTGTTAATCCCATTTTGGATTAACAAGTATGCTCCTCCAATTGAGGACATTAATAAGTTTCATGAAAAGGCACTATAAAAGTTGTACATTATGAGATATTGGCCACCCAAGGCACTATAAAAGTTGTACATTATGAGATATTGGCCACCCAAGGCCTTAAGTAAGTTTTGGGTGCCCAAGTGTGAATAAGGGCCAAATGTATATAAGGAATTTTCTCATAATAAGATAGTATTCTAGCATTTGTGCCTCTTCTATGCTTGTATGTTCATGCTTGTGTGGGATAGTGAGAGAGAGTGATTGCCTTATGCGATGGTGTGAGCGACTCTACGGTGATAGTGTGGAGGTGGAGCTTGGAGGCCTCAAGGGACTCAAGTTCGAAGCATTGGTAAGTGCCCTACGATAGTTGTGTTCTATTGCTCTTCCCTTAGGTGAATGCATTGAGTTCCCTCTTGGAGGTCTGGTAGCCCATAATAGCATGAAACATAGGGTTCTTAGAGATAGCCATGCAACTTTGATTGTCGCACTGCAAGAATGTAGCTTCCCTGATCTGAACTCCTAGCTCAACCAAGATTCTCCTCAGCCATACTACCTCACATGCAGCAAAGCAAGTTGCTTTATACTAAGCCTCTGTGGAAGAAAGTGCCATTGTAGGTTGCTTTTTGTTGGTCCAAGAGAAAGAACCAAGTGAAAAACAATATCCAAAAATTGATTTCCTAGAATCACAATCTCCTACCCAATCTGAGACACAATAACCTATCACAGTGTCGCTCATGTTGTAAGTGATGCCATACTCAAGAGTACCTTTGATGTACCAAGTACCCTCATCCGCCGACTCCCTCGTGGCTTGTTGGAAAACCTGCTCTCAACACACAAACTATGAAGCTGATATCAGGTCTAGTGTTAGTGAGAAAAATCAAACTCCCCACCAACTTACTATACTTCATGACATCAACAAGTGATAAATAGTCCTCTGAAGAAAGCTTCACGTTCACTTCCATTGGCGTAAACATAGGCTTGTAGTTTTTCATCCCAAATTCTTTGAGAATCTCCCAAGCATACTTTTGCTGCGGAATGAAGATTTTACCTAGCTCTTGCTAGACCTCAATCCCTAAATAGAAACGCATAAAACCCAAGTCTCATGGCTTAACATATCCATTGTCTGCTGCTGCTTCTGTTGGATCATCTCTTCATGTCACTTGAAATTTTTTTCATCTACATACAAGACAACCAAAATAATCTTGCCATGCCTTTTTAGAACATACAAGTTAGCATCAGAAGCACTTCTTATAAACCCAATTTTTTTGAAAAATTGGTCTATCCTATGATACCATGCCCTTGGAGCTTGTTTTAGCCCATATAATGCCTTCTTCAACCTGCAAAGTTTGTTTTCTGATATGGGAATCTCAAAACCTGGTGGGGGGCTGAGCTACATATACCTCCTCCTTGAGATGGCCATTTAGAAATGTCGATTTGACATCTATGTGAAAGACTGGCCACTTTTTGTGAGAGCAGCCAAGGCAAGTACCGCCTTGATAGTTATCATGCGAGCTGCGGGGGGAGCAAAGGTTTCATCAAAGTCAAACCCTCTACCTGTGCAAATCCCTATGCAACCAACCTAGCTTTGTATTTTTCAAGTGATCCATCAACCTTATACTTAGCTTTTCAAACCCATTTGGTACCAATTACCTTTCCGTTTGGTGTTGTTCTTTATGATGCTATCATACTCACTTTGGATTTGCTAAGTCTTTATCCAAGGTGGCTATCTCCTTCAATGCTCCCATTATCTCAACCATCAAGGCCATATTGAATGAGATCAACTGCTCTTCTCTGCTCCTCTATTCTCCTTAATCTGCATGGTCCATCTACTGAAGATTTTGGCTTCTCATGTACTGGATTACGTAAAGAGCTTATGTGCCCACTTTGGAAGTGGCAGCATGATGTTCTGATATGTGAGAGTCTTCATCCTCTAAAAACACCTCCTCCTTGTTGAGAGGAAAGTTGACTAGTGGGTTGGGGTCATGGTGGACTATTTCTTTGGCTGATGATAGAGTGGATGGACCTCCTTCCTCCACTGAGTGTGGCTGTTTTGCAAATACCACATCTTGGTTAGATAAAATTTTCTTTGCCTCTGTATCATAGAGTTGATATGCCTTCGACTCTTGACTATATCCAAGAAAGACACACTTCTTACTTTTGGCATCTAGCTTGGTCCTAGATGCATCTGGAATATGCACATAACATTCACAACCAAATTTTTGAAATGAGAAACTAAAGGTTTCTTTACTAGAGTAGGCCTCTTGAGGTGTAACATCCTTGAGTGCTTTTGTGTAGCTCCGATTGAGGACCTAAACTACTGTGTTGATTGCTGCAGCCCAAAATGTATTGGGCAAACCCTTTGCCTTCAACATCCATCGAGCCATCTCCATGACAATTTGATTGTGGCATTCTACAACACCATTTTGCTGAGGTGTGTGAGCAGTCATGAGTTCGCGGTTGATGCCATTCTCCTTGTAGTAATTGTCAGATTCCATTGAAAGCAATTCTCCTCCTCGATCTGTACAAAACTTCTTCACCTTCTTTCCTGTCTCATTTTCCACAAGCTTATGCCATTGTTTGAACTTTCCAAAAGCTTCATCCTTATCCCGAAGGAAATAATCCCACATCTTCCTACTGTAATGATCGACTAACAACATAAAGTAAGAAGATCCCCCTAATGTAGTAGTAGACATGTTACCACAAAGATCGCCATGTACCAGCGCTAGAGGAGTCTTTGCCCGATTACTGCTTTCTTGTGGAAATGCCTTGCATTGTTGCTTGCCGATTATGCAAGCTTCACATGGTTCCTGCAATTGTGAAAATGCTGGCAAATAGCTACTATACCCTTCTTGTGCACCTCCTTTAGCACTGCAAACCCAATGTGACCAAATTGCTTATGTCAAAGCTTGCTTGTGCTCTTATCTGTAGATATTGTAAGGGCACTCAGCTCGTAGAGATTGTCACGCCTTACTCCTTTACCGACTACCTTGCCAACATCATCTAGAATTTTTGCTTCAATTTTCTTGAAGTGTACTTTAAGCCCAGATTTGTCCATCGCAGCAACTGATAATAGATTTCTCTTTATTTAGGGTACATAGAGAAAATCTGACAGCTTCTTCTCTCCACCTGTAGAGCTGCCATAAAAGATACGGTTCCAAACCCTTCGGCTAGATATTTAACATTTTTCCCAACAACAACCCTGATGGGTTCCTGTAGAGGCTTCTAGAAACTACACCAGTCCTTCTTACGAGTCATGTGTTGGGATGCTCCACTATCCAAAATCCATGAATCATCAATAACTAAAGCCTCAGCAAATGACCATACCTCTTCAATGGCGACCCAAAGTTCAAGTTTGGCCTCGATATTGTTGACTAACTCCTTTCCCTTGCATGAAGACTTTAGGGTGCCATTCTCTTATTGTTAGCTTGCTTCTTTCTATAGTCTTTAATAGCGTGACCCTTCTTGTCACAATAATAGCAGCTCCCTTGAAACTTCTTCTTCTATGGCTTCTTCTTCTTATCATCAGAAGATGTCGTGGCTTTTCCTTTAGCATTGGCCGAAAATGCAGCATCAACACCATAAAGGGTCTTCAGCTGCATCTCCTTATCAACTCTAACATAGCACTAAATTCTTCAAATGATAAAGGTGGTACTCTAACCTAAGTGTTTAGTGATGTAGCCAAGCCATCATACTTCTGTGGGGAAGAGTTCGCATTAGGGAGAAAATGGACTATAAAATGGGCACTTTACTAATAAAAAAATTAGTGCTAATCAAGATATCCACCAATGGGAAGGGGGGACGTGTACACATTAGGGAGAAAATGGACTATAAAATGGGCACTTTACTAATAAAAAAATTAGTGCTAATCAAGATATCCACCAATGGGAAGGGGGGACGTGTGCACATTCTATCCACTAGCTTTAGCTATAAAATATAGGGTAGTTATTACATTTCTTAGCCTTGTTCCCCTATCTTCCACCTCTCTCTAGAGGTCACACCAAAGTTTAAGGCAAGGGTAAATCTCCTTTTTGAAATGACATGGAGCAACATTTTTAAATAAAAAAGTGTAGCTCAACCAAAAAAAACCCTAAAAATTTAAGATTTTGGTTTTCCCTCCAAAAAGGTGGTTTTACCTCAAAAAAGGCTATCTAATCATATTTTATGATGGGAAACCCATTTTTAAGCTCATTTCAAGTCTCTAAGCTCTTAATCTCTCTCTAATCCTCTTCCACAAGCTTCTTTAATCTTCTGTTATTGCATAATCATCTCTAAAGCTAATGTACTCTCCCTAATCTCATCTTGCTCTCTCTTGCTCACCCATACCAAACTTTAATCTTCTATTTCTTTAATCATTTCTTAAGTTGTTGTGCCCTCTCTTTTCCTCACTCTTCTTCACCCATACATCTCATTATGCCTACCTCTAGTAAGAGACCAAGTGATTCTATCTTTGAATACCTTCTCTACAACACTATAGATGATGAAGGTGAGTGGATCGGGCATCCATTTAGGGTGAAAGATTGGGTTTATATGCAACCAAGTGTCATAGGTCCATATCGAGTTCTTAACCATGGTGTTTTGGAGCACCATTGGAAGGGAAGGATTGGAAGGGAAGGATAATAATGGAGAAATCAAGGCAATAATACAACATGTGTACATTGCTGTAGACATGTATCTTCCTCCTTCCATGGAGAGGAATAGGCTCCCTTGCAACTATAAGTATGTGGTTGTAATGTTTTTTGGAAATGGTTTGTTTTGTTTTACTAATTATGGTATGTGGGTTACACACATTTTCCCATCAAGCTATATTGAAGAACAACCTTTGAGAAGTCTCATTGGTGTGCTTAGTGTATTTCATAGTACAATAGGTGAGCTTATGTTTCTAAGTGAGAATCATAGAGTCCTCTTCAACAAAAATATATTCTTTTACACACACTCTTACAAAGTCCCTTCTCGGCCTACAGAATATGGTAGCCTTGAGGAGATCCCTATGGACTCTTTACATAGTGTAGAGTGGCTAGTTCCAGATAGGTGGAGTGTTAATGCTTTCAAAACCAAGATGTATTCTGACATACACTCCTCCTTAAAATTCTGTAGTATAAGGCCTCTAAGTCTGTGGGGCACAATCCATCTATTTGTATTTATGTTCTCTAAGCTTTCTCCACAACCCACCCCAACAATGTCCATTTTCAAGAAATTGTAAATTGAACAAATTAACAGTATCTTGGGAATCGGATGGAATATTGTGGAGGGGTTTCACAAAGGGGACATCTACTCTTGTAAAGTGGTGCCTTCAAGTGTGACCTTTTGATACTTGAAGACTCGTCAGAGCTTATCCATTCGATTTTTCTATGAACGATGGATGAAGAAGAATGGGGAGGGGGTTCCCTTGCAATCAAGTGAGGGTGTGGATACACCCATAGATTTATCTGTGACTCTTCCTGATGGTTCAATTGAGGTACTGAATGCAAGTAATGAATGGAGCTTAGGAGATGTTCGGCAGCATTTTCTCATTCTGGGATTTTAACATGTGCAAGAAGTAAGCATCAAGATTGGCACGAAAGGTGAGCTTTGATATTTGTAAATTTGCATTGCTTTGTGTTTTTTGAATATGTTGTTTTATTTATTACACTTGAATTTCCTTGTTTAGATTGGAAGACGTTTGGAGAAGAGCTTAAAGGTTTGCAAAGACTGGAGTAACGGTGGATACAAATTTTAACTTTAGAATTAGTGTCGCAAGTTGTCGAGGGGCTATGTCTTTTTTTTAAATTTTAAAAGATGGTTTTGTATCAAACCTATTATAAAATGATGGTTCATTGTGAATGACCACTTGTGTTATATCTTGTCGATTTAATTTATATTTTTATATAAGTTTGGGGTTATTTACTGGTCACTTATGTTATAGTATGAAATGCCCAATGTTTAATTTTGAGGTCTATAAATATAGGAACTCTCCCATTTTCTAACACTTTGTTTTGAAGTTCCTCTCTCTTTCACCACTCATCTCTCCATTTCTAGCATTCGTCACTCCCTTTCTAGCATGACCCAAACATGGCATACGAGAGGTTTCTTGAGTTCTAGAGGACCGAGTGGCCTGATAGAGAGGACCTTTTCTTGAGTTCTAGAGGACCGAGTGGCCTGACAGAGAGGACCTTTTCTTCATCTTCTCTCGCGAGATTGATTTTGGAATGACCATCCTCTTGGCTAAAGAGAACTACAGAGGTACTCTTGACTACATGGAGGAGTACATGAGGCCCTGGATTGTCAAGCTACCACAGGAGGACAATGATTAGATGCCATGCAATCTCCTATGATATATCAACAAGAATGATACGAATGCCCTCAGGAGGTTGCAAAAATTCCAAGATATTGTACTCCTTGATGGTCATTACAAGTAGATCACCAAGAAGGAGATGCTTTCACTTCAAAGGGGGAAGATTGGCCTTGATTTCCTCTCTTGGGTTGCCACCTTCATATACCTTTGTGGTGAGCAAGACTTTGATAAAGAGGTAGAGGTGGAGGATGTCTCAAAAGGAGGAGGATCCTAAACCTGAGGTCCTCAACTAGCTTGTTGAGGTCGTATGGCCAAAGATCTCCTCCTCCAAATTGAGCAATTTGGTGAAGCTTCCTTGTCAAAGGAATTGGTGCCATACTCTGGAGAGATAAGTGCCTCAGCCACATAATAGAGGGTGGAGAAGAGGTGGGGGAGGGTCCTATAGAGGGTACCCTAGATGTACCAGATGTGGGCAAGGGAAACGAGGCTACACATGAGATGGCGGAGCTTGAGCTTCGTAAGCTCAGCTCTGTGGTGATTGAAGGGGAGGAATTCCTCTTTTTACATGACCTGGAAAAGGTCTACAAGCTCAAACAAGCCGAGTGCCTCTCCTTGTTAGCTATGAATGATGAATTTTCCATCGACAACAAGGGCTTGGAGGCTTTGCAACAAAGGCTTGCTCCGGTGTGTAGGGTGGTGTGCATGAGTCGGTGATGATCCTGAAATCAGCAATTGCAGAATCTGATCAAAGCCTTGTGACTGAGGAGGAGTTTAGAAAAGCTCAAGAACAATTGCCACCAATCAGAGAGCCTTAGGACGCTACAATAGTGTCATTGGAGGAACACAAGTCCTCCATTGACATTTGTAAGCCTGAGGTGGTTAGCTCTGATTTCAAACACACGATAAGATAGATTATGTATGAATCTAATAAATATACTTGATAATACTACTAGAATTCCACTAATCCTCTTTCTTGTGTGTAGCATATAGTCTTTGTAGATGCTTGGGTGCTCAACATAAAGGTGGCACACGCGAGGGTTTTGGAAGAGATGCTGCGTTGGCCCATTACATGGGTCGTATTGCACCTCAACACCTTGTTGTGGTGCACAATGCATTCAGCCCCATGGCAAGCTTCTACATGTTAGCCCTCAAAGTAGTTAGCAAGGTCCTATGCTTGTCTCATCAATGATTCCAAGAAACGCTGACAAGATAGTGCTCATCAACAAGGCTACGGCGTACGCTGCCTTCCAAGGGGTTACTCTTCTAAAGTTCATGCGCACATTGCATTTGCAGAGGGTATTGGTGAGAAGGACCCAGATTGTGTCGTCAATGCCATATTGTCAGGGACCCTTTCACTTAGCAAGAAGAGGCGCAAGACTATAGCTAGACATCTCAAGAACATTATGAGTTAGCTTGAAAATTTATCATAGATATTATGTTCGACAATCAATGTAAATCCTTCTTATTAATACAAGTGGGCTTTTTTATACATAATTTCTACATAAAGTTTGAATAATGTAAGTTTTCATGATATGAGAGAGAGAGAGAGAGAGAGAGAGAGAGAGAGAGAGAGAGAGAGAGAGAGAGAGAGAGAGCCATTGTGGATAACATTGGATTGCATGCATGTTTAGTTTGTGGTATCAATAAATGATTAATTTGGGCCAACTTCCCATGATGTCCCCCCCTGCCCTCTTTGACCACAATGAATGTGTAGTTTTGTCTGATTTAGCCAACACTCACCTAGCTCTAATTGATAGCAAGGCCTATGTGTATGTGAATGTGACTACTTGTAAATGCTTGTACATGACAATTGGAGGCCACTAAATATAAAAATAGCCCCAACTTGAACAGGGCGACTTTTGCCCAGACAGGCTTGCTGTCTGAGCAAAAGTCGCCCTATTTAGGTGGGGGCTCTTTTTGTGTTATTTAGCCTTTAGTTGTCATGTATAAGCATTCATATAAGATTTTTTATAAATAAGGTGCTCAAAATTAAAGATATATAGTGCCTTATAAAGTAATATTAAGATCATAAAAGATACTCTTTTATATGATGAGAGAGTTCTTACAACATGAGTGTAGTTCTTACATGAGTATAGTTTTATTTAATTTAGCCAATAATCAGCTTGAATTGATAGTAAGGCCTATGTATATGTGAATATGAATACATATAAATGTTTGTACATGACAATTAGAGGCCACCAAATACATGACAATTAGAGGCCACCAAATACAAAATAGCACCAACCTGAACAAGGCGACTTTTGCCCAGATAGGCTTGTTGTCTGGCACAAGCTTGTCTGGGCAAAAGTCGCCTTATTCAGGTTAGGGATTTATTTGTATTTTTAAGCCTCAAATTGTCATGTATAAGCATTTATATAAGCCTTATTATAAATTAAGAACTTAAAATTAAAGATATATATTGCCTTATAAAGTAATATTAAGATCACAAAAGATGTGGTGCCTTCACACTGGGCCTGATATAACTTAGTTATCATACATTGTAAGTTTTGCTATCACCAAGAAATTTACAACTAAATAATATTAAAACAAAAAAATATTAATACATATGGTTGAGAGGAAGGTTTACAAAGGCAAAAAGACCCCCAACATGAACAGGGCGACTTTTGCCCAGACAGGCTTCCTATCTGGGCAAAAGTCGCCCTGTTCAAGTTGGGGATTTTTTTTAACTTTTTCAAGCCTTCAAACTATACATACTAACAAGTGAAATACACAAATCACCCTTGTAAATGAAATATACAAATCAAATACATTTAAATTTTTTCGATACATATACACATGCAATCAAGGCTTTGATGGACAACTTGAGAAGCACTAAAAAGAGAATATATTAAGTGAAGTTTTACATTGTCCAATCATGTACATCATAAGGGAAAATATTCAGAGGTTATCACGTTGAATGGTGTGTACTAGCTTCATATCTTTACACATGATTGTGACCCACTTTGCATGGATTGCACACAGGTTAGAATCTTCAAACATGGTGACCAAAAATGCCTCCGCTGCTTCTTGGATTGCAGCCAAGGCAAGGCTTTGCATCCTCTTGTCTCGGCCCCCTAAATCGTATGGTATCTCTTTGCCAAGATGTGCAAAAAGAGCTCTTAGGATGAGGAGGTCGACACTCTTCTGGAACCTCCGAATCGCCTTTAGAGCTGCCATGCCATTGCATTGTTTCCTCCTGGGGGCACGAGGAGGAGGGTTTCTTGCGGGGGTGGTCCAGGAGGACGTGCATGAGCACTCCAATCTCATGCACGTTTACGCCGAGAGGATGATGGAGCTCCTTCAGCTGCTGTTGCTTCTGTTGCTACTGCTGCCACCTCTTCTCGTGTTGGCACAACGGACCCATGCCTCGATGCAAGCTCTTCCCCCCAGTTGTTGTGGAACGTATTAGGGGGATAGGAATATTAGCCCATGGCACTCCATCAGGGTCAACATCACTCCGTGTCTCTTGATCAGGGTCAATGGTGGTGGTTGGGTCAGTGGTGTCCGGATGAGGGGGCGAGGGAGGTGGAGGTGGCCGTGGAGGACGATGAGGTGATGGTGGAAGCTTACGTGCAGTGTTTTTTGTGCGATCCATGGCAAAAAGTGAAGTCAAAATATAGAAATGAGAATGAGACTATTACACCTTTATATAAAGTCATTTATAATGTGTTCAGATAGTTTGAAACTAGCCAAAAATTACAAAAAATTAGACACGTTTAACCCAATGTCTACCATGTCTTGCCATTGTGGCATGCCATGTGACATGGCCTGCTCTTGAACTTCCATTCCACTTCTCTATGTTTGCCTCCTTCCTTTTGAGTCGTGCAGCTTTAGTAATTGCTGACATTCGACCCTTTTCCCTAGTAACATTTCTTGCAAGATTGTTGTGATAGAACCAATTAAACATCTCCACAAGATAATTCCTACATGTTCCCTCCACCATGTCGAGTATTCTTGAAGTACACTCCTTTGGATGCGTAATGTGATTTTTCCATGCCTTTGTTGAGACTTCAAGATCAACTACTCATATGTATGTGTGTGTGACCGACATTACCTACAGCTGTGTCCAGTTGTACTCATGTGTGGGACATTAAATAAGTCGATGTTGACCTAACCCTAGTTAGTCATGGTGGTTAGTGGTAACCTAGTTGTACTATCTCTTTCATGTTAGTAGAGATTGAATAATGAAGAAGAATGAGATGAACTGACTGCTCACTCTTTGGCTCCACTCTGTCTCTCTTATCTTTTAACATGGTATCAGAGCTTGGGTGGGCTCTTGGTCATGGTGATTATTATGTATATTAGCTTGGTTATGAATTCTTTGATTAAGCATTATTTTCAGTTATTATGGGAAAAAAATTATGCACACTCATATTACCATTTGGATTTGCATTTGTGAGGATTTGAGAGGAGATTTGCAACAAGGAGGTTACATAGAAGCTGCCCAAGAGAGTTGAAAATGGGAGTTTTGCAACATGGAGAGCTTGCTCATCATCAAAGAAGCTGAAAATGGAGATTTCAGCATTATGAAGGCTATGGAGTCTTCATCATCGTTAAGGAGAAGCTGCCAAGAGAAGATATGCCACTGATTATGCCTCAAGAAGGTTGGTTTTGTGAAGTTTTGCCTCAAAGTTTTGTGTTTGAGCATGGAACAATGCTCTATGAAGGGTTGCTATGTATGGGATTTGTGTATCCCATGAATCTTGGCATGCTTGTCAAGATGATGGCAAGTGAGATAGTGAACTCAATGGAGTTCACATGTGTGTGCATCAAGAAGAGGATGCACTTGTGGATGTTTGCTCAATGAAGGAGAGCAAAGAAGGGGATGGAAACCTTGGCAATTTCCACATGTTTATGCACATTGGTTCTTATAAGAAACTTGTGAAGAAGCACCCTTGAAGGAAAATCATGCTGATTTGGAGGCCATGAAGGCCATGAAGGCCATGTCAATGGTCATGGAAGACCTTATCTTGGAGGCCTTGGAGAGGCAAAGTAGTAATGGGAGAGCATGCAAGGTTATGGAGTTCATTTGGGAGCTCACAATGGTCATAGTGATGGCTGTTGGAACGTTGGAAAGAAGTACTTAAAAGAGATTCAAGCAAGACATATGAGAAAAATTGGAATGAGTCTATGCAGGCAACAACATAGAAGGCAAAGAAAGGCTTGTGGCCAAAGTTATTTGGCATCTAAGAAAGAGGAGCAACGGCACCAGACAAGCTCAGGGTTGAAGCAATACATGGCTTGCAAAGCAACAAGCATGGTGGCTCTCCACAAGGTCCACCAAAGGGAGGAGGTGAAAGCAGTAGCGGGTATAGATAGAGCGTTGCCAGCAAACAGGCAGCTGCCAGGCAGCCATCAGAAGAGGTAGTCATCTCACCACTAGTCAACAGAACACCCACCACCGACAAAGCAAGCAAGAGGCGACAACAGCCCGAGCAGATAGCTGCCTCTGTAGCATGCTCCAAGAGCAGATCCAGAAGTAAATCGGCAGTAGCAGCAAACTGTACAAGCGCTCCGACATTGTCATCTCCACTGAGCTCATGCACAAAGCACATCAGACGGCTTTGTGAACTACAACAGCAGCAGGAAGATCGCCATAGCTTAGCGAGGCAAGGAAGGAGAAGACCCATTGGTTGTGGGTCCCAAAATTGGCGCGTAGTCTGATCGTGCTGCAAAAAAATAGCTCGCGCATTCAACGGCAGGCAGCACCAACTACCTGACTCACAGCTGTTAAATATAAAAAAATTAAAAAAAATATTGTTTGGTTCAATTTACCCTTAATGAGTAAGGGTTGCTTCACACCATTCCCTCATAAGCCTGAGTAAGGGTTGCTTCACACCATTCCCTCATAAGCCTGAGTTCACATGGTCTTTGAATACTTGTTGTAAAAACACAAGTGAAAGAAGTAGTTGATACATGTTCACACACACATCAAGGGTCCCCTGCCCGGTTGCGACCAAGGGGTTTGTAATTTTATTTTTCACCCAAGTATGATGATGGACAATCGTCCACAAGCATGCATGCTCAAAAATAACAAAATTTTGTAAATCATCCATGGTATGAGGGTCGCCCTACCCGAGCTCACCAAGAAGCTCAAAAAGGTTATTGATGATGTGTGCATGAGCAATGCACGTGTGAGGTGCATGCGTATCGGTTGGTTCCCACCCAAACTTCCATGTTCAAATTGGACTCAGTGGTTTTGAGTCGGCTCAAAATGGACTAGGTGTCTAAGATGGTAGACACGTGCACACATGTTTGGTTGGACACTCCAATGTATCATTGAGGTGGAGTGTTGAGAGCGATTGCGTTTGTGCAATGCTACATTGATATGGGTGATGGATGATGGACACTCCAATGTATCATTGAGGTGGAGTGTTGAGAGGTAGCGATTGCGTTTGTGCAATGCTACATTGATATTGGTGATGGATGATGGGTGAGTTGTGGAACACCTCGATTAAGAGGGGTGTTGATATATGTAATCGTGGTGTTGTGTGTATGTGGGAAAGCACCCTAGAGGTGCAAGATATTGTGGTGAGATAGGAATGCCACATGTAATATTGTATGGTGTGTGAGTGTTGACCAAAAGAGTGGAAAAGGGAGTGCCACATGGATGATGATGTGTAAAGTGGGATAAGGCTAGAAAGCCTATATCATTGTATGGTTCATTGTGATATGCAAGAGAATAGAATTGAGTGTTGAGTGTGCAATCTCCCTCTCTCTCTCATGGAGTTTTTAGTGTGGTTTAATCCACCTTAATTATGTTGCTTAATCATTGTCCTTCACCATGATCAATCCCATTTTAGGATTGTTAACAGCCTTAGGTACTGAACATATCCAAAGACCCGTATTTTTGTAGAAAATACGGTCCATGTGCATATACAATGTGCTATGAAAAAATGTCCAAGTAAGAAATTATAAAGACAAATGTTTATGAAATTTTAGTAAGTAATTGCAATGGTAATTAATGAATGGCGATAATTAAGATGAGAATATCTTACCATGTAATATGTAATGGAGGTATCTCCCTAACTCTCACTAACAAGCTTGATGAATTCTGTCACATCTATTTTGAACACACTTTCTTCTTCTTGAGTTGTTGTGCTCTTTAACATAGTTGTCTCACAACCTTGTCAAAGTAAGCCCACACCTTCTTTTGCTTGTTTCGTAGAGTTGGATCCTTGTCAAGATCTGTGGTGCACTTGCAAAGATCTTTCCAATGCTCCCATCGCAGGCTCCTCCCTCGATCATTCATAGGATGCGAGAATCACCTCACCTTTGCACCGCTCATTGACACTTGTTGAGCAACAATATGATGTGCCCAAACTTCTTAAGATCTTTCACAATCTTTACATTCCCGCCATGCACTCCCAGAGAGTTGAGGAGCAACTCCACTTGCTTTATTGCTTAGGCTGAGTGTGAGGCTGGCTGCATAGTGAATGCATAGTCAATGTGAAGCTTAAGCAACCTATCAAAAATCCTCATCATGGCATGCAATGTGCAAAAGTGTATACTTTTCATTGGGAAAGGAATAATTGGTGACCAATTTGGATCCTTTGTGTCCCTATTGGGTGTTGCATCTAAATAGGAAGACAAGATCCCCTCCACCCATCGGAGCTCATCCTCACTCTTTGGCTTGAGAATTGACCGCTGCATGCACAATGGACACGGATGGAAGGGCATTGTGCACTATTGTCACAATTACACATGCATTTTATGGTCTTCAAATCACCACCTAGATGCCAATCCACACGAAAGGAGCCCACACCATCCACTTCAAGCTCCTCCCCATTCATCTGTTATTTGATGACTTCTAAAATTTGAGGGCATCGTTGAGGCATCCAATTCAACACCTCAGTGTTCTCCTTTGGAACCTCAAAGGCTCCAAGCCACCAATTATCCTTCTCAGATTGAACACTAAAAAAAGGGATTTTATCCTTGTCCTTTGTATATGCCATTGCTTCATTCATATATGTGACTCCCATTTGCTCCAATCTTTTCCCTTTTACTAGTTGAGCCTCATCCAACTTCAGTATAAGCGATAGGGCTCCCTCCAATTCTACATATCACATAAACCAAGCCAAACAACACATGTAATTTATGTCATTGATAAGGTAAATTTGCAAGTTAAAAAATAAATGCTCAAACCCAACCTTGATGTGAAACCTTATAGAACCATTGTTCCTTCTACATGAATATACTCACCAAGGATTGATTTAACATCTGCATTGCTTGCCTTCTTTTCTAATGATACTTTGTAGGAAAGGAGGAAGAAAGTGGCCTCGAACCCCTTGGAAACGAAGAGCTCCGTTGATGACTCCATAAATTCCCTCGTAACCCATTGATGCCGGCTTCATCACATGCATCTTGTACATCCCTTGCACTAATAAGCCCCTTGATGTCTTACATAATGTTCTTTGAAACCACCTCAACGACTCTCTTGTAATTTGGATCACGGATGATTGATGTTATCTCTTTGTTCTTCATGCAAGCTTTGAAAATATGCATAGTATCTCCCACACCAGATGCATCAGCTAAGAAACTCCTGGGACATAACAAAACCACCATTAAATCTATCAAGAAAAACCTTTAAATTAACACATACATAAAAAATACTCACAAAAAATTCCATGGAAACATACCTTGTTGCCATGACCCTCTGTTTCCTTGCGCCGCCTTGCACCGAAAGATTTTGAATATTAGAAAGCTTTCGTTTATGCTCACGTGCACCAATTGGTGTGTGCTTCAACCTCCTTATTTTTATTTGTAACCTAGACAATTTATCTCTTTGATTATTTATGAGTGTTTCTTGTTTCTTATTTTTCATGTCTAGGTCATGTGAATGTTTTTTCAAATCTTCAATACTTGATTGAAGACTTGAATTATTTGAGTGTAAGTATTGGTTATGAAGACCACCACTAATAGAAAGTCTTTTACAATAACCTAAGAGCCCATTTTTCCCATCACCTACATATCGAACAAAACTAGTCAAATCACAAAATGGTGGACTGCACAAGGTCAAAGGATCATAGGGGAAGAGATTCCCATCCACCCAAAGATAACATTCTTCTTCCCCTCATTTCTTAGTGTGGACATGGTTGAATTAGGTAACGGTTGTCTAACATATGGACGTTTTTCTAGTGCATAATCTTCATCTATATACGAATGTGAATGTCTACTTTACGCTTTCTACCATTCGTAATATCATCTAAAGGCATGTTTAATTCAAGATGATAGAAAAATAAGATTAATAAAAGATTAGAAAAGAGATTTATATTAGATAATTATTCTAACATTTGGAATGATCCTAGAGAAACATATATTAAGAATATATCTCTCTAAAAAAGTTATTTTTGATATTCTAAAAATAATTTAAGATTTCAGTTATGATTAAGAGAGATGATAAGAATGAAAGGAGTGGGGTGGCATTAAATGACATTAAAAAATTACATTAAATGAGATAAGGATTTAAAAATGATATTAAAAAATAAACTTTTCAATATATATATATATATATATATATATATATATATATATATATATATATATATATATATATATATATATATATATATATATATTTGGGAGGAAAGTTTTAAATGAAAATATACTAAAATGTGAAAAGTATCAAAAAGTAATTATTTTAGTGGCCTCAAAAATGCCCTTCTATTTTGGGATATAAAATATTAGAATGCATCTTGTAATCATTAGACAACATAGCAGTTTTAGGAAGATATGACACAAGAGTGAAGAATGAAAGGAGTGGGGTGGCATTAAATGACATTAAAAAATTACATTAAATGAGATAAGGATTTGAAAATGATATTAAAAAATAAACTTTTCAATATATATATATTTGGGAGGAAAGTTTTAAATGAAAATACACTAAAATGTGAAAAGTATCAAAAAGTCATTATTTTAGTGGCCTCAAAAAATGCTCTTCCATTTTATTAGAATGCATCTTGTAATCATTAGATAGCATAGCAGTTAGGAAGATATGACAAGAGTGAAGATTCTGAGGAAGTTATGAAGATATGACAAGATTGTTATGAGGTAGTTATGACTAAGAAATGATATAAAAAATTCACCTTTTGGATTTATATATGTAGAAGGAAAGTTTTTTTTATGGAAAAACTTAAAATATGAAATTTTTTTTAAAAAAATTAACTTTTGGCCCTCCCCTTATGGGCGTGGCGATGCAACTTGCATTCTATTTTTGGTAAAAAAATATTAGAATGTACCTTGCAATCATTAGATACCATAGAAGTTAGAAAGATATGTACCTTGCATTAGATACCATAGAATGTACCTTGCAATCATTAGATACCATAGAAGTTAGAAAGATATGACAAGATTGTTTATGAGGTAGTTATGACTAAGAAATGATATAAAAATTTCACTTTTTGGGTTTATATATGTATAAGGAAAGTTTTTTTGATGAAAAAACTCAAAAAAATGAAAATTTTGAAAAAGTCAATTTTTGGGCCCCTCTTATGGCCGAGAAAGTGAAACCTTGGGAATGGTGATGCAACTTGCATCTAAAAGTAATGGGTTAAAATATTCCAAAACTATAGACTATAAAAGTACTAAAAGCTAGTGAGAGAGTGGATAAAATTTAGATGGTAGGACCTAAAAAGTCTATAAAAAATAGGGGAATCATTTGCTTTGTCTCCCACTATGGGGTCAAAATTAGCATTTTTAATCAAAAGATTTCTAAAAATTAGGATTTCTTACAGGGCCCATTTCATAGTCCAAATTTTCCCTAATGGATGCATCTCCAGGCAACCTCCTCACTCACTAGTGTGTGTAATCCCTACAGATGCCCATTTGATCTCGCAAATTTTTGATCCGCAGGATAAATGCTTCAACAACTTCTCTTTCAGAAAACTTTTCAGCAACAAGCTGATTGTCCAAGTTCTGAATCCTAGTCTCATTCAGAGTCTCTTTCTCAGTATGATCCAAGCCTCTGCGGCCTTGGTAGTATGTTCAATCAGAGCAAGAAAACAATCACTTACACTGGTAACGATGGCACAAATTTCATCAACATTGTGCCTTCTCCATGCCCAAGAAGTGTAGCATTTGGTGAAAGCATGTTTACAGGGTTGTTGGGGTTGAGACTTTCCACTAGTTCTACATTCATTCCCATAACAGTTTCTAGGAGCTCATAAGTGTCTAGAATGGCATTGATTTTGAATTTCTAGAGAGTGTAGTTCGTCCCATCAAGCTTGCCTTCTGTGAAGGCAGGTGGACGAATGTGCAAGACTAGTGTAGCAGCAGAGCAAAGATAGAAGCCATCACTCCTAGTATTCTCTGCAAAGAAAGACTAAACTTTATGCACTATTCTTGCTAAGATCACCTAAGCTCTAATACCATATGAGAATATGGCAGAACAAAAAGAGATAGTAAGACAAAGCACAAAAGACAATGCAATAGATACATAATGGAGAGAATTTTAAAAATTCAGATTATACCAAAGAGTTACAAGTGATGGTTGTGTCCACCCGTGCGCTCTCAAACAACAAGTAGGGCTTAGATGATGATCTAGACAGACTCTAGATGGAGGATGTACAAAGTGTAGAAGGGGGTGGATACTCGTGAGCATTGGATGCCTTAGCTCATGGCAACCATGCCCATATATAATACGGTAGGCAGTGTGGTAGATGCGTATACGAGGGTGGTAACACTGCATAGACACAGTCACTTGTTGAAAATACAAGTGAATAGGGTGTGTGCGGGAACAAGCTCTTGGTTAGAGGCTATAAAAGAGGAGATGTAATTGTGAAAGAACCTGTGAAAAGGTGAGAAGAATCTACTGGGAGAGAATAAAGGGTAGCATGAGAAGATTTAGGAAGTGTGGAGTTATTCTGGGAGATATTCAGGGAAAAGAGAAGAGGTGGAGAGAATCAGGCAAGAGGTGGAGATATTCTGGGAGTGAATCATGGAGAAATCAATGGGATCTGATGCTTGATGTAAACTCTATAAATTGAGGCATAGCCCTAATGAGAATTTGCTGGTTTTTGAGTATCCATGCCTACATTAATCTATTTGCTAATTATCCACTAATTACGTCTTAATTATTTACTAATCACTTTGTTAATGATGTTGATTCTAGTGTTTGATCCACCATAGCTCATCATTATGTTCAAATTTTAACATGGTATCAGAGCCATGCCTAGAATCCATCAGATTTATGAGCCCATTATCTAATTAATTAGGATTAATAGATAATTAGCAAATAATCAAACTTTTAGTTAGTTTTCACTTCACTCCTTCACCCCCAGCCAATGGAGGATCTCATTCACCTTGCACACATAGAATTAGGGCAAGCTCTTCTAACATAAGCTAGCCAACTCACTTGGCTTTAAGTACATCAAAACGGCGCAGCAAACTGCGAAGGCATTCAGGAGAAATCGTGATTTTTGCCGGTGCCTTTTTTCTGAAGGAGATTGGAGATTTCTTCTTGCTCAGTTCAAATGTCTCTAATTCCTCTTAGCCCAAGGTGTATTCAAGAATTCTCTACAAGCTGGTGAAGACAGAATTCAATTTCATCAAGTCTACAGTGAGATCCAAGCTCTTCATCAAATCTACAGGTGACTTTGGTAAAATAGAGATTAAGCTTTCAATATTTGGTCAAATCTTGTGTTTCTTGGCTTAATCCTCTACTAGACTCATTGTTGCTATTGATGCCTTTGAAAGCATTTGAGCTCATTTGAAGTGTAAGGCACCAGATCTTCACTCCCGGCATACTCTGTTTTTTGCACACAAAACAGAGCATTAATTTGCTAATCAATGATTAATCAATGCCAATCACTGTATTTTGGTGCAATTGAGGGTTCAAATTAACCATACAGATCCCTATAGCTTCAGATTGCAAATCGGAGTTGGTTTGATACCCCAACCATCCCGTACAAATTGGTTACCCTTGATTTAGTGTAATTTCTGGTGATTTTATGTTGATAAATTTGTTGTAATCATCTATTAAACACCAGATTGAGTTGTAAAAGGGTAGACACTGCCCTTGAATCTTGAAATTGGATCAAGAGTAAGACCCCCTTCACATCATCATGAGTTCAGCACAGGAAATAGCCAAATTTAATGGGGAATAGTTTTATACATGGCAGACAAAAACCATGTATTTGCTGATGAGAAAAAATTTGTGGGGATTAGTTGAAGGGAGAGATGTGTTAAAACCCTAAGATCTCTCTAGATAATTGTTATGCATAAGCATGCATAAATCAGGCATAAACTCAACCACCCAACCACCCCCGAGCCCAAGGGATGCACACATGAATAATGAATGAAATACATCATACCTCTACCTTGATGTATCATACCATCAAGAGGTATAACTCCAATCCAATAGCATGTAGCTATAGTGTGAAATGGTAGAAGAGTAGATATGGATCTCTACACAAGAGACCATAGCATAAGCCTCAAGCTTTCTAGCCTCCAAGCCCCCTTGAGTGTGCCCCATGCCCCTATTATATAGAAGGGCCCTCAAGTGACTCTTGACTTTCCATTCCTCATGTGTGACCCTTGGATGCCTGACCCTAACCTTAAACCTTAAGGTTAGTCCTAACCCATGCTCCACTAGAGCTTGTTCCCATGCTTCCATGCTCACAAGCCTAATGTGGGTTAGCCTCCTAGTATATGCACACATAATGTGTATATAACATAGCACACATAATGTACATATAACATACTTCCCCTCTCTCAAAACATTGCACTCTTGCAATGAAAAGAAGGAGAACTGCGCTGAACAATCTCAACCGACTTCCAAGTCGAATTCTCAATTTTCCTATCTTTCCACCTTATTTTAACCTCAGGGATTAGTCAACTACAAAGTTTCCTTTCCCTGAATTCAAGTACCTTATCAGGTTCATGTGGAACATAGGATAATTCATCGACTTTAACGAGTTCTTGAGGAGTAACTGTGTCATCCTCACCTCCCAGTTTCCCTTTCAATCTATCGATATGAAAGACTAGATGAACTCTAACAATTGGAGGTAGTTTTAGTTCATATGCAACCGTGCCAATCCGATATATAACTCGAAACGGACCACAATATCTAGGAGATAAATTCGAGCATTTTTCCCATTGACAAAGTCTGAAAATCTTTAGGAACATTAAAATAAACCAACGCTCCTGGTTCAAAAGACCGAGATGAGCGTCCCCTATCAGCATAAAACCGTGCCCTATCATGAGCACTCCTGATAGAATCCCGAGCTTCGGTCAGCATTTCCTGCATATCTCGCAAGAAATCCCTCGATGCATCAAGATCGATGACCTTAAGATCGACATCAATAGGTGCCCTGGGTTGATACCCATACATAAGTATGCACGGACTAAAAAATAATAGCCGTAAATTTAGAACTGTTATAGGCAAATTCCATCATTGGAAGATATTTTTTCCAATATGATGATTTTCTAGAGACATATGCACAAAGCATATCCTCTACAATCTGATTCATACACTCTGTTTGCCCATCAGACACTGCGGATGATCAGAGTAATTCACATTCAAAGTAACTTTCTCGTTGTAAACCATTCGGAATAAAGTAGAAAAACATGGCATTATAACAATAGAAACTAGGGATTCATCGGCGCCCCGACATACCCACATCTGCATATGGAATAATCGACGTCTCAAGTTACCCATATCAACATAGAGTCATCAATGTCTCGATGAGTCACATATGTCCATCCGTAAACCTATCAGGTTGATTGTGTAAATCACCTAAAGTACGGAACTAGAGAAAGAAATGCCAATAAAGGAAGAATCCAAATTTCCTTATCCAAATACAACAAGATAAACTTGTTTGAACTCTAAACAAAGAGATTTCAACACGTGAAAATACCGATGAGATTGCCCTCATCACATGCAGGCTATAGATAAAAGAAATTTATCTAGAGAATGCCCACACTATAACTTCTAGTGAATTTTGAAAATAAGATTGTCTTTGAATGTTGAGGTCAACATGCTAAGTGATGTAAGCAAAGCAACAATCTTGAGTCCAAATTATCCCATAAGATAATATATGTGAGGGATCACTAGCGTCCCATACCACCATGATACCACCCATACATACCTTAACAATTTGAAACTCCCTAGTATGCCGTCTAGGAAAATATGAATAAAATCCTGTATAAAAGGAATAAGATGGCCTTATCCAGACTTTCACATACTAAACCTGTCTCTATATACTTGAGACTACATCAAGGAATAAATCTTTCTGAGTACATCATTAGAAAAGAAATTGAATTATTGGCGCCTTTCTAATGATAACTACCCAAAACACAATAAAGTTAGGGTAGAAAAATAACTCACCTAGATATACAAGTAACTAGGTATCGGAGTTAGAATATGTACAAGAGTACAAGAAATATACTCCAAAATTACGTGCAAAAAACGAAGGCAAATGCTACCTTCAAAGCACATGTAATTATCCAAAAGATCAAAAGATCATTATAAAACCATGGATAAAAGCATAGAAGCTACTCCAATCCATAAAAACCATAGTTGATCATAAGAATCAATGCATACCATCTAATGGACATTAATCATGCCAAAAGAAGCATTAAAATTGGTGGCCAACTCATCAATCCAGAGTATATGAATGTTGTGTTGTTCAAATAAAACTCCAAAGTAAGAAAGTGAAACACATGTGTGTAGCACTCAATAAGAAAACCCTAGACATAAGTGATCTAGGCAGAACCTCATGAGTCATAAAACTTGGAAAATATCCAATAAAAATCCACCAAAACAAACCAATCAACTAACCCATGATATAATTTGTCTTAGGCTTAAGAAATTAAGCACAATCCACACTTTAATAAGTGCCAAAATAAATTATCATGGAAAAGTGTCAAAGGTGAAACACACTTTGAACGTAAATTATAGCCATCAAAAGAAATTAAGGAACATGTCCAAAAAGAATGGCTAAATAGTGGTAAAAAAATCATGAATACATCGTTTAGAATTAATCCAAACATAAATATCCATTAATACGAGGTATAATCATATTAATAATATGCGAATAACCCGCATCTATCTAATGTCAGCACGAGGAAACGTACTTCAACATTAAATAACCCTCGAAAATATTAAATTATCGAGAAAAAGAATTATCATGATTTTTTTCTAATTTTTCCAAATTTTACAGGGCCTCAAAATATAAAAATTTTGAATTCCACCAAACCTATCCTATGGCATTCCAAACCTATATTTTTCCAGAAAATTTTTAGCAATTAAATTTGCCAAAATACCATTGATATTTAAAAAATACCAATTTTTAGGATTTCTAAAAATAATTTCTAGAAATTTCCTAATTTTCCACGAGAATCCCATCGTTCACGAAATTTTCAATTTCACCCGACAATTCTCAAATCCAATTAAAATTTTTAATTTTAATGGATTTTTCTAAATTTTTGGGTCAAAAAATATAATTTTAAAGGAATTTGAATGGTCATGGGCGCCGAATGGACACACCACATGCCAAACACCAACCCCACATTTTCCCAAAATTTAAAATAACCTTTGTCTAATTTTCCACTAATTTTCAAGAATTTTTTAAAATTTTTAAATTACCCCGAACGCATTTAGAATACGAATGGTCAAAAAATTTTGAAATTCCAACGGTTTTCCCGGAATACGGAAAGCCAAAAGTTTTGGGAAAATGAAAAGACAAAAAAAAAATTCGGAATGTAAAAGGTCAAAGGTTTCCGGAATACGGAAGGTCAAAAGTTTTTCCGGAATTCGGAAAGCCAAAAGGTTTCGGGAAAACGGAAAGCCAAAGGTTTTCCGGAAGTTGAAAAGCCAAAAATTTTCAGAGAATTTTCAGAGATTTTTTTCCTCAAATCCCGTAATTTTCAGTAATTTCCAGGCTTTTTCCAGGCTTTTTTTTGAAATGAATTCAAAAGCTTTTTTTTAAATAAAAAACTCATTTTTTTTAAAAAATGGAAAAAAAAAAGCTTTATTGGCTTATAGCCAATTTGATTTTTTTAGGGGGGGGCGATTTTTTTCGCCCGGCTGCAGCGCAGCCCCCCCTCCCGCCGCCTGCGCGAAAAACAGTGAGAGAGGGAGTGAAAACTCCCTCCTCTCCTTCTTCTCCCCTCTTTGCTCTCCCTCTTCTTCCTTCCAATCTCTTTCTCCTCCCCTCTGTTAATCATAGATTACTTTAATCCATGATTACAGTTTTTAATTAAACTTTCTTTAATCATAATTATCATTAATTATGATTAATGTTTTAAAAAATCATTTTGAAGAGATTCTCACAGAAAAAAGAAGGAAAAATCAGATTTTGAGAGATGGAGAGAGTCCCACGCACACGGGAGAGCATCTCATGCATCAACACGCTGTCCCCTACTGAATTTCAGTAGAAATTGACAGAAATTTGATCGCATTCCCGCGGAAAAAACCCGCAAAAATGTATAAAAATACATTTTTAATCATAAAAATGCTCAAAAAATTCCTAAAAAATAGAAAAAATTTTCTAAAAATCCTAGAAATTCAGGGAATCCATTCTACAAAAATATCCACCATAAACTTTATGGTATTTTTGAAAAAAAATTTCATTAATGCTTGATTTTAACCATAAAAAATAGGGAAAAATAGCATTAACTCACGGTATTCCCCCGCAACGTCGATTCGTCCATTGAATTGTAGTTACACACGTTCCAATCACCATATTGATGATCCACATATAATTCATCAACACAAATCAACAAAAGATAATATTTTATTAGTAAATATTAAAATTTACTAAAAAAAATCAACAATTAAATAGAGATTGCTCTGATACCACTGTTAAAACCCTAAGATCTCTCTAGATAATTGCTATGCATAAACATGCATAAATCAGGCATAAACTCAACCACCCAACCACCCCCGAGCCCAAGGGATGCACACATGAATAATGAATGAAATACATCATACCTCTACCTTGATGTATCATACCATCAAGAGGTATAACTCCAATCCAATAGCATGTAGCTATAGTGTGAAATGGTAGAAGAGTAGATATGGATCTCTACACAAGAGACCATAGCATAAGCCTCAAGCTTTCTAGCCTCCAAGCCCCCTTGAGTGTGCCCCATGCCCCTATTATATAGGAGGGCCCTCAAGTGACTCTTGACTTTCCATTCCTCATGTGTGACCCTTGGATGCCTGACCCTAACCTTAAACCTTAAGGTTAGTCCTAACCCATGCTCCAATAGAGCTTGTTCCCATGCTCCCATGCTCACAAGCCTAATGTGGGTTAGCCTCCTAGTATATGCACACATAATGTGTATATAACATAGCACACATAATGTACATATAACAAGATGAATGCCCAGAGAGAGGGAAAAATGAGTGGAAGAGCAGGAATGAAAAAGCATTGGGACTTATTGCACTCACTTTTAAATGATGAAATCATTCATCACATCATAGGGATACAATGGGCAAAAGATGCATGGGATAAACTCAATAAATTATTTGGTACACAAGCAAAAAATTCAAAGATAAATCTATTAATGCAATTCTACAAATTGGACATGAAGGAAAGTGAACCTTTAATCACACAATTGAACAAATATAAAAGCATTAAGCAACAGCTGGTAGCTATTGGCAAAAAGGTCGAAGATGATGAGGCACTAGCAGTGCTTTTGAAGAGTGTGGACAAAGGTGATTATGAAAACATTGTAGCAACACTAAAGAATGTAACTGAATTGAAGCTACACAAGATAGAAGCAGCTCTACTAGAGCAAGAGAGCAGAGGCAAAGAGAAGAAAGAGCTCGACTCAAGAGCAGGAGAAGAAAAAGCATTCTTCACCCGAGGAGGATTCTCTCGAGGACGAGGACGAGGAAGAGGAAGAGTAGAAGGAAGGACCTTCACTTGCCACAAATGTGGAAAGCCAGGACACATGGCGAGAGACTGCTACAGCAAACCCAGTGAAGAAGGAACGACATCGGCAAACTTCATGGAGGCTCCAAAGGAAGTGGAGTCGGATCATCTTTTCTGAGAGAGAGAGAGAGAGAGACCCCACAACCCAATGTAACCTGCCCCAACAAAGTAAAACCACCTCTGAGCCACCGATGATGTAGGCCACATGGTAGATGCATGTGTGAGCACTCTAGTCAAGGTCGCGGGCACTTATAGTAGCCTTGGACACATAGAGAGAGAGAGTGTCAAGGACTATGGAGTTTAGGGACTTGAGGCACTGGTCGCGGGCTATCAAGTAAGAGGGAAACTTGGTATAGGGTCCAGGTGTGCTAGGATTATTCACTTGAGGGGAGGTGTTGAAAATACAAGTGAATAGGGTGTGTGCGGGAACAAGCTCTTGGTTAGAGGCTATAAAAGAGGAGATGTAATTGTGAAAAGGTGAGAAGAATCTACTGGGAAAGAATAAAGGGTAGCATGAGAAGATTTAGGAAGTGTGGAGCTATTCTGAGAGATATTCAGGGAAAAGAGAAGAGATGGAGAGAATCAGGCAAGAGGTGGAGATATTCTGGGAGTGAATCATGGAGAAATCAATGGGATTTGATGCTTGATGTAAACTCTATAAATTGAGGCATAGCCCTAATGAGAATTTGCTGGTTTTTGAGTATCCATGCCTACATTAATCTATTTGTTAATTACCCACTAATTACATCTTAATTATTTGCTAATCACTTTGTTAATGATATTGATTCTAGTGTTTGATCCACCATAGCTCATCATTATGCTCAAATTTCAACATCACTGCCCACGTATCAAGAACGCAACCCACCAATCACCATCCACTAATGATGGATCTAGTATCTGACAGAATATTCCATGGGCCCCCACTAATTCTCATACCCCTAACTATATCCTGACCATCATTAATGGTCACAATAATGATCCCATCGGTGTCTAAGCCGGGGTTACCACTAAAGACATACACCATGGCTACTCCTCATATATTGGGGCCCTAATAAATATGCATTATACATCAAAGTGAGATACATGTTGAGAGCAGATATAGGATGATTCCAAAATAAGCCTAACAAGTCAAGGAAAATGTAAGATTCCTCCCCCAGCCTTCGAGGTATGCAGGAGTAAGAATCTCCCTTCCCTCTCTAAAATAAAAGAAAGATTCTGTTTAAAAAAGGAAGACACTTTCCCCAGAATACTTCTCAGGAGCCCACCTGTTTTAAGGATTCAGAACGATGAGTTCAGAAGTGAGAACCGGTGTTTTGGATGCCAAGATTTTGGTCATCAGTTAAAAGATTGCCCGACTCCTACCATGAAAAGGGCACAGGGAAGTCTAGAACCCAAATTCAGAGACCAATTCCTTCATACCAATCTAATCAGGGTCCGTCTCGGACAAGATTGCTTAACTCCATTAACTAGTTCCGACCCATTGATTAGGGTCGAGATGACCAGTCAAATGCTTGGCGACATAGAGCAACAAATGCAGGCAATTCATAAAGATATAAAAGCTACCCAGGATCGATAGAAACAGTATACAGATAAGAAGAGGACAGTCAGAGAATTCAAAGAAGCAAATATGGTCTTCATTGAGTACAGACCAAAAGAAGTTCTCTTAGGGAGTATAAGTAGTTATCCCCTAGATATTGTGGACCAAAGAAAGTAGTTATCCCCTAGAAAGTAGGTGACTTAGCCTACGAACTTCTTTTATCTCCTCATCTCAAAATTCTTAATGCCTTCTATAGAAAAATGTGCCAAAACCAAATCATGGAAAGACGGTAAAACTTCGGTGGCAAGATACCGTTGGCTTCTAAGTTACGCTAGCTCCTTCCTTTATATAATTCGTAACTTTTACTTGCCGCTCGCAGTAATCTTACTTCCATCGATCTCCCTTCTTCTTAATCTCCTTCATGGCTTAGCAATAGGAATTAGTTTTATCCATGATGATTTCTCACCTTCAAGACGCAAGCGAGTCTGTGAAGAAGGATTTTATAGAACAATATGAGCACTCACTTTTTCCTCACTTGGTTATGTAGCTCAGACCAAATGGCGGACCTATCAAGATATAACTAGGGTAACACCCTGGGATTAGTAGCACTTTCGTAACAATGTCTGCTTAGCCATGGTTATTGAAGCCTTGGGTTTGGGTCCCCGATACTACTGCGTCATGAGATCAAGACATCTTGGGTTTTCTGAGCGGGTCTTCTTACTGGCTTGTTTTCTTCCTCATCAGACGATATGCCTTTACCCCGTTTTTGGCTTACCTCTCACAGGTCCTTTTGTTAGATCACCTCATACCACTGAGATAGGTGCGGCAATAACCAACCAAATTATTCCCATAGATGAGTTACCTTATACGTGCGGAGCTTGTGAGTGCTGCTTTTGTGATCATATGATGGACGGGCTTATGGAAGTGTAAAAATTTCTTCTATCTTTACTGTATATGTTCCAAGAATGAATAAAGTTTAAATCTTGTTCTTGTCTTGAATCTTACTCTCCTTGAGACTTTTTTTGGTGGTTAATCTTAATTAAATTTTTCTCTAAGTCTCATATTCGTGCATCTTGCGAAATTATCCCAAGTTTGTGAGATGAGGACATCTCGCGTTTTTCAAGTGGGAGAGAATGTAAGATTCCTCCCCAGCCTCTCAAAATGTCCAGCATATTCCCCTGTAATCAATTCCCTCTTCAGAAATATAAGAGATCTTGTCTCTGCCTGTTTTGGCATAGAGAGAGAAAATATTATAGAGAGAGAATATTCAGATTTTGAATATTTTTGGATAGAAAAATATCTCATCTTATTAAAATGAATTTTCCTAAAACAAAAATTTAGAAAGAATTTTCCAATGTGCAATTGGAATTAATTGGAAATGGGTATAAAGGATCTTAGCCTAAGGGTCTAGATTTTCAGAAATTTTAGATTATGGTCCAATTAAGGTTCCTATGGGCCAATAGCATCAATCCATGTGTAGGGAGGAGATAAATCCAATTTGTAAAGAAGATACCCAAAAATGAGTAAATGCTCACATAAGATGGAGTTGACTATGTACAAGGTTTATTAGTAAGAAACTATGAGTAATATCAAAAATATGAGATATTTTGGGTATCCAAAAATGAGTAAATACTCACATAAGATGAAGAGTTAAAAATGTACAAGGTTTATTAGTAAAAAACTATGAGCAATATTAAAAATATGAGATATTTTGGGTATAATGATTCCATTTTGACACATATGTAAGGAAGGGAGTCCATTAAAGGAGGTGCATATTTCACATGCTTGAATGAGTTTTAAACTCATAAAAATTGTGATATTTTTATCTCTCCTCTCTCTTGAATCAAACCAAATCAAAATGGAACCAAATCGAATAAAAAAGGAACCAAACTAGATCCAAATCTAGTCCAAATTCAACCAAACTAAAATTGGAAAATTCTAGAATTCAGTTAGCTTTGGTTAGAGCTTCCCTCTCCTATAAATAGAACATGAGTCCTTTGAAAAAAATAGAAGAATTTTACTATACTAGAGTTATGCTGAAATAATGCTAATTTCTACTATTCTCTAAAATTCTGTCCAAATTGAAGAAATTGGAGCTTCCCTCTTTCTTCAATCCCCATTGGTGGCTCCATCAACATACTTAACCAATTGATTGGTTGGGGGCCTCTACCGTGAACAAAGAATCAAGCAATTTGTATGGTAAATGGTGAATTTTGATCTTTTCTATAATTTCTCAATGCTTCTCTCTTCTCAACCCCTCTCAAGCTTGAGAAGCTTAATTGGAATGGTTTTTGAATGCTATTGAAGTTAATTGATGAATGGTAGTGAAGAATTACATAATTTGATGAATGCTATTGAAGTTAATTGATTAATGATAGTAAAAAATTACATAAATTTTTATTTATGCTTAATTCTAATGGTTTTTATGTAATTTCTCTCTCTCACTCAAGAAATGGTCATACTCATGACCCATTCTCAATCCAAATGAAGCTTTTCTTAAAGCTTTTCCTTAATCCAAGATTAATCTATGCTTGAGGTCAAATTAATGGCTTTTTTCTACACTTTTAGTTTATGTATTTCATGAATATTGATGATTCAACCCATTATTGGGTTAATGATCCAATTAGGGATCATTCTAATCATTTTCTTAATGATAAGCTTTATCCTTCAAAATAAATTGAGATTTATCAGTCATAGTAGTGGAGCTATGGCAAAATTTTTATAAAAATTACACATAAAATAATTTTACTCAAAGCATGAAAAGAGAACTTCCTACCATATTCTAGGAATTATCATCCTAGATTAATTGAAAGAATTTTATTGTAATCATGGAGAAATTGATTTTTATGTTATGCATAATTGATGATTATTTTATTGTAAAAGTGTTACTTTTATCATAATTAGATTTCATGCATTAATGTGAATGAAGATGTGGATGTGGATGTATGGATGTAGATTCGGATGTAGATGTATGTATGTGAATGTGGATGTATGAATGAGGATGTGAAAATAGATGTATGCATGTAGATGCGTATGTATGAATGTGAAATTGAATGTATGTATAATGTGGATGTATGAATGAGGATGTGAAAATAGATGTATGCATGTAGATGCGTATGTATGAACGTGAAATTGGATGTATGATGTGGACGTACGAACATGGATATGTATGTAGAATAATGAATGTGAATGTGTATGTGAAATAATGTGTAGTCTATATGAGTGAATGGATGAGAATGAGTATACATTGAATGGAATAGGGAATAAGTAATGTGGTCCGAGAGTGGATAATGTGGAAAGACGAGAGTTCGTTATAGAAATTGTATTTTTTGACTGTTTGTAAATGACTGTTTTATGTCAAGAATGCTGGGGAAGCATTTTAACCGTCTTGAGGATTAAGGTCATGAAGACCGAACTGATAAAGTTGCAACTGCTGACGGAGAGTCAATGGAGGACGTCTCGCGTAGGAAGGTCGGCCGAGGTCTTGACCAGCCTCGATTCGATTTAAATGGTGAGCTTCCGGTACGACGGATTAGGGACCAAGGAAGCGGCCTATGAGTGAAGCGCTAGGTCACCTGCGAAGGATCCTAGAGGGTGCTGACCATACGGTGCTCGCGGGCTCTGGGTCGCCGAAGATACCCACACGTGCGTCGAGGAAGATATTGGAACAAGGAGTAAGAGTTGTTTTCTGAAACCAGGCATGGATCTGGTTGATTGACCTTGCTGGTCCTCTCAACGGATGAGTCCATGGCTCTTTTATATGGATCTGTGGGTTGATCTTGCTGATCTTCCATAGAGATTCCATTGTGTTATATGAATATATTGCCGGTTACTATGAGCTAGGAACTATGGAAAAGGCCCCTGAGTGAACAGGTGGTGAGCGTTCTGGTTGCCAATGATGCCATAAGTATACCGATGAATGAATGACTGGAAATAAGGATTCAACCAGAGACTATGAGTATTGTCATCAGTGACATAATGGTTTCATTAAAGGATTGTTTTAAAGTTAGCAGATGCTAAGAAAAAGGCAATTTCATATTGGGTATGTAAGTGGTGTGACTAGTTTTATGTTTGCATAAACTTCCGGCTAGGGGGCCTTGGAACTCTTTTGCTTGGTACCCGGGACAAAACCTAACCAAATTCTTAATTGGATCCCATCACTACAGTGGTTGGGCGGTTGGCTAACCCATGGGACTGGATGGATCCGTAAATCGAGACTCAATTTCTGTTTGGACTGATGGATCCGTAAATCGAGACTCAATTTCTGTTTATGATAGATAAAGTAAATCCCGGATAGTAATTGTTCTATGGATAGGAATCAACGGCTGTGCCTCTTAATGGGAAAAAAAGCGTTGATCCCAATGATCCAAGTGCAAGTTTCTTCCTTGATCTGACCGAGTATCTTTATAGGTGCAGTCGGCAGATCAGCTTGATCAGTAATGGTCTTGACTATGTTAGAGTAAAGAGTTATCCTGGTGGAATCGCTCGTGCTTTCCAGGTGAAGGAAGTATTTCCGGGTTCGGTTTTGGAAAAACCGACGGATTAGTCTCTTGTCCGGATATCCATGGGCGAGGCTCTGAGTGTGGGACCCCTGTCCCGCGCAAGAAGTGCTACTTCTGCTCGTACCCCGAATCCGTTGCTCGGTGGGAACAGGGATCTCACAGTTGGTATCAGAGCCATTTGGCTAATAAAGATCAATTGAGAAGACAAATATGTCAAAAATTTATCAAGAAACACAAAAAGGTTGTAATTGTGTGATATAAGTCATACAATTTGATATTCAAACTGAAATTCTTAATTTGGTAATTGGGTCTTCAGATGGAAGTACCGCAATTATATAGAATCCTTGACTTGCTTGAGGCCTAGACATGATGGTATTTACCTTATAATTCCAAGGGCCGTGACTACCCGTATATATCGAGAGTATAACTGCAGCTCTTTACTGACAGTATATACGAGTAAATCTAAGACTTGAAATTATAGCGTTAATGCTATCCAGATGATGATTTCGAATGTGGTTGATATGATTTTTAATTCTATTTGAGAATTGATGAATTGATTTGGATTCTGATTGAAAATTCTGATTGAAAAATGATGATTTCTGAAATTTAGTTGAAATATAATGAAACCACAATGAGGAGGAATGGGACGAGTCCCTGTGATGATATTCATAACTAGAATGATGATAATGAATTCAGCAAATCACTATGAGATTAGTGGGTTGTGTTGTCAAATTGTTACTGTTAACACTTGACCAGTAGATCAAGTTAAGGGATGACAAATTGAGAACTTGCTTGACTAAAATTCCCGTGGAGGAATGTTCAGAAGGAAATTTTTCGGTCTAATGGACCATTATCATGTTAAAGATATAAATGATATGATCTGAATGAATTGTTATTTAATGATGAGTTCTATATAAGGGATATTTATCCCAGTGTTCTGTTGGGTTGACCAGCATATAAGGAACCCCAGAATAAAATTGGATCTTAAGAAAAAGAGTTGTCCTCTACCTTGCGAGATGAGGACATCTCGCACTTTTTTAAGTGGGGTAGAATGTAAGATTCCTCCCCAGCCTTCGAGGTATACAGGAGTAAGAATCTCCTTTTCTGATCTTATAATTATTCCCTCTCTAAAATAAAAGAAAAATTCTGTTTAAAAAAAAAGGAAAACCCTTTCCCTAGAATACTTCGCAGGAGTCCCACATGTTTTAAGGATTCAGAACAATGAGTTCAGAAGTAAAAATCGGTGTTTTGGATACCAAGGTTTTGGTCTTCATTCGAGTACGGCCCAAAAGGAGTTCTTTATCTCTTGGGGAGTATAAGTAGTTATCCCCCAGATATTGTGGACCAAAGAAAGTAAGTGACTTAGCCTACGAACTTCTTCTATCTCCTCATCTCAAAGTTCTTAATGCCTTCTATAGAAATATGTACCAAACCCAAATCATGGAAAGACGGTAAAACTTTAGTGGCAAGATACCGTTGGCTTCTAGGTTACACTAGCTCCTTCCTTTATATAAGTCGTAACTTTTACTTATCGCTCACAGTAATCTTACTTCCATCGATCTCCTTTCTTTCTTAATCTCCTTCATGGCTTGGCAACAGAAATTAGTTTTATCCATGATGATTTCTCACCTTCAAGACGCAAGCGAGTCTGTGAAGAAGGATTTTATAGAACTGTATGAGCGCTCACTTTTTCTCACCTAGGAACTTCTGTAGCTCAGACCAAATGGCGGACCTATCAAGACATAACTAGGGTAACACCCTGGGGTCAGCAGCACTTTCGTAACAATGTCCGCTTGGCCATGGTTATTGAAGCTTTGGGTTTGGGTCCCCGATACTACTGTGTCATGAGATCAAGGCATCTTGGGTTTTCTGAGCGGGTCTTCTTACTGGCGTGTTTTCTTCCTCATCAGAAGATATGCCTTTACCCCGTTTTTGGCTTGCCTCTTAGAGGTCCTTTTGTTAGATCACCTCATACCACTGAGATAGGTGCGGCAATAACCAACAGAATTATTCCCATAGATGAGTTACCTTATACGTGCGCAGCTTGTGAGTGCTGCTTTTGTGATCATATGATGGACGGGCTTATGGAAGTGTAAAGAGTTCTTCTATCTTTACTGTATATGAACCAAGAATGAATAAAGTTTAAATCTTATTCTTGTCTTGACTGTATATGTTCCAAGAATGAATAAAGTTTAAATCTTATTCTTGTCTTGACCCTTACTCTCTGTGAGACTTTTTTATTTGGTGGTTAATCTTAATTAAAATTTTCTCTCTTTTTCGTGCATCTTGTGAAATTACCCCCAGTTTATGAGATGAGGACATCTCACGTTTTTCAAGTGGGAGAGAATGTAATATTTCTCCCCAACCTCTCAAGATATCTAGCATCTTTCCCTGTAATCAATTCCCTCTTCAAAATTATAAGAGATCTCGTCTTTGCTTGTTTTGACATAGAGAGAGAAAATATTCTCGAGAGATAATATTCAGATTTTTAATATTTTTGGATAGAAAATTATCTCATCTTATTAAAATAAGTTCCCCTGAAACAGAAATTCAAAAAGAACTTTCCAATGTGCAATTGGAATTAATTGGAAATGGGTATAAAGGACCTTAGCCTAAGGGTCTAGATTTTCAGAAATTTTTGGATTATGGTCCAATTAAGGTTCCTATGGGCCAATAGCATCAATCCATGTGTAGGGAGGAGATAAAAGAACCAAACCAAATAAAAAAGGAACCAAACCGAATCAAAAAGGAACCAAACTAGGTCCAAATCTAGTCCAAATTCAACCAAACTAAAATTGAAAAATTCTAGAAATTAGTTAGCTTTGGTTAGAGCCTCCCTCTCTTATAAATAGAACATGAATCCTTTGAAAAAAAGGAGGAGAATTTTACTATTCTAGAACTATGCTAAAATAATGCTAATATTTACTATTCTCTAAAATTCTCTCCAATTTGTAAAGAAATTGGAGCTTCCCTCTTTCTTCAATCTCCATTGGTGGCTCCATCAATATACTAAACCAATTGATTGGTTGGGGGCCTCTACCATGAACAAAGAATCAAGCAATTTGTAAGGTAAGTGGTGAAATTTTGAGCTTTTCTGTAATCTCTCAATGTTTCTCTGTTCTCAACCCTTCTCAAGCTTGAGAAGCTTAATTGGAATGGTTTTTGAATGCTATTGAAGTAATTAATTAATGATAGAAAAGAATTACATAAATTTACATTTATGCTTAATTCTAATGGTTTTTATGTAATATCTCTCTCTCACTAAAGAAATGGTCATACTCATGACCTATTCTCAATCCAAATGAAGCTTTTCATAAAGCTTTTCCTTAATCCAAGATTAATCTATGCTTAAGACCAAATTAATGGCTTTCCCTATGCTTTTAGTTTATGAATATTGATGATTCAATCTATTATGGATTAATGATCCAATTAGGGATCATTCTAATCATTCCCTTAATGATAAGCTTTATCTTTTAAAATAATTGAGATTTATCAGTCATAGTAGCGGAGCTATGGCAAATTTTTTATAAAAATTACTCATAAAATAATTTCATTCAAAGCATGAAAAGAGGATTTCCTACCATATTCTAGGAATTATCATCCTAGATTAATTAAAAGAATTTTATTGTAATCATGGAGAATTTGATTTTTATGTTATGCATAATTAAGATGCATAAGAGAAATTCTTTTATTAAAAGAATGATTTTTTATCATAAATGAATTGTATGCATAAACATATGCATAAAGGATAAAAATTTTATATTAAAAGAATTATTTTTATCATAAAAGAATTGTATGCATAAACATATGCTTAGAGGATATAATTTTTATATTAAGAGTGTGATTTTCATCATAAATAGAATTTTTCAATAAATAAGATGCATAAGAGAAATTCTTTTATTCTAAAAGTGTAATTCCTACTAAATTGGATTTATGCATAGGAAGATGCATAAAAGTTTGATTTTATTTCGAAAGTGTTATTCTCCTAAAAATAGAATTTATGCATGCGTAAAGAAATCTTATATCAAATATAAGAATTCTCTTGTATTCTATAAATAGATATTGAGATATGATAGGATGAGTTAAGAGTTATCTGAGATGTGATAAGATTGAGTATGGGATGAGTGGATGTGGATGTATGGATGTGAATGTGGATGTGTATGTATAGATGTATGCATGTAGATATGGATGTATGAATGTGCATGGAGATGTGGATGTATGCATGTAAATGTAGATGTATAGACGTGGATGTGAATGTGGAGGTGGATGTATGCATGTAGATGTAGATGTATGAATGTGAATGTGAATGTGGATGTGGATGTATGCATGGAGATGTAGATGTATGGATGTGAATGTGAATGTGGATGTAGATGTATGCATGGAGATGTGGATGTATGCATGTAGATGTAGATGTATAGATGTGGATGTGAATGTGGAGGTGGATGTATGCATGTAGATGTAGATGTATGGAGGTGAATGTGAATGTGGATGTGGATGTATGGAGGTGAATGTGAATGTGGATGTGGATGTATGCATATAGATGTAGATATATGGATGTGAATGTGAATGTGGATGTGGATGTATGCATGGAGATGTGGATGTATACATGTAGATGTAGATGTATGGATGTGGATGTGGATGTATACATGGCGATGTGGATGTATGCATGTAGATGTAGATGTATAGATGTGGATGTGGAGGTGGATGTATGCATGTAGATGTAGATGTAGATGTATATATAGATGTGGATGTGAATGTGGAGGTGGATGTATGCATGTAGATGTAGATGTAGATGTATGGATGTGAATGTGGATGCATGCATGGAGATGTGGATATATGCATGTAGATGTAGATGTATGAATGTGGTTGTGGATGTATGCATGTAGATGTGAATGTACGCATATAGATGTGGATGTATGGATGTGAATGTGCATGTAGATGTGCATGTATGGATGAGGATGCATGAATGTGCATGTAGATGTGGATGTGAAAATAGATGTATGGATATAGATGTGGATGTATGGATGTGAATGTGGATGTGGATGTGGATATATGTATGGATGTGAATATATGATATGTGATGTGAAGGAATCTGAAGTGATGAGATGGGAAATGATGTGATGGGATGAGTATACATATAAATGGAATATATCATATGTGATGTGAAGGAATCTGAAGTGATGAGATGGGAAATGATGTGATGGGATGAGTATACATATAAATGGAATATGGAATAAGTAATGTGGATTGATGAGGGATAATGTGGAAAAATGAGAGTTAATATAGAAACTGTATTGTAAACTGTTTGTAAATGCTGTTTGTAAATGACTGTTTTAAGTCAAGAATACTGGGAAAGCATTTTGACCATCTTATGATTAAGGTCGTGGAGACCTAACTGATAAAGTTGCAACTGCTGACGGAGAGTCAATGGAGGACGTCTCGCGTAGCAAGGTCGACCGAGGTCTTGACCCCCAGCCTCGGTTCGATTAAAATGGTGAGCTTCCGGTACGGTGGATGAGGGACCAAAGAAGTGGCCTATGAGTGAAGCACTAGGTCACCTGCGAAGGATCCTAGAGGGTGCTGACCATACGGTGAGGAAGATATTGGAACAAGGAGTAAGAGTTGTTTTCTGAAACTGGGAATGGATCTGGTTGATTGACCCTGCTGGTCTTCAATGGATGAGTCCATGGCTCTTTATATGGATTTGTTGGTTGATCTTGCTGATCTTCAACGAGAGTCCATCTTGATTTTTATAAGTGATTATATTGCCGAGTATTATGGGTTAGGAACTATTGAAAAGGCCCCTGCGTGGACAGGTGGTGAGCATTCTGGTTGCCAATGATGCCATAGATACTCTGATGAAGGAATGATGGAAAATTATGAATCAACCGGATAATTTGGAAGATTGTGATCAGTGATACTATGGTTTTATTAAAGGAATGATGGTTGCCAATGATGCCATAGATACTTTGATGAAGGAATGATGGAAAATTATGAATCAACCGGATAAATTCGAAGATTGTGATCAGTGATACTATGGTTTTATTAAAGGATTGTTTTAAAACTGGTTGAATCTATGAAAAGGCAATTTCATATTGGGTGTGTAAGTGGTGTGACTAGTTTTATTTTTGCATGAACATTCGGCTAGGGGGCCTTGGAACTCTTCTCCTTGGTACCCAGGACAAAACCTAACCAAATTCTTAATTGGATCCCATCACTACAGTGGTTGGGCGGTTGGCTAACCCATGGGACTGGATGGGGTTAGGCTGGACTGATGGATCCGTAAATCGAGACTCAATTTTTGTTATTTACGATAGATGAAGTAAATCTCGGATAGTAATTGTTCTATGGATAGGAATTAACGGCTGTGCCTCTTGATGAAAAGAAGCGTTGATCCCAATGATCCAAGTGCAAGTTTCTTCCTTGATCTGGCCGAATATCTTTATAGGTGCAGTCGGATCAATTTGATCACTAATGGTTTTGACTACGTTAGAGTAAAAAGTTATCCTAGAGGAATCGCCCGTGCTTTCCGGATAAGGGAAGTTTTTTCGGGTTCGGTTTTGGAAAAACCGACAGATTAGTCTTTTGTCCAGATATCTGTGGACGAGGCCCCGAGTGTGGGACCCTGCCTCGTGCAAGAAGTGCTACTTCCACTGCTAGTACCCCCCGAATCCATTGCGCGGTAGGAACAGGGATCTCACAGTTGGTCTCGGGCTCTGGGTCGCGGAAGATACCCACACGTGCATCAAGGAAGATATTGGAATAAGGAGTAAGTCTGAAACCGGGCATGGATCTGGTTGATTGACCTTGCTGGTCCTCAACGGATGAGTCCATGGCTCTTTTATATGGATCTGTGGGTTGATCTTGCTGATCTTCCATAGAGATTCCATTCTGTTATATGAATATATTGCCGGTTACTATGAGCTAGGAACTATGGAAAAGGCCCCTGACTGGTTGCCAATGATGCCATAAGTATGAATGATTGGAAATAAGGATTCAACCAGAGACTATGAGGATTGTCATCAGTGACATAATGGTTTCATTAAAGGATTGTTTTAAAGTTAGCTGATGCTAAGAAAAAGGCAATTTCATATTGGGTGTGTAAGTGGTGTGACTAGTTTTATGTTTGCATAAACTTCCAGCTAGGGGGCCTTGGAACTCTTTTCCTTGATACCCGGGACAAAACCTAACCAAATTCTTAATTGGATCCCATCACTACAGTGGTTGGGCGGTTGGCTAACCCATGGGACTGGATGGGGTTAGGTTGGACTGATGGATCCGTAAATCGAGACTCAATTTCTGTTTACGATAGATAAAGTAAATCTCGGATAGTAATTGTTCTATGGATAGGAATCAACGGCTGTGCCTCTTAATGGGAAAAAAAGCGTTGATCCCAATGATCCAAGTGCAAGTTTCTTTCTTGATCTGACCGAGTATCTTTATAGGTGCAGTCGGCAGATCAGCTTGATTAGTAATGGTCTTGACTACGTTAGAGTAAAGAGTTATCCTGGTGGAATCGCCCGTGCTTTCCGGGTGAAGGAAGTTTTTCCGGGTTCGGTTTTGGAAAAACCAACGGATTAGTCTCTTGTCGGGATATCCGTGGGCGAGGCTCTGAGTGTGGGACCCCTGTCCTGCGTGAGAAGTGCTACTTCCGCTGCTAGTACCCCGAATCTGTTGCTCGGTGGGAACAGGGATCTCACAGTTGGTATCAGAGCAAATTGGCTACATCTGAGAAGACAAATATGTCAAAAATTTATCAAGAAGCATAAAAAGGTTGTAATTGTGTGATATAATTCATACAAATTGATATTCAAACTGAGAAATTCGTAAATTAGTAATTGGGTCTTCAAATGGAAGTACCGCAATTCTATGGAACCCTGACTTGCTTGAGGCCTAGACATGATGGTATTTACCTTATAGTTCCAAGTATCATGACTACCCGTATATACCGAGGATATAACTGCAACTCTTTATCGACAGTATATACGAGTAAATCTAAGACTTGAAATTATAAGCATTAATGCTATCCAGTTGATGAATTCGAATGTGGTTGATATGATTTTTAATTCTGTTTGCGAACTGATGAATTGATTGGGATTCTGATTGAAAAATGATGACCCCTGAAAATGGGTTGAAATGTAATAAACTGAGCGAAACCACAATGTGGATGATTGGGATGAGTTCCTGTGATGATATTCATAACTAGAATGATGATAATGATTTCAGCAAATCACTATGAGATTAGTGGATTGTGCTGTCAAATTGCTACTGTTAACACTTGACACGGTAGATTAAGTTAAGGGATGACAAATTGAGAACTTACTTGTCTGAAATTCCCGTGGAGGAATGTTCATAAAGAAACTTTTCGGTCTAATGGACCATTATCGTGTTAAAGAGATGAATGATATGATTTGAATGAATTGTTATTTAATGATGAGTTCTATTTAAGGGATAATTATCCCCGTGTTCTGTTGGGTTGACTAGAATATAAGGAACCCTAGAATAAATTAGATCTTAAGAAAAAGAGTTGTCCTCTACTTTGCGAGATGAGGACATCTCGCACTTTTTAAGTGGGGTAGAATGTAAGATTCCTCCCCCATCCTTCGAGGTATGCAGGAGTAAGAATCTCCCTTCTCTCTCTACAATAAAAGAAAGATTCTGTTTAAAAAAGGAAGACACTTTCCCCAGAATACTTCTCAGGAGCCCACCTGTTTTAAGGATTCAGAACGATGAGTTCAGAAGTGAGAATCCGTGTTTTGGATGCCAAGGTTTTGATCATCAGTTAAAAGACTGCCCGACTTCTACCATGAAAAGGGCATAGGGAAGTCTAGAACCCAGATTCAGAGACCAATTCCTTCATACCAATCTAATCAGGGTCCGTCTTGGACAAGATCGCTTAACTCCATTAACTAGTTCCGACCCATTGATTAGGGTCGAGATGACCAGTCAAATGCTTGGTGACTTAGAGCAACAGATGCAGGCAATTCATAAAGATATAAAAGCTACCCAGGATCGACAAAAACAGTATACAGATAAGAAGAGGACAGTCAGAGAATTCAAAGAAACAGATATGGTCTTCATTGAGTACGGACCAAAAGAAGTTCTTTATCTCTTAGGGAGTATAAGTAGTTATCCCCCAGATATTGTGGACCAAAGAAAGTAGGTGACTTAGCCTACGAACTTCTTTTATCTCCTCATCTCAAAATTCTTAATGCCTTCTATAAAAAAATGTGCCAAAACCAAATCATGGAAAGACGGTAAAACTTCAGTGGCAAGATACTGTTGGCTTCTAAGTTACGCTATCTCCTTCCTTTATATAAGTCGTAACTTTTACTTGCCACTCGCAGTAATCTTACTTCCATCGATCTCCCTTCTTCTTAATCTCCTTCATGGCTTGGCAACAAGAATTAGTTTTATCCATGATGATTTCTCACCTTCAAGATGCAAGCGAGTCTGTGAAGAAGGATTTCATAGAACAGTATGAGCACTCACTTTTTCCTCACTTGGGAACTTCTGTAGCTCAGACCAAATGGCGGACCTATCAAGATATAACTAGGGTAACACCCTGGGGTCAGCAGCACTTTCGTAACAATGTCCACTTGGCCATGGTTATTGAAGCCTTGGGTTTGGGTCCCCGATACTACTGCATCATGAGATCAAGACATCTTGGGTTTTCTGAGCGGGTCTTCTTACTGGCGTGTTTTCTTCCTCATCAGAAGATATGCCTTTACCCCGTTTTTGGCTTGCCTCTCAGAGGTCCTTTTGTTAGATCACCTCATACCACTGAGATAGGTGCGGCAATAACCAACCGAATTATTCCCATAGATGAGTTACCTTAACGTGCATAGCTTGTGAGTGCTGCTTTTGTGATCATATGATAGACGGGCTTATGGAAGTGTAAAGAGTTCTTCTATCTTTACTGTATATGTTCCAAGAATGAATAAAGTTTAAATCTTGTTCTTGTCTTGAATCTTACTCTCCTTGAGACTTTTTTTTTGGTGGTTATTCTTAATTAAATTTTTCTCTAAGTCTCATATTCGTGCATCTTGCGAAATTATCCCAAGTTTGCGAGATGAGAACATCTCACGTTTTTCAAGTGGGAGAGAATGTAAGATTCCTCCCCAGCCTCTCAAAATGTCCAGCATATTCCCCTGTAATCAATTCCCTCTTCAGAAATATAAGAGATCTTGTCTCTGCCTGTTTTGGCATAGAGAGAGAAAATATTCTAGAGAGAGAATATTCAGATTTTAAATATTTTTGGATAGAAAAATATCTCATCTTATTAAAACGAATTCCCCTAAAATAGAAATTCAAAAAGAACTTTCCAATGTGCAATTAGAATTAATTGGAAATGGGTATAAAGGACCTTAGCCTAAGGGTCTAGATTTTCAAAAATTTTAGATTATGGTCCAATTAAGGTTCCTATGGGCCAATAGCATCAATCCATGTGTAGGGAGGAGATAAATCCAATTTGTAAAGAAGATACCCAAAAATGAGTAAATGCTCACATAAGATGAAGAGTTGACTATGTACAAGGTTTATTAGTAAGAAACTATGAGTAATATCAAAAATATGAGATATTTTGGGTATCCAAAAATGAGTAAATACTCACATAAGATGAAGAGTTGAAAATGTACAAGGTTTATTAGTAAAAAACTATGAGCAATATTAAAAATATAAGATAGTTTGGGTATAATGATTCCATTTTGACACATATGTAAGGAAGGGGAGTCCATTAAAGGAGGTACATATTTCACATGCTTGAATGAGTTTTAAACTCATAAAAATTGTGATATTTTTATCTCTCCTCTCTCTTGAATCAAACCAAATCAAAATGGAACCAAACCGAATCAAAAAAGAACCAAACTAGATCCAAATCTAGTCCAAATTCAACCAAACTGAAATTGAAAAATTCTAGGATTCAGTTAGCTTTGGTTAGAGCTTCCCTCTCCTATAAATAGAACATGAGTCCTTCGAAAAAAATAGAAGAATTTTACTATACTAGAGTTATGCTGAAATAATGCTAATTTCTACTATTCTCTAAAATTCTCTCCAAATTGAAGAAATTGGAGCTTCCCTCTTTCTTCAATCCCCATTGGTGGCTCCATCAACATGCTTAACCAATTGATTGGTTGGGGGCCTCTACCGTGAATAAAGAATCAAGCAATTTGTAAGGTAAATGGTGAATTTTGATCTTTTCTATAATTTCTCAATGCTTCTCTCTTCTCAACCCCTCTCAAGCTTGAGAAGCTTAATTGGAATGGTTTTTGAATGCTATGAATGGTAGTGAAGAATTACATAATTTGATGAATGCTATTGAAGTTAATTGATTAATGATAGTAAAGAATTACATAAATTTCCATTTATGCTTAATTCTAATGGTTTTTATGTAATTTCTCTCTCTCACTCAAGAAATGGTCATACTCATGACCCATTCTCAATTCAAATGAAGCTTTTCATAAAGCTTTTCCTTAATCCAAGATTAATCTATGCTTGAAGTCAAATTAATGGCTTTTTTCTATACTTTTAGTTTATGTATTTCATGAATATTGATGATTCAACCCATTATTGGGTTGATGATCCAATTAGGAATCATTCTAATCATTTTCTTAATAATAAGCTTTATCCTTCAAAATAAATTGAGATTTATCAATCATAGTAGCCGAGCTATGGTAAAATTTTTATAAAAATTATACATAAAATAATTTTATTCAAAGCATGAAAAGAGAACTTCCTACCATATTCTAGGAATTATCATCCTAGATTAATTGAAAGAATTTTATTGTAATCATGGAGAAATTAATTTTTATGTTATGCATAATTGATGATTATTTTATTGTAAAAGTGTTACTTTTATCATATTTGGATTTCATGCATAGAGGTATGCATAAAAGAATTATTATTTTAATATAAAAGTGTTTCTTTTATCATATTTGGATTTCATGCATAGAGGTATACATAAAAGTTGATTATTTTAATATAAAAGTGTTTCCTTTATCATATTTGTATTTCACGCATAGAGGTATGCATAAAAGTTGATTATTTTAATATAAAAGTATTTCTTTTATCATATTTGGATTTCATGCATAGAGGTATGCATAAAAGTTGATTATTTTATTATAAAAGTGTTACTTTTATCATATTTGGATTTCATGCATAGAGGTATGCATAAAAGTTGATTATTTTATTATAAAAGTGTTACTTTTATCATATTTGGATTTCATGCATAGAGGTATGCATAAAAATTGATTATTTTATTATAAAAGTGTAACTTTTATCATATTTGGATTTCATGCATAGAGGTATGCATAAAAATTGATTATTTTATTATAAAAGTGTTACTTTTATCATATTTGGATTTCATGCATAATAGAGGTATGCATAAAAATTGATTATTTTATTATAAAAGTGTGACTTTTATCATATTTGGATTTCATGCATAGAGGTATGCATAAAAATTGATTATTTTATTATAAAAGTGTGACTTTTATCATATTTGGAATTCATGCATAGAGGTATGCATAAAAGTTGATTATTTTATTATAAAAGTGTGACTTTTATCACATTTGAATTTCATGTATAGAGGTGTGCATAAAAGTTGATTATTTTATTGTAAAAGTGTTACTTTTATCATATTGGATTTCATGTATAGAGGTATGCATAAAAGATATTCTTTTTATACTAAAAGTGTGATTTTCATCATAAATGGATTTTATGCATAACTTAGATGCATAAGAGAAATTCTTTTATTCTAAAAGTGTAATTCCTACCAAATTGAATTTATGCATAAGAAGATGCATAAAAGATTGATTTTTAAATTCAAATTGGCATTCTCATCTAAATTGAATTTATGCATAGGAAGATGCATAAAAGAATGGAATTTCAATTCAAAAGTGTTATTCTCATCCAAATTGAATTTATGCATAGGAAGATGCATAAAAGATGGATTTTTAATTCAAAAGTGTCAATTCTCATCTAAATTGAGTTTATGCATAGGAAGATGCATAAGAGATGGAATTTTAATTCAAAAGTGTAATTTTCATTTAAAATGAATTTATGCATAGGAAGATGTATAAAAGATTGATTTTTAAATGAGATGTGATAATATGTGATAAGATGCGTATGGGAAGTGATAGGATGTGATAAGAGGTGTATGAGATGTGATAAGATGTGATGCGAGGTGTATGAGATGTGATAAGATGTGATACGATGTGTATGGGAAGTGATAGGATGTGATAAGAGGTGTATGAGATGTGAAAAGATGTGATAAGATGTGTATGAGATGTGATAGGATATGATAAGAGGTGTATGAGATGTGATAGAATGTGTTAAGATGAGTTAGGATGTGTTAAGATGCGTATGGAACGAGGTAGAGAGTGTATCTAATGGGATAAGATGTATATGGGATGTGTTAGGGCGAGAATGGATGTAGTATGGATGTATGGATGTAGATACGGATGTATGTATGTATGTGGATGTGGATGTATGAATGAGGATGTTAAAATGGATGTATGTATGTAGATGTGTATGTATGGATGTGAATGTGAATGAAGATATGGATGTGGATGTATGGATGTAGATTCGGATGTAGATGTATGTATGTGAATGTGGATGTATGAATGAGGATGTGAAAATAGATGTATGCATGTAGATGCGTATGTATGAATGTGAAATTGGATGTATGTATAATGTGGATGTATGAATGAGGATGTGAAAATAGATGTATGCATGTAGATGCGTATGTATGAACATGAAATTGGATGTATGATGTGGACGTACGAACATGGATATGTATGTAGAATAATGAATGTGAATGTGTATGTGAAATAATGTGTAGTCTATATGAGTGAATGGATGAGAATGAGTACACATTGAATGGAATAGGGAATAAGTAATGTGGTCCGAGAGTGGATAATATGGAAAGACGAGAGTTCGTTATAGAAACAGTATTTTGTGACTGTTTGTAAATGACTGTTTTATGTCAAAAATGCTGGGGAAGCATTTTGACCGTCTTGAGGATTAAGGACATGAAGACCGAACTGATAAAGTTGCAACTGCTGACGGAGAGTCAATGGAAGATGTCTCGCGTAGCAAGGTCGGCCGTTGACCAGCCTCGGTTTGATTTAAATGGTGAGCTTTCGGTACGGTGGATTAGGGACCAAGGAAGCGGCCTATGAGTGAAGCGCTAGGTCACTTGCGAAGGATCCTAGAGAGTGCTGACCATACGGTGCTCGGGCTCTGGGTCACCGAAGATACCCACACGTGCGTCGAGGAAGATATTGGAACAAGGAGTAAGAGTTGTTTTCTGAAACCGGGCATGGATCTGGTTGATTGACCTTGCTGGTCCTCAACGGATGAGTCCATGGCTCTTTTATATGGATCTGTGGGTTGATCTTGCTGATCTTCCATAGAGATTCCATTCTGTTATATGAATAGATTGCCGGTTACTATGAGCTAGGAACTATGGAAAAGGCCCCTGAGTGAATAGATGGTGAGCGTTCTGCTTGCCAATGATGCCATAAGGATACCGATGAATGAATGACTGAAAATAAGGATTCAACCAGAGACTATGAGGATTGTCATCAGTGACATAATGGTTTCATTAAAGGATTGTTTTAAAGTTAGCTAATGCTAAGAAAAAGGCAATTTCATATTGGGTGTGTAAGTGGTGTGACTAGTTTTATGTTTGCATGAACTTCCAGCTAGGGAGCCTTGGAACTCTTTTCCTTGGTACCCGGGATAAAACCTAGCCAAATTCTTAATTGGATCCCATCACTACAGTGGTTGGGCGGTTGGCTCACCCATGGGACTAGATGGGGTTAAGCTGGACTAATGGATCCGTAAATCGAGACTCAATTTTTGTTTACGATAGATAAAGTAAATCCCGGATAGTAATTGTTCTATGGATAGGAATCAACGGCTGTGCCTCTTAATGGTGAAAAAAGCGTTGATCCCAATGATCCAAGTGCAAGTTTCTTCCTTGATCTAACCGAGTATCTTTATAGGTGCAGTCGGCAGATCAGCTTGATCAGTAATGGTCTTGACTACGTTAGAGTAAAGAGTTATCCTGGTGGAATCTCCCGTGCTTTCCGGGTGAAGGAAGTTTTTCCGGGTTCGGTTTTGAAAAAACTGACGGATTAGTCTCTTGTTCGGATATCCGTGGGCGAGGCTCCGAGTGTGGGACCCCTGTCCCGTGCGAGAAGTGCTACTTCCGCTGCTAGTACCCCGAATCCGTTTCTCGATGGGAACAGGGATCTCATAGTAGATCCCTCTGCCCCTCAGCGCGAGGTAGGGTTTCTCACTCGTCGGGGCCTCGCCCTTGAATGTCCAAGCACGAGGCAGGGTTTCTCACTCGGGGTCTCGCCCTTGAATGTCTGGGCACGAGACTAAGGTTGTGGTCACTCCAAAAAAAAACAAAACCGGGAAAAATTCCCATGCCCGGAAAGCAGGGACAATTCCACCTTTATGAATTTTTTTAAAAAAAAACGAATTTTTCTAACGTGAATAATTCTACGCTATCCTTCAACTGAATAAATCAGATAGAAGGAAACTATCACTAATATAATTTGATCATTTTAGTAAATTCAACGCTTTTTTCTGATCAAGGTCAGGCACAGCCGTTGATCCACTTATTTGAAAAATTTATCAGGGAATTGTCTAACTATTCGAATCTTAGCGTAATTCTAATATTTTTCAGTTTGATTATTAAAACTCCAGTGATTCCAGCCTAACCCCATCCGGCCCATGGGTTAGCCACCACCCTACCACTGGAATCGGTGGAACCAAGCAAGTACTCACCCACCCATAATTGAAATGCCTTTCTTAACTTTAGCTTTAGAAAACAGATACGCACACACTCCTCTTTATTAAACTTTAATAAAAACAATCCTTGATAAACAATTTACGGGTTATACATGTCATACTTCAAAATTTCTCATTGAATCTTTGTTTCTCAACAAAACAGTATCACTCTAGACTCGCTGTTGAGACCAGCAAGTCAACAACGAGATCCAGTGATAGATTACAAAAAACATAGGTCCATCATATAATATCTTCCTCGACATACGCATGGATGTCCTCGGCACCGCGAGCCTGTGCATCGCCTGGTCAGAACCCTCCAGGATCCTCCTTAGGTGTCCTGGCACTTCACTCAAGGACCGCTTCGTCGGCCCTCGTCCATCGTACCGGAAGCGCACCATTTTAACCATACCGAGGCTGGTCAAGACCTCGGCAAGCCTTGCCGCGTGAGCTGTTCCTCGAACACTCCCCGCCAGCAGCTGTTGTAACCGAACTTCCCTTAGATAAACATATATGCCAAATGCTCCCTCCAGCATTCTGGCGTAAGACAATCTTTTAAGAAGGCAGGGTTTCTATGCAAGTTTATAGTTTTGATTTTGTTTGAATACCATGTGTATACCTTAAATCCGTATCTCATTACTTCTAGATCCAGTAATCATTTTCTTAATGATAAGCTTTATCCTTCAAAATAAATTGAGATTTATCACTCATAGTAGCGGAGCTATGGCAAAATTTTTATAAAAACTACACATAAAATAATTTTACTCAAAGCATGAAAAGAGAACTTCCTACCATATTCTAGGAATTATCATCCTAGATTAATTGAAAGAATTTTATTGTAATCATGGAGAAATTGATTTTTATGTTATGCATAATTGATGATTATTTTATTGTAAAAGTGTTACTTTTATCATAATTAGATTTCATGCATTAATGTGAATGAAGATGTGGATGTGGATGTATGGATGTAGATTCGGATGTAGATGTATGTATGTGAATGTGGATGTATGAATGAGGATGTGAAAATAGATGTATGCATGTAGATGCGTATGTATGAATGTGAAATTGAATGTATGTATAATGTGGATGTATGAATGAGTATGTGAAAATAGATGTATGCATGTAGATGCGTATGTATGAACGTGAAATTGGATGTATGATGTGGACATACGAACATGGATATGTATGTAGAATAATGAATGTGAATGTGTATGTGAAATAATGTGTAGTCTATTGTGAGGTGAAAAAAAGAAAGAAATACCTGCCTCTATAGCTCTTCCACCTCCCAAACTTGGAAAAACTACCACGAACGGGGCACCACCAGCCACCGGCTGGAACACTCTCTCAACATTCGCCACCCACCCACACCATAAGACAGCTCAGAACCACAATGAACAGATGATATATTCAGCAAACACACAACACCATACACACTGTATAAACACAGCAAATACACCAAAGACCAGGACTCTGGCCAGGATTTACTGCCAAGGGAATACACCCTTGCGTCTGACGACTAAGCCTCTGTCTCCCGGTCCCTGTAATCTCCAGAGGGCGCCCACACCAGCAACCCTTTTTCACTTCCTCTGTAGCCTGGCTACTCTCTGTCTGCTGCAACCTGCCAATTGTCGTAGGCGAGCCCCACTGTCTCCAGCCCACACATCAGCACCTCCTCTGCATCCAACCCACACAAAAACCCAAGGCTCCCTCTCTGGTCAGCATCCACGCACTGCCTGCAATCACCGCCCACACAAGACCAGCTACTCTCACCAGAAGGCGCCCACACCAGCTAACCTTCACTCAGCAGCTCCCACTCTCTGTATGTCGTGACCAGCAGTCTCACCAACCCCAGAGCCTCGCACAATCCTCAACACCATGAACCAACTGCTCACCGCAGCATCCTCAAATATCTAGCCCAAGCCACATCACATGTATACTGTCCTCACAGCAGCCCTCTCTGCTGCTCCAATCACCACGACAAGACGATCACTTTCTCACAAGGCCTCCACTTTGCCTGTCTCCTCGTACACCTGCAGCTGCCTTCCATTCCAGAGCAGCCTCCATGGTGCCTGCCTGCAGCTCTTCTCGTAGCTTCAACCTGCTGCGCCAAATCACCAGGCTTTCTCTCTTGCCTCTGTCTTCAGCGCCACAGCAAGGCTATCCTTACACCAAAGTGGCCAGTTTGTTTCACATAGGCCAGCCCACTGCATATCCTTCCACGTTCACCTTCTCTGCAACTGTCAGTCAGTTGTTGCCTCTGCTCTCCAACCTGCAGTGCCTCACACTTCAATACCTACGAGGCTTCCAGCTCTCCTTCATAGCGGCCGACCACCTTGCTATCTTTTGGAGCTGGCGCAGCTTTACCTACCCTCTGCGTTGTCTGCACTAAACAAGGGGAGGCTCCACATACGCTGTCCACCAGCCTCTCTGCGCTGTTCGTTGCACACACACCTCTGCCTTCAGTTCTTCAATCACAGCTAGGTGGCTACCCTCTGTCTCTTCGCTTCTGCAGCCAGCGTCCACCTTTGGACCCCTCGTCCGTTGCAGCCCACTCGCAAGGCGACTCTTCTTCGCATGCCTGCAGCACTCCTTTGGAGTAGAGAAACCTAGTCGCCAAGGCAGCCACTTCTCTCTGCCTCTCGCGGCTTTCAATCTCTGAGCCCAGGCGACGGCGACAACTCCTTCTCTTCTCCCTCGCGACCAGAACCTTGCAGCCCTTTTTGTTCACGTTCCCACCACCTTCTAGATTACCAGCTGGCCGCCACCTTTACCCTTCCATGTGGCCTTCTAAATTGGCCATATACAATATATTAATATCATTTTTTTTTAAAGGCCTCAAGCACAAAATGATGGCCACCCTCAAATAATAAAAGAGCCCCTTCTCCTTGCACTTCGGATCATCACGCCGCGGCCATAATTTTCCAAATTAAGAGCAAGAGCTGTCCCCCGTCTTCGTCAGCATCATTATCATCAAGCCCATCAAATTCCAGTCGGTGCCCTATATTTAGCAACCACCCGCACATCACACCGTTGCCATAAAATTCCCGGATCACCAGCATCTGCTCCGGAAAATAAACACGTGCATAAACCAACTTTCAACAAAACCACCCAGCCTGTACACTTGCCAGGGCATTCAGGGCAAAATTTATTCACACACCACACGCACCATATGTACATTGACCAAAAAACTCTCTCAGATTTTAGCCTGACATACTTTGCCCAACCCCTAGCCTGCTGAATCATTTATGATCAGCAGAAAGCATATAACCATGTCTTCCTCCGATGACCACGTTTCCCTCCATCAATTCTCTGAGCATCATACAGTGTAACTAGCACATCTCTCTTCCAAATGATCCAAGAAACTCTATCATCCACCCAAGGCATGTCTTGCCATCCCGCATCCCACAACATAACACCAGAACTTCTGGAGACAAAGCTCCTGACATACACACCATCTTGCCTCATCTCAAACCCAAAATCCCTGATACGATCAGCACCAATATCAGAGAACCAATGCAGCAGCTCCTGCTGAGGGTAAAAACTGATGAAAGCTTCGTAAAAAAAAACCTGTTGTGCCATAACACTTTCCTGTCCATCCATATAAGAAGCCTCACCATCAAAACCAGCCACGACAGGCAAAACAAACTCCTCTTCAACAGGCACCATTGCCAAAGCATCCACCTCAGTTCTTGTATCCTCATCTTCATCAAAACCACCAAGAGATTCATCCATTGCAGTCTCCCTCTCATCCATAGCAGCAGCATCATTCAAAGTCTTCTGTTGCTTCTCTTTCTTCATAGCCTCAATTCTGATCATGGCCTTTTTAACATTTATGCACATCTCATCATCCAGCTCCAACTCAGGCTCATCATCCTGTAGACTGTCTATTTCCCACTTATCCCACACAGGTTCATTATCCAAAGACTTAAAAGCAAGTTCTTTTACATCACATGCATACCTTTGTTCATGATTCCTTTGTACCTCCTCGCATTCCTCATGTATGGCTTCTTCCTGTTCAGCAACTTCATCACCAGGCACTTCCTCATCAATAACCACAGCATCCATCTCTGCATCCTCCTCACTCGATGAAGTATCCTCTGTTTCCTCACTAGTAGTGGTGCTGGTCGTATCATCACTCGAATCAGTTTCACTTTCCTCTTCATCATTGACAGGCTTCTGGTTATACATATTAAACTTCTTTTTATCCCCTCTCCTGTCATACAGAGTAATAACCCCTTTCCTCCAATCCTGAACAGCCTTCACCGCTCTCAGCCATGGTCTTCCCAAAATAATGGGGAATGCACCCATTCCTGCAGGCATAACATGACAATCCACAAGCACCTTGACATCAAAAGCTTCCAATTCTAATTCCTTAACCATACCTAAGCATTTGACTTTCTGATGATTTGCCAGGCGAATTCAGAATCCAGACGCTCCAGTAAAATCAAGACCAAGCCTCTCCACAGCTGCTAATGTGATCACACAAATCTGTGCTCCACCATCTATGTATGCCTCTCCCAGATTCTTCCCTTTATACCACACATTCACCACAGGACAAATATCAGGTAACTCCTGAACAGATAGAACAGTCACTATCCCTTTGGCCGGCTCCTTCTCTCTCGGATTCACAAGTCTTTTCCACTCACGCTTCAAATTGGGAGCTAACTCTATCAATTGCCCAAAAGTAATGTTAGCCTTCCTTCCAGCCATGTCCTCCTGTAAACTGTAGCTATCCTGCCCACCCCCTAGTGGAAAATCAGTTACCTGAAACTTCCTACGAGACCTCCTCTTCTGCTTGACCTTCACATCTTCTCCTTCTTTCACTTTTCCTTTCTTCTTGCTGGGCCCTGCAGCATCCTTGCTTTCCCTTTCCTGTGGCATCCGTTTCCCCAAAGGCATCAAATCAGCTTCTGCCTCCTTCGTCTTCTCAAGGGTGACCACATCTATCACCTTAGTTTTACCCTTCTCTTCAGCTGTGATTCCACTCGGACCTGCTTGATCCCTAATATCAATACCATAATCATTCGACCTGTCAGGTAGCTGTGAAGGTAGTGGGTACATATCACCACCCATACGCTGAGGCTTATCACAATCTGTACTCAGATGACCTAGCTCACCACAATTCCAGCATGTAGGGATGAAATGACGGCCCCTACCGCGACCACGTCCATACCCTGCTTGTCCATCTCCTCCCTCATAATTATTGCCACGGCCTCTACCACGTCCACCACCTGTACTTCCCATTAAATTTAAGCTCAAATTCTTCATAAGATCAACCATCTGCTTCATATCCTGTCGCAATCCCTCATCAGAACCTGCAGGAACCATAGGTACTCCCTGACCAGCTTGAGGCATCATCTGCATAGCTTGACCTTCAGTGGGCTTCATCCTCTCCGTCACTGCACTCATAGGTGTAGCCTCCATTCTACGAATCTCCGGCTGTGCTACAACTGGAATCATCCCCAGCTGATTCATCCGCTGCAATTTCCAATCTTTTGACTTAGCAATTTCCACCGCATCTTCAAAAGACATGGGCTTCTTCAGTTCCACTTTCCAGCGAATACTCCTCTTAAGTCCAGCTACAAACTTGTTTTTCTTCATCATATCAGGCGGTACCTGGTCTTCTCCTAAAGCCCTGCATAGAGTCTCCCATAGCAAAGAAAATTTCTTCATATAATCATCTATTGATTCAAACTCACCTTGTGTCAGAGCTTGCACCTCATGCCAAACCTTGTCAGGATCTTCCACCTTCTTGAACCTGTTGCTAAGTGCTGTCTTCAGTCCATCCTCAGTCATCTCAATGCGTGGAACAGCATCCCTCAACGACTCCTCATAAGCCCTGTACCAGGTCCTTGCATCTCCCTTCAAACAGATGCTCAACAGCCGCAACACCTGTATCTGCTCACTGATATGGTTGCTTATACATGCAACCTCCATCCTTTCCAAGAAATCTGCCACATCCTCATTCGGACCACCATAAAACTCTGGGTAAGACATCATCTTAACCCCCAAACTTCACTTCAATCCCAAGCAAAAAACCCAAAAACACCTTCCTTCAATCTCTCACTCTGGGGCATACACCCTCGTAAGAGAAATCCCTGAGCTATCCTCAGTCAACTGAGCCACTCCTGAGTCACACAATGCCTGAGCAACTCCTCAGTCAAACAATCCTTGAGAAATCCTCAGTGGGGGCACCAGAAGGATGTGAGGTGAAAAAAGAAAGAAATACCTGCCTCTATAGCTCTTCCACCTCCCAAACTTGGAAAAACTACCACGAACGGGGCACCACCAGCCACCGGCTGGAACACTCTCTCAACATTCGCCACCCACCCACACCATAAGACAGCTCAGAACCACAATGAACAGATGATATATTCAGCAAACACACAACACCATACACACTGTATAAACACAGCAAATACACCAAAGACCAGGACTCTGGCCAGGATTTACTGCCAAGGGAATACACCCTTGCGTCTGACGACCAAGCCTCTGTCTCCCGGTCCCTGTAATCTCCAGAGGGCGCCCACACCAGCAACCCTTTTTCACTTCCTCTGTAGCCTGGCTACTCTCTGTCTGCTGCAACCTGCCAATTGTCGTAGGCGAGCCCCACTGTCTCCAGCCCACACATCAGCACCTCCTCTGCATCCAACCCACACAAAAACCCAAGGCTCCCTCTCTGGTCAGCATCCACGCACTGCCTGCAATCACCGCCCACACAAGACCAGCTACTCTCACCAGAAGGCGCCCACACCAGCTAACCTTCACTCAGCAGCTCCCACTCTCTGTATGTCGTGACCAGCAGTCTCACCAACCCCAGAGCCTCGCACAATTCTCAACACCATGAACCAACTGCTCACCGCAGCATCCTCAAATATCTAGCCCAAGCCACATCACATGTATACTGTCCTCACAGCAGCCCTCTCTGCTGCTCCAATCACCACGACAAGACGATCACTTTCTCACAAGGCCTCCACTTTGCCTGTCTCCTCGTACACCTGCAGCTGCCTTCCATTCCAGAGCAGCCTCCATGGTGCCTGCCTGTAGCTCTTCTCGTAGCTTCAACCTGCTGCGCCAAATCACCAGGCTTTCTCTCTTGCCTCTGTCTTCAGCGCCACAGCAAGGCTATCCTTACACCAAAGTGGCCAGTTTGTTTCACATAGGCCAGCCCACTGCATATCCTTCCACGTTCACCTTCTCTGCAACTGTCAGTCAGTTGTTGCCTCTGCTCTCCAATCTGCAGTGCCTCACACTTCAATACCTACGAGGCTTCCAGCTCTCCTTCATAGCGGCCGACCACCTTGCTATCTTTTGGAGCTGGCGCAGCTTTACCTACCCTCTGCGTTGTCTGCACTAAACAAGGGGAGGCTCCACATACGCTGTCCACCAGCCTCTCTGCGCTGTTCGTTGCACACACACCTCTGCCTTCAGTTCTTCACTCACAGCTAGGTGGCTACCCTCTGTCTCTTCGCTTCTGCAGCCAGCGTCCACCTTTGGACCCCTCGTCCGTTGCAGCCCACTCGCAAGGCGACTCTTCTTTGCACGCCTGCAGCACTCCTTTGGAGTAGAGAAACCCAGTCGCCAAGGCAGCCACTTCTCTCTGCCTCTCGCGGCTTTCAATCTCTGAGCCCAGGCGACGGCGACAACTCCTTCTCTTCTCCCTCGCGACCAGAACCTTGCAGCCCTTTTTGTTCACGTTCCCGCCACCTTCTAGATTACCAGCTGGCCGCCACCTTTACCCTTCCATGTGGCCTTCTAAATTGGCCATATACAATATATTAATATCATTTTTTTTAAAAGGCCTCAAGCACAAAATGATGGCCACCCTCAAATAATAAAAGAGCCCCTTCTCCTTGCACTTCGGATCATCACGCCGCGGCCATAATTTTCCAAAATAAGAGCGAGAGCTGTCCCCCGTCTTCGTCAGCATCATTATCATCAAGCCCATCAAATTCCAGTCGGTGCCCTATATTTAGCAACCACCCGCACATCACACCGTTGCCATAAAATTCCCGGATCACCAGCATCTGCTCCGGAAAATAAACACGTGCATAAACCAACTTTCAACAAAACCACCCAGCCTGTACACTTGCCAGGGCATTCAGGGCAAAATTTATTCACACACCACACGCACCATACCACACGCACCATATGTACATTGACCAAAAAACTCTCTCAGATTTTAGCCTGACATCTATATGAGTGAATGGATGAGAATGAGTACACATTGAATGGAATAGGGAATAAGTAATGTGGTCCGAGAGTGGATAATGTGGAAAGACGAGAGTTCGTTATAGAAACTGTATTTTGTGACTATTTGTAAATGACTGTTTTATGTTAAGAATGATGGGGAAGCATTTTGACTGTCTTGAGGATTAAGGTCATGAAGATCGAACTGATAAAGTTGCAACTGCTGAACGGAGAGTCAATGGAGGATGTCTCACGTAGCAAGGTCGGCCGAGGTCTTGACCAGCCTCGATTCGATTTAAATGGTGAGCTTCCGGTACGATGGATTAGGGACCAAGGAAGCGGCCTATGAGTGAAGCGCCAGGTCACCTGCGAAGGATCCTATAGGGTGCTGACCATACGGTGCTCGGGCTCTGGGTCGCCGAAGATACCCACGCGTGCGTCGAGGAAGATATTGGAACAAGGAGTAAGAGTTGTTTTCTGAAACCGGGCATGGATCTGGTTGATTGACCTTGCTGGTCCTCAAAACGGATGAGTCCATGGCTCTTTTATATGGATCTGTGGGTTGATCTTGCTGATCTTCCATAGAGATTCCATTCTGTTATATAAATATATTGCGGGTTACTATGAGCTAGGAAATATGGAAAAGGCCCTTGAGTGAACAGGTGGTGAGCGTTCTGGTTGCCAATGATGCCATAATTATACCGATGAATGAATGATTGGAAATAAGGATTCAACCAGAGACTATGAGGATTGTCATCAGTGACATAATGGTTTCATTAAAGGATTGTTTTAAAGTTAGCAGATGCTAAGAAAAAGGCAATTTCATATTGGGTGTGTAAGTGGTGTGACTAGTTTTATGTTTGCATGAACTTTCGGCTAGGGAGCCTTGGAACTCTTTTCCTTGGTACCTGGGACAAAACCTAACCAAATTCTTAATTGGATCCCATCACTACAGTGGTTGGGCGGTTGGCTAACCCATGGGACTGGATGGGGTTAGGCTGGACTGATGGATCCGTAAATCGAGACTCAATTTCTGTTCACGATAGATAAAGTAAATCCCGGATAGTAATTGTTCTACGGATAGGAATCAACGGCTGTGCCTCTTAATGGGAAAAAAAGCGTTGATCCCAATGATCCAAGTGCAAGTTTCTTCCTTGATCTGACCGAGTATCTTTATAGGTGCAGTCAGCGGATCAGCTTGATCAGTAATGGTCTTGACTACGTTAGAGTAAAGAGTTATCCTGGTGGAACCGCTCGTGCTTTCCAGGTGAAGGAAGTTTTTCCGGGTTCGGTTTTGGAAAAACCGACGGATTAGTCTCTTGTCCGGATATCCGTGGTGGGCGAGGGTCCGAGTGTGGGACCCCTGTCCCACGCGAGAAGTGCTACTTCTGCTGCTGGTACCCTGAATCCGTTGCTCGGTGGGAACAGGGATCTCACAGTTGGTATCAGAGCCATTTGGCTAATAAAGATCAACTGAGAAGACAAATATGTCAAAAATTTATCAAGAAACACAAGAAGGTTGTAATTGTGTGATATAAGTCATACAATTTGATATTCAAACTGAAATTCTTAATTTGGTAATTGGGTCTTCAGATGGAAGTACCGCAATTATATAGAATCCCTGACTTGCTTGAGGCCTAGACATGATGGTATTTACCTTATAATTCCAAGGGCCGTGACTACCCGTATATATCGAGAGTATAACTGCAGCTCTTTACTGACAGTATATGAGTAAATCTAAGACTTGAAATTATAAGCGTTAATGCTATCTAGATGATGATTTCGAATGTGGTTGATATGATTTTTAATTCTGTTTGAGAATTGATGAATTGATTTGGATTCTGATTGAAAATTCTGATTGAAAAATGATGATTTCTGAAATTTAGTTGAAATATAATGAAACCACAATGAGGAGGAATGGGACGAGTCCCTGTGATGATATTCATAACTAGAATGATGATAATGAATTCAGCAAATCACTATGAGATTAGTGGGTTGTGCTGTCAAATTGTTACTGTTAACACTTGACCGGTAGATCAAGTTAAGGGATGACAAATTGAGAACTTTCTTGACTGAAATTCCCGTGGAGGAATGTTCAGAAGGAAATTTTTCGATCTAATGGACCATTATCATGTTAAAGATATAAATGATATGATCTGAATGAATTGTTATTTAATGATGAGTTCTATATAAGGGATATTTATCCCAGTGTTCTGTTGGGTTGACCAGCATATAAGGAACCCCAAAATAAAATTGGATCTTAAGAAAAAGAGTTGTCCTCTACCTTGTGAGATGAGGACATCTCGCACTTTTTTAAGTGGGGTAGAATGTAAGATTCCTCCCCAGCCTTCGAGGTATACAGGAGTAAGAATCCTTTTTTCTGATCTTATAATTATTCCCTCTCTAAAATAAAAGAAAAATTTTATTTAAAAAAAAAGAAAAACCCTTTCCCTAGAATACTTCGCAGGAGTCCCACATGTTTTAAGGATTCAGAACAATGAGTTTAGAAGTAAAAATCGGTGTTTTGGATACCAAGGTTTTGGTCTTCATTCGAGTACGGCCCAAAAGGAGTTCTTTATCTCTTGGGGAGTATAAGTAGTTATCCCCCAGATATTGTGGACCAAAGAAAGTAAGTGACTTAGCCTACGAACTTCTTCTATCTCCTCATCTCAAAGTTATTAATGCCTTCTATAGAAATATGTACCAAACCCAAATCATGGAAAGACGGTAAAACTTTAGTGGCAAGATACCGTTGGCTTCTAGGTTACACTAGCTCCTTCCTTTATATAAGTCGTAACTTTTACTTATCGCTCACAGTAATCTTACTTCCATCGATCTCCTTTCTTTCTTAATCTCCTTCATGGCTTGGCAACAAGAATTAGTTTTATCCATGATGATTTCTCACCTTCAAGACGCAAACGAGTCTGTGAAGAAGGATTTTATAGAACTGTATGAGCGCTCACTTTTTCTTACCTAGGAACTTCTGTAGCTCAGACCAAATGGGGGACCTATCAAGACATAACTAGGGTAACACCCTGGGGTCAGCAGCACTTTCGTAACAATGTCCGCTTGGCCATGGTTATTGAAGCTTTGGGTTTGGGTCCCCGATACTACTGCGTCATGAGATCAAGGCATCTTGGGTTTTCTGAGCGGGTCTTCTTACTGGCGTGTTTTCTTCCTCATCAGAAGATATGCCTTTACCCCGTTTTTGGCTTGTCTCTTAGAGGTCCTTTTGTTAGATCACCTCATACCACTGAGATAGGTGCGGCAATAACCAACAGAATTATTCCCATAGATGAGTTACCTTATACGTGCGCAGCTTGTGAGTGCTGCTTTTGTGATCATATGATGGACGGGCTTATGGAAGTGTAAAGAGTTCTTCTATCTTTACTGTATATGTTCCAAGAATGAATAAAGTTTAAATCTTATTCTTGTCTTGACCCTTACTCTCTTTGAGACTTTTTTATTTGGTGGTTAATCTTAATTAAATTTTTCTCTAAGTCTCTTTTTCGTGCATCTTGTGAAATTACCCCCAGTTTGTGAGATGAGGACATCTCACGTTTTTCAAGTGGGAGAGAATGTAAGATTTCTCCCCAGCCTCTCAAGATATCCAGCATCTTTCCCTGTAATCAATTCCCTCTTCAGAATTATAAGAGAACTCGTCTCTGCCTGTTTTGACATTGAGAGAGAAAATATTCTAGAGAGAGAATATTCAGATTTTTAATATTTTCGGATAGAAAATTATCTCATCTTATTAAAATAAGGTCCCCTGAAACAGAAATTCAAAAAGAACTTTCCAATGTGCAATTGGAATTAATTGGAAATGGGTATAAAGGACCTTAGCCTAAGGGTCTAGATTTTCAGAAATTTTTGGATTATGGTCTAATTAAGGTTCCTATGGGCCAATAGCATCAATCCATGTGTAGGGAGGAGATAAATCCAATTTTGTAAAAGAAGATACCCAAAAATGAATAAATGCTCACATAAGATGAAGAGTTGACTATGTACAAGGTTTATTAGTAAGAAACTATGAGTAATATCAAAAATATGAGATATTTTGGGTATCCAAAAATGAGTAAATGCTCACATAAGATGAAGAGTTGAAAATGTACAAGGTTTATTAGTAAAAAACTATGAGCAATATTAAAAATATGAGATATTTTGGGTATCCAAAAATGAGTAAATGCTCACATAAGATGAAGAGTTGAAAATGTACAAGGTTTATTAGTAAAAAAACTATGAGCAATATTAAAAATATGAGATATTTTGGGTATAATGATTCCATTTTGACACATATGTAAGGAAGGGGAGTCCATTAAAGGAGGTGCATATTTCACATGCTTGAATGAGTTTTAAACTAAAAAATAATGTGATATTTTCTTATCTCTCCTCTCTCTTGAACCAAACCAAATAAAAAAGGAACCAAACCGAATCAAAAAGAAACCAAACTAGGTCCAAATCTAGTCCAAATTCAACCAAACTGAAATTGGAAAATTCTAGAAATTAGTTAGCTTTGCTTAGAGCCTCCCTCTCTTATAAATAGAACATGAATCCTTTGAAAAAAAGGAGGAGAATTTTACTATTCTAGAACTATGCTAAAATAATGCTAATATTTACTATTCTCTAAAATTCTCTCCAATTTGTAAGAAATTGGAGCTTCTTCAATCTCCATTGGTGGCTCCATCAATATACTAAACCAATTGATTGGTTGGGGGCCTCTACCGTGAACAAAGAATCAAGCAATTTGTAAGGTAAGTGGTGAAATTTTGAGCTTTTCTATAATCTCTCAATGTTTCTCTCTTCTCAACCCCTCTCAAGCTTGAGAAGCTTAATTGGAATGGTTTTTGAATGCTATTGAAGTAATTAATGAATGATAGAAAAGAATTACATAAATTTATATTTATGCTTAATTCTAATGGTTATTATGTAATATCTCTCTCTCACTAAAGAAATGGTCATACTCATGACCTATTCTCAATCCAAATGAAGCTTTTCATAAAGCTTTTCCTTAATCCAAGATTAATCTATGCTTAAGACCAAATTAATGTCTTTCCCTATGCTTTTTAGTTTATGAATATTGATGATTCAATCTATTATGGATTAATGATCCAATTAGGGATCATTCTAATCATTCCCTTAATGATAAGCTTTATCTTTTAAAATAATTGAGATTTATCAGTCATAGTAGCGGAGCTATGACAAAATTTTTATAAAAATTACTCATAAAATAATTTCATTCAAAGCATGAAAAGAGGATTTCCTACCATATTCTAGGAATTATCATCCTAGATTAATTAAAAGAATTTTATTGTAATCATGGAGAATTTGATTTTTATGTTATGCATAATTAAGATGCATAAGAGAAATTCTTTTATTAAAAGAATGATTTTTCATCATAAATGAATTGTATGCATAAACATATGCATAAAGGATAAAAATTTTATATTAAAAGAATTATTTTTATCATAAAAGAATTGTATGCATAAACATATGCTTAGAGGATATAATTTTTATATTAAGAGTGTGATTTTCATCATAAATGGAATTTTTCAATAAATAAGATGCATAAGAGAAATTCTTTTATTCTAAAAGTGTAATTCCTACTAAATTGGATTTATGCATAGGAAGATGCATAAAAGATTGATTTTATTTCGAAAGTGTTATTCTCCTAAAAATAGAATTTATGCATGCGTAAAGAAATCTTATATCAAATATAAGAATTCTCTTGTATTCTATAAATAGATATTGAGATGTGATAGGATGAGTTAAGAGTTATATGAGATGTGATAAGATTGAGTATGGGATGACTGAATGTGGATGTATGGATGTGAATGTGGATGTGTATGTATAGATGTATGCATGTAGATATGGATGTATGAATGTGCATGGAGATGTGGATGTATGCATGTAGATGTAGATGTATAGATGTGGATGTGAATGTGGAGGTGGATGTATGCATGTAGATGTAGATGTATGGATGTGAATGTGAATGTGGATGTGGATGTATGCATGGAGATGTAGATGTATGGATGTGAATGTGAATGTGGATGTAGATGTATGCATGGAGATGTGGATGTATGCATGTAGATGTAGATGTGTAGATGTGGATGTGAATGTGGAGGTGGATGTATGCATATAGATGTAGATGTACGGAGGTGAATGTGAATGTGGATGTGGATGTATGGAGGTGAATGTGAATGTGGATATGGATGTATGCATAGAGATGTGGATGTATGCATGTAGATGTAGATATATGGATGTGAATGTGAATGTGGATGTGGATGTATGCATGGAGATGTGGATGTATACATGTAGATGTAGATGTATGGATGTGAATGTGAATGTGGATGTGGATGTATACATGGAGATGTGGATGTATGCATGTAGATGTAGATGTATAGATGTGGATGTGAATGTGGAGGTGGATGTATGCATGTAGATGTAGATGTATAGATGTGGATGTGAATGTGGAGGTGGATGTATGCATGTAGATGTAGATGTATGGATGTGAATGTGGATGCATGCATGGAGATGTGGATATATGCATGTAGATGTAGATGTATGAATGTGGTTGTGGATGTCTGCATATAGATGTGAATGTACGCATATAGATGTGGATGTATAGATGTGAATGTGCATGTAGATGTGGATGTATGAATGAGGATGCATGAATGTGCATGTAGATGTGGATGTGAAAATAGATGTATGGATGTAGATGTGGATGTATGGATGTGAATGTGGATGTGGATGTGGATATATGTATGGATGCGAATATATGATATGTGATGTGAAGGAATCTGAAGTGATGAGATGGGAAATGATGTGATGGGATGAGTATACATATAAATGGAATATGGAATAAGTAATGTGGATTGATGAGGGATAATGTGGAAAAATGAGAGTTAATGTGGATTGATGAGGGATAATGTAGAAAAATGAGAGTTAATATAGAAACTGCATTGTAAACTGTTTGTAAATGTTGTTTGTAAATGACTGTTTTAAGTCAAGAATGTTGGGAAAGCATTTTGACCATCTTATGATTAAGGTCGTGGAGACCTAACTGATAAAGTTGCAACTGCTGACGGAGAGTCAATGGAGGACGTCTCGCGTAGCAAGGTCGACCGAGGTCTTGACCAGCCTCGGTTCGATTAAAATGGTGAGCTTCCGGCACGGTGGATGAGGGACCAAGGAAGCGGCCTATGAGTGAAGCACTAGGTCACCTGTGAAGGATCCTAGAGGGTGCTGACCATACGGTGAGGAAGATATTGGAACAAGGAGTAAGAGTTGTTTTCTGAAACCGGGCATGGATCTGGTTGATTGACCCTGCTGGTCTTCAATGGATGAGTCCATGGCTCTTTATATGGATTTGTTGGTTGATCTTGCTGATCTTCAACGAGAGTCCATCTTGATTTTTATAAGTGATTATATTGCCGAGTATTATGGGTTAGGAACTATTGAAAAGGCCCCTGCGTGGACAGGTGGTGAGCGTTCTGGTTGCCAATGATGCCATAGATACTCTGATGAAGGAATGATGGAAAATTATGAATCAACCGGATAAATTGGAAGATTGTGATCAGTGATACTAGGGTTTTATTAAAGGATTGTTTTAAAACTGGTTGAATCTATGAAAAGGCAATTTCATATTGGGTGTGTAAGTGGTGTGACTAGTTTTATTTTTGCATGAACATCTGGCTAGGGGGCCTTGGAACTCTTTTCCTTGGTACCCGGGACAAAACCTAACCAAATTCTTAATTGGATCCCATCACTACAGTGGTTGGGCAGTTGGCTAACCCATGGGACTGGATGGGGTTAGGCTGGATTGATGGATCCGTAAATCGACTCAATTTCTGTTATTTATGATAGATGAAGTAAATCTCGGATAGTAATTGTTCTATGGATAGGAATTAACGGCTGTGCCTCTTGGGAAAAGAAGCGTTGATCCCAATGATCCAAGTACAAGTTTCTTCCTTGATCTGGCCAAATATCTTTATAGGTGCAGTCGGATCAATTTGATCACTAATGGTCTTGACTACGTTAGAGTAAAAAGTTATCCTGGAGGAATCGCCCGTGCTTTCCGGATAAGGGAAGTTTTTTCGGGTTCGGTTTTGGAAAAATCGACGGATTAGTCTTTTGTCCAGATATCCATGGATGAGGCCCCGAGTGTGGGACCCTGCCTCGCGCAAGAAGTGCTACTTCCACTGCTAGTACCCCCCGAATCCGTTGCACGGTAGGAACAGGGATCTCACAGTTGGTCTTGGGCTCTAGGTCGCCGAAGATACCCACACGTGCGTCGAGGAAGATATTGGAATAAGAAGTAAGAGTTGTTTTCTGAAACCGGGCATGGATCTGGTTGATTGACCTTGCTAGTCCTCAATGGATGAGTCCATGGCTCTTTTATATGGATCTGTGGGTTGATCTTGCTGATCTTCCATAGAGATTCCATTCTGTTATATGAATATATTGCCGGTTACTATGAGCTAGGAACTATGGAAAAGGCCCCTGAGTGAACAGGTGGTGAGCGTTCTGGTTGCCAATGATGCCATAAGTATACCGATGAATGAATGATTGGAAATAAGGATTCAACCAGAGACTATGAGGATTGTCATCAGTGACATAATGGTTTCATTAAAGGATTGTATTAAAGTTAGCTGATGCTAAGAAAAAGGCAATTTCATATTCGGTGTGTAAGTGGTGTGACTAGTTTTATGTTTGCATGAACTTCCAGCTAGGGGGCCTTGGAACTCTTTTCCTTGATACCCGGGACAAAACCTAACCAAATTCTTAATTGGATCCCATCACTACAGTGGTTGGGCGTTTGGCTAACCCATGGGACTGGATGGGGTTAGGCTGGACTGATGGATCCGTAAATCGAGACTCAATTTCTGTTTACGATAGATAAAGTAAATCCCGGATAGTAATTGTTCTATGGATAGGAATCAACGGCTATGCCTCTTAATGGGAAAAAAAGCGTTGATCCCAATGATCCAAGTGCAAGTTTCTTCCTTGATCTGACCGAGTATCTTTATAGGTGCAGTCGGCGGATCAGCTTGATCAGTAATGGTCTTGACTACGTTAGAGTAAAGAGTTATCCTGGTGGAATCGCCTGTGCTTTCCGGGTGAAGGAATTTTTTCCGGGCTCGATTTTGGAAAAACCGACGGATTAGTCTCTTGTCCGGATATCCGTGGGCGAGGCTCCGAGTGTGGGACCCCTGTCCTGCGCGAGAAGTGCTACTTCTACTGCTAGTACCCCGAATCTGTTGCTCGGTGGGAACAGGGATCTCACAGTTGGTATCAGAGCAAATTGGCTAATAAAGATCATCTGAGAAGCCAAATATGTCAAAAATTTATCAAGAAGCATAAAAAGGTTGTAATTGTGTGATATAATTCATACAAATTGATATTCAAACTGAAAAATTCGTAAATTAGTAATTGGGTCTTCAAATGGAAGTACCGCAATTCTATGGAACCCTGACTCGCTTGAGGCCTAGACATGATGGTATTTACCTTATAGTTCCAAGTATCATGACTACCCGTATATATCGAGGGTATAACTGCAGCTCTTTATCGACAGTATATACGAGTAAATCTAAGACTTGAAATTATAAGCATTAATGCTATCCAGTTGATGAATTCGAATGTGGTTGATATGATTTTTAATTCTGTTTGCGAACTGATGAATTGATTGGGATTCTGATTGAAAAATGATGACCCCTGAAAATGGGTTGAAATGTAATAAACTGAGCGAAACCACAATGTGGATGATTGGGATGAGTTCCTGTGATGATATTCATAACTAGAATGATGATAATGATTTCAGCAAATCACTATGAGATTAGTGGATTGTGCTATCAAATTGCTACTGTTAACACTTGACACGGCAGATTAAGTTAAGGGATGACAAATTGAGAACTTGTCTGAAATTCCCGTGGAGGAATGTTCATAAAGAAACTTTTCGGTCTAATGGACCATTATCGTGTTAAAGAGATGAATGATATGATTTGAATGAATTGTTATTTAATGATGAGTTCTATTTAAGGGATAATTATCCCCGTATTCTGTTGGGTTGACCAGAATATAAGGAACCCTAGAATAAATTAGATCTTAAGAAAAAGAGTTGTCCTCTACTTTGCGAGATGAGGACATCTCGCACTTTTTAAGTGGGATAGAATGTAAGATTCCTCCTCCAGCCTTCGAGGTATGCAAGAGTAAGAATCTCCCTTCCCTCTCTAAAATAAAAGAAAGATTATGTTTAAAAAAGGAAGACACTTTCCCCAGAATACTTCTCAGGAGCCCACCTGTTTTAAGGATTCAGAACGATGAGTTCAGAAGTGAGAACCGGTGTTTTGGGATGCCAAGGTTTTGGTCATCAGTTAAAAGACTGCCCGACTCCTACCATGAAAAGGGCACAGGGAAGTCTAGAACCCAAATTCAGAGACCAATTCCTTCATACCAATCTAATCAGGGTCCGTCTCGGACAAGATTGCTTAACTCCATTAACTAGTTCCGACCCATTGATTAGGGTCGAGATGACTAGTCAAATGCTTGGCGACATAGAGCAACAGATGCAGGCAATTCATAAAGATATAAAAGCTACCCAGGATTGACAGAAACAGTATACAGATAAGAAAAGGACAGTCAGAGAATTCAAAGAAGCAGATATGGTCTTCATTGAGTACGGACCAAAAGAAGTTCTTTATCTCTTAGGGAGTATAAGTAGTTATCCCCCAGATATTGTGGACCAAAGAAAGTGTTGAAATTTGAGCATAATGATGAGCTAGGGTGGATCATACACTAGAATCAACATGATTAACAAAGTGATTAAGAAATGATTAAGACGTAATTAGTGAATAATTAGTAGATAGATTAATGTAGGCATGGATACTCAAAAACCAGCAAATTCTCATTAGGGCTATGCCTCAATTTATAGAGTTTACATCAAACATCAAATCCCATTGATTTCTCCATGATTCACTCCCAGAATATCTTCACCTTTTGCCTGATTCTCTCCACCTCTTCTCTTTTCCCTGATTATCTCCCAGAATAACTCCACACTCCTAAATTCCCTCATGCTACCCATTATTCTCTCCCAGTAGATTCTTCTCACCTTTTCACAGGTTCTTTCACAATTACATCTCCTCTTTTACAGCCTCTAACCAAGAGCTTGTTCCCACACACACTCTATTCACTTGTATATTTCAACACCTCCCCTCAAGTGAATAATCCTAGCACACCTAGACCCTATACCAAGTTTGCCACCCTTTACTTGGCAGTCCGCGACCAGTGTCTACTCCTCCCCTCAAGTTATCTCAGCACACCTGGACCTTGTATCAAGTTTCTTTCTTACTTGACAGTCTGCGACCAGTGCCTCAAGTCCCTAAACTCCATAGTCCTTGACACTGTCTCTCTCTATGTGTCCAAGGCTACTATAAGTGCCCGCGACCTTGACTAAAGTGCTCACACATACATCTACCACGTGGCCTACATCATCGTGGCTCAGAGGTGGTTTTACTTTATTGGGGCAGGTTACATTGGGTTGTGGGGTCTCTCTCTCTCTCTCTCTCACAGATTTTTACATGGCTCCCCACTCTTTGGAGCCTCACATCTTCTCTTGTCTTCAGTCTTCTTGTCGTGGTAGCATCTCTCCACGCGTCCATCTCTTCTTCCAGTCTTCTCGGGGCAGCTTCTCTTCTTGTGGCAGCTTCTCTTCTCGTGTCCATGTCTTCCTTCAGCTTTTCTTCTTGGTGTGGATCCTCTTCTTGGGAAGAGATATTCTTCTTCTTTCATGGTTGGGGCCATGAGCTCGTCCGTCAGGTCTTTTTGCTCCATGTGAGCAACATGTTTCAATGTTTTACTGACAGTTCCTTTGGGATTTTATGTTTATTTTGTATCATTATGCAATGCAAACCCAAATTTATGCGGGAGGTCTTACCTCTTGCCTTAATCTGGACAAGGGCAGTGTCTGTTCCCATTTTTACACTGATAAAATGTGCCCAATACATAATGCGTATAGCATTCATTCTCATGCACATTCCAAATGCAACTCTGGCTGTGAATAATCTTGTATTTGAATGAGATTTATAGGCATTAACCAAGGGTTAAATGCAAAATGATGATTTTCACAAATTTTATTAGCACAATTTTCCCAGAAATTACACTAAATTAAGGGTAACCAATTTGTACAGAATGGTTGGAGTATCAAACCAACTCCGATTTGCAATCTGAAGTTATAGGGATCTGTATCAGATACCTAATGGTTAATTTGAACCCTCAATTGCACCAAAGTACAGTGATTAGTATTGATTAATCACTGATTAGCAAATTAATGCTCTGGTTTGTGTGCAAAAAACAGAGTATGCGGGGAGCTCAGATCTGGTGCCTTCCACTTCAAATGAGCTCAAATGCTTTCAAAGGCATCAATAGCAATGAGTCTAGTAGAGGATTAAGCCAAGAAACACAAGATTTGACCAAATAATGAAAGCTTAATCTCTGTTTTACCAAAGTCACCTGCAGATTTGATGAAGAGCTTGGATCTCTCTGTAGACTTGATGAAATTGATTTCTGTCTTCACCAGCTTGTAGAGCATGCTTGAAAACCCCTTGGGCTAGGAGGAATTGAATCAATTTGAACTGATGAAGTGTAGATCTGCAATTTACTCAGAAAAAACAGCGCTGAAAGAAACGCTGATTTCTCCTCAACGCTTTCGCGTTTTACTGCGCCGTTTGATGAGCTTGTAGCTAGATGTGTTGGCTAGCTTGTGTTAAGAGGGCAAGACCTAATGTTGACTGTGCATGGAGAATAGAGTCCTCCACTGGCTGGGGGTGAAGGGGAAGATGAAAAACTCACTAAAAAATTGATTTTTTTGCTAATTACCTACTAATCCTGATTAATTCACTAATGGGCTCATAAATCTGGTTGATTCTAGGCATGGCTCTGATACCATGTTGAAATTTGAGCATAATGATGAGCTAGGGTGGATCATACACTAGAATCAACATGATTAACAAAGTGATTAAGAAATGATTAAGACGTAATTAGTGAATAATTCAGATAGATTAATGTAGGCATGGATACTCAAAAACCAGCAAATTCTCATTAGGGCTATGCCTCAATTTATAGAGTTTACATCAAGCATAAAATCCCATTGATTTCTCCATGATTCACTCCCAGAATATCTCCACCTTTTGCCTGATTCTCTCCACCTCTTCTCTTTTCCCTGATTATCTCCCAGAATAACTCCACACTCCTAAATTCCCTCATGCTACCCATTATTCTCTCTCAGTAGATTCTTCTCACCTTTTCACAGGTTCTTTCACAATTACATCTCCTCTTTTACAACCTCTAACCAAGAGCTTGTTCCCACACACACCCTATTCACTTGTATATTTCAACAGAAAGTAGGTGACTTAGCCTACGAACTTCTTTTATCTCCTCATCTCAAAATTCTTAATGCCTTCTATAGAAAAATGTGCCAAAACCAAATCATGGAAAGACGATAAAACTTCAGTGGCAAGATACCGTTGGCTTCTAAGTTACGCTAGCTCCTTCCTTTATATAAGTCGTAACTTTTACTTGCCGCTCGTAGTAATCTTACTTCCATCGATCTCCCTTCTTCTTAATCTCCTTCATGGCTTGGCAACAAGAATTAGTTTTATCCATGATGATTTCTCACCTTCAAGACGCAAGCGAGTCTGTGAAGAAGGATTTCATAGAACAGTATGAGCACTCACTTTTTCCTCACTTGGGAACTTCTGTAGCTTAGACCAAATGGCGGACCTATCAAGATATAACTAGGGTAACACCCTGGGGTCAGCAGCACTTTCGTAACAATGTCCGCTTGGCCATGGTTATTGAAGCCTTGGGTTTGGGTCTCCGATACTACTACGTCATGAGATCAAGACATCTTGGGTTTTCTGAGCGGATCTTCTTACTGGCGTGTTTTCTTCCTCATCAGAAGATATGCCTTTACCCCATTTTTGGCTTGCCTCTCAGAGGTCCTTTTGTTAGATCACCTCATACCACTAAGATAGGTGCGGCAATAACCAACCAAATTATTCCCATAGATGAGTTACCTTATACGTGCACAGCTTGTGAGTGCTGCTTTTGTGATCATATGATGGACGGGCTTATGGAAGTGTAAAGAGTTCTTCTATCTTTACTGTATATGTTCCAAGAATGAATAAAGTTTAAATCTTGTTCTTGTCTTGAATCTTACTCTCCTTGAGACTTTTTTTTGGTGGTTAATCTTTATTAAATTTTTCTCTAAGTCTCATATTCGTGCATCTTGCGAAATTATCCCAAGTTTGCGAGATGAGGACATCTCGCATTTTTCAAGTGGGAGAGAATGTAAGATTCCTCCCCAGCCTCTCAAAATGTCCAGCATATTCCTCTGTAATCAATTCCCTCTTCAGAAATATAAGAGATCTTGTCTCTGCCTGTTTTGGCATAGAGAGAGAAAATATTCTAGAGAGAGAATATTTAAATTTTAAATATTTTTGGATAGAAAAATATCTCATCTTATTAAAATGAATTCCCCTGAAACAGAAATTCAGGAAGAATTTTCCAATGTGCAATTGGAATTAATTGGAAATGGGTATAAAGGACCTTAGCCTAAGGGTCTAGATTTTCAGAAATTTTAGATTATGGTCCAATTAAGGTTCCTATGGGCCAATAGCATCAATCCATGTGTAGGGAGGAGATAAATCCAATTTGTAAAGAAGATACCCAAAAATGAGTAAATGCTCACATAAGATGAAGAGTTGACTATGTACAAGGTTTATTAGTAAGAAACTATGAGTAATATCAAAAATATGAGATATTTTGGGTATCCAAAAATGAGTAAATACTCACATAAGATGAAGAGTTGAAAATGTACAAGGTTTATTAGTAAAAAACTATGAGCAATATTAAAAATATGAGATATTTTGGGTATAATGGTTCCATTTTGACACATATGTAAGGAAGGGGAGTCCATTAAAGGAGGTGCATATTTCACATGCTTGAATGAGTTTTAAACTCATAAAAATTGTGATATTTTTATCTCTCCTCTCTCTTGAATCAAACTAAATCAAAATGGAACCAAACCGAATAAAAATGAACCAAACTAGATCCAAATCTAGTCCAAATTCAACCAAACTGAAATTGGAAAATTCTAGAATTCAGTTAGCTTTGGTTAGAGCTTCCCTCTCCTATAAATAGAACATGAGTCCTTTGAAAAAAATAGAAGAATTTTACTATACTAGAGTTATGCTGAAATAATGCTAATTTCTACTATTCTCTAAAATTCTCTCCAAATTGAAGAAATTGGAGGTTCCCTCTTTCTTCAATTCCCATTGGTGGCTCCATCAACATACTTAACCAATTGATTGGTTGGGGGCCTCTACCGTGAACAAAGAATCAAGCAATTTGTAAGGTAAATGGTGAATTTTGATCTTTTCTATAATTTCTCAATGCTTCTCTCTTCTCAACCCCTCTCAAGCTTGAGAAGCTTAATTGGAATGGTTTTTGAATGCTATTGAAGTTAATTGATGAATGGTAGTGAAGAATTACATAATTTGATGAATGCTATTGAAGTTAATTGATTAATGATAGTAAAGAATTACATAAATTTCCATTTATGCTTAATTCTAATGTTTTTTATGTAATTTCTCTCTCTCACTCAAGAAATGGTCATACTCATGACCCATTCTCAATCCAAATGAAGCTTTTCATAAAGCTTTTCCTTAATCCAAGATTAATCTATGCTTGAGGTCAAATTAATAGCTTTTTTCTATACTTTTAGTTTATGTATTTCATGAATATTGATGATTCAATCCATTATTCACTACTAGAGCTTGAGGGCATACCGACGTTAAAATACCGACGCAAATGTCGACGTCGGTATGCCCGTCGTAATCTTGGAGGAGACAAGTCGGGTGGGGTAATTTGAAATTTTCGTATACCGACGCTTATACCGAAGCACATACCGACGCATATTCCGAAGTATATACCAACGCATATTCCAAAGCATATACTGGCGCTGATACCGACGCACATATCGACGCTCGTAAGTTTTTTACAGCCGAGAGCGTATTTTCCCTGTTTTTCGCGGCGTTGCAGAGAAGGTATGCAACGTCTCTTTTCTCTCCTTCTCCTCTTTTCTCCTCTCTCCTCTTTTCTCCTTCTTTCTTCTTTTCTCCTCTTCTCCTTCTCCACTTTTACTAATATGCTCTTGCTTTTGCTTTTTAATTTAGGATATAGGACGTTTAGGGTTTTGTGTTTTTTTTGGCTCTCTTTGCATGTTGAGAGCTCTCTATGTATGCATAGATCTCCTAATGCATGCATAGAGATTTTAGGGTTTTGTATTAGTTCTTATTCTTGTGTTTAATTTACTAATTATTTTGTTTTGCAACTCTTTCACCAATCCTCTCCTTCAGCTTCGCAAAAAAGAGGTAGATCCTCTTTCGATTTTCCTTGTTTATGCTTTTTTCTCCGTATTATTGCATCCTTGTTTTATGGTTTAGGGTTATTTTAGGGTTCTTGTAAGCTTATACATAGGATTAATTCAAGATCTATGCATAAAACCTATCATAAGCTTGCAATCTCTATGCATAGCTTTCTTGCAAGCTTTATGCATAAGCTCTATTCATAGAGCTTGCGAGCTTGTGAAATCTCTATGCATAAGCTCTATGCATAGGCTTTATGCATAGAGTTTGCAAGCTTATAAAATCTCTATGCATAGGTTTCTTGAAAGCTTGCATGGACATTGTACATAGAGCTTGCATAGCCTTCTTGTTGAAAGCTCTATGCATAGCCTTCTTGTAAAAGCTTAATGCATATGCTCTATGTATCGGCTTTATACATAGAGGTTGTAAGATTATGAAAGCTCTATACATAGGGCTTGTAAGCTTATGCAAGCTCTATACATAGAGTTTATGCATAGAGCTATATGAATCTAGCTGAATGCATGAATTAAGATCTATGCATAAAGCTTAATACATAATGTTTTATGTATAAATCTTATGGATGAGCTTTATGCATAAGGCTTCACATGCGTTATGTTTTTATGCATAATGCTTTTTTTGATGTAGAGTGTCTTGCATGGATGGAGAGCATAAGCTTTTTGAATGTTTATACTCTCTTATACATATAACATATATTTCTTATGCTCTGTTTTTCTATGCATAAGGTATTCTCTTTATTCATAGAGTTTATATATGTTATCAAGGTAAGATCTCTTATCCATGTAAGACAAGATCATGTTTATTACACCATTGGGTGATGGGATTAAGGGTTAGCATAGTGCATAAGGCTTATAGCATAGAGCTTATGCATAAGACTTATGCATATGGCTTATGCATAGAGCTTATGCATAAGTCTTGCATAGAGCTTATGCATAAGACTTATGCATAGAGCTTATGCATAAGACTTATGCATATGGCTTATGCATAGAGTCTATGCATAAGACTTATGCATAGAGCTTATGCATAAGACTTATGCATATGGCTTATGCATAGAACTTATGCATAAGTCTTGCAGCCTTATTATGCAAGCTTATACTTAAGGCTTGCAAGCCTTACTATGCATACGATTGCATAAACCTTATTCATAAAGCTTGCATAAGACTTACGTATAGAGCATTACACATAAGCTTATGTATAGATCATTATGCATAGGCTTTATGCATAAGACTCTATGCGTTCAGCTTTAGGTGTAGGCTTCTATGCACAGAGCTCAATGTGTAGGCTCTATTTACAGAAGATATGCATATAGATTTTTGCATAAGGCCTTTATAAATAGCTATTTATGAATAGAGATAGCTTCTCTCTCCATCCTTGTTCTGATTACCTTCTTAATTTTGTATGGAGAGAAGATAAGCTAATGTATAAGTTATTTTTAAAATCTCCCTCAACGGCTGGGGAAAAGAAGCCCGTTTGACGCTTTTTTTAATATTTTTAAAGTCTCCCTCAAACGGCTGGGGAAAAGAAGCCCGTTTGACGCTTTAAATGTTATTTTTTAAAATCTCCCTCATGACTGGGGAAAAGAAGCCCTGTTTTATGGTTTACATAATGCTTTGTGTAATGCATAATGATTTGTATTTAATGAGCTACATATACATGTTATCCTGCTAGATGGAGCCTCTCAATCTTGAAGAGAGAATAGCGTGTCCATGCATGCGATGTAAGCAGCAAATCTTTCGAAAACAAAGGATTTGCAACCAGCTTGTTCATGACGCTGGCATATTTCCAATGGAGCGCTTGCAAAATTTACGGTTTCAATCGTACAACCAAGCAAGTGTGTAGCCGCATCTTGATAACATTGCGCCTGTGAATTCTCGTCCCCAACAAAGGACGAGGATATCGCACGAGGGAGTGACACATGGAGCTCAATTAACAGCACCCGAGGGAATGGAAGAAGGTCAGGAAATGGAAGAAGGTCCAATGGAAGAAATGTTGGATGCCTTCATCGAGCAACAAGAAGCTCTCTTCGAGGAGCTCAATTAACAGCACCCGAGGGAATGGAAGAAGGTCAGGAAATGGAAGAAGGTCCAATGGAAGAAATGTTGGATGCCTTCATCGAGTCAATTTTGGATGGTCTAATACAAGTGTCACTGAACTATTGAAGTAAGGACTTTTTTTGGAGATTACACCTACTGTTGAAATGATAAATTTTCAACTTGTATTTGAGAAAATCTTAATAGTAACGATCAGATATTGCCATACTTGCAGGCTTTTGAAAGACCAGATATTGCCCCCTGGCAACGAGATGCCTCCATCTCGTGCAGATGCCAAGAAGTTATTGAAATCCATAGGCATGGATTACAATAATATTCATGCTTGTCGCAATGATTGTTGCCTCTTCTGCCATGAATATGAGCATTTGCAAGAATGTCCCCATTGTGGCTCTAACAGATATAGAGAAGATGTTCAGGGGGAAGCTGTCCCGGTAAAGGTTCTTAGGCACTTTCCAATCATCCCAAGAATAAAAAGCATGTTCAGGTGCAAATCTATAGCAAGCTTGATGACATGGCATGCCACAACTCGATCCACAGATGAAGTGATGCGTGTGCCTGCTGATTCACCCGCATGGAGACACATTGCAGAGAAATGGCCGGCTTTTAAGGAAGAACCTCGAAACCTCCATCTTTTGGTGTAAACCCTTTTGGTTTAAGGAGCTCTTCATGGAGCACATGGCCTGTTTGCCTTGTGGATTATAATCTTCCGCCATGGTTAGCAATAAAGAAAGGTCATTTGTTGCTCTCATTAATAGTTCCAGGAAAGTACAAGGTGAAGAACATGGATGTATATTTGGCACCACTTATTGATGAGTTACGCACCTTGTGGAACGGAATTGAAGTGAAGGACATGTCAAAGCAGCAGAGTGGCCAAAGACTTACAACTGTGCAAGGTATTCTCATGTGGACAATGCATGATTGGCCTGGCTATGGAGAATGCTCAGGTTTGTCTATATCGGGTTACAATGCATGTCCTGTATGTGGTCCTCGACTTGATTCTCAAAAGCATTACGAAAGAATGTCTACCAAGGACATTCTTTCGTAATGTATGTCTATATCGGGTTACAATGCATGTCCTATATGTGGTCCTCGACTTGATTCAAGATACTCAAAAGCATTACGAAAGAGGCTCTCTATCTTTCACCAACTCCCCTATTGGGGTGATCTCCTTATAAACCATTTGCTTGATCCGATGCATATTTTCAAGAATGTAGCTGACATTCTGTGGAAGACCATGATAGGAAAAAAGGAGACTAAAGGCCAAAGGGATGACTCGGAAGAGATTGGTTGCATGCAAGAGTTGTGGGCTCGCACTAGACCCAATGGAAAGGTGCCACTTCCAAGAGCCCCATGGGTTTTTAGTAAGATGGAGGAACAACAAGTCAAGAGGACAATTTCAGAGTTTCGGACTCCTACAGGTTGTATGCATTGCTTGAAAAGTGCATTTACAAAGGATGATGATCTTAGTGGCCTCAAGAGTCATGATTGGCACAAGTTTCTACAATTTGTGCTACCCATAGCAATAAAAGATTGCCTCACTGAAGATATTAGAGCTACTATCTACAAGATTGGCACATTGGTGCGCTGGATTTCTTCAAAAGAGATAAAGAGAGACACTTTGGAGACAGCGCATTTAAACTCCATAGAGGCAGTTTGCATGGTAGAGAAGTTTTTCCCTACAAGTTTATTAACAATCCAGATGCATCTGCTAGTTCATGTTGTAGATGAGGTTGCAGTTGTTGGAATAGTCCATTCAAGATGGATGTTCTTTTTGGAGAGGTTTATGAAGACATTAAAGGGATTTGTTTGCCAAATGGCTCGCCCAGAGAGTAGTATGTCAGAAGGGTGGCTGATACAAGAGTCCCTTGTTTACATCACTGAATATTTAAGTTCCTCAGATCCAGAGATACCTTGACTATGGTCTCAAGAGTCTAATAGGCGAGTCATTGGTGAGGAACCTCAAGGCCAAGGCATTAAGAGAAAGATGGATAACAATTTGAGGGAAAAAATCAACAAATTTTGCATCTTGAACTCTCATGTAATGGAGAAGTGGATTGAGACATATGAAGCTCTCAAGCGACAGCGAGTACAAGATCATTTAAGTTTCAGAAGGAAACGCACTACAAGAAATCTCCCATATCCAGAAGGTATGCAAGCTCTTCCGGACTTTCCCACAGGTAGATGGCTAGAAGCTACTATTTTAGAAGCCAAACGTGCTGGTTTAACTATAACAGAGGAGGAGGAGGAGGAGGAGGAGCTTACAAAAGGATGCGATTGGCATGTAAGTGTTTAAGCTACTATTTTACAAGCCAAACGTGTTGGTTTAACTATAACAGAGGAGGAGGAGCTTACAAAAGGATGCGATTGGCATTTAAGTGTTTAAGTTCTACATGTCTCTCTTTTTTTTCTCTACATGTCTCAGTGTTTGATTCTCCATCAACAATCTTTATGTGCTATTTGTAGTATCACAAATATGGGGCGTTTTGGTCACATGGACGTCATTTTCGAGTAGAACGAATAGACCAAAGAAGAGCAACCTTTGATTGTGGTGTCACAGCACATTTTGTTCAAGAAAGTCGTGCAAGTGCAAGTGATGATAACACAATTACTGGAATGCTTGATTACTTTGGAACCATTCAAGATATATTAAAGGTTGGCTTCAGAAGTTTTGAGTTGTTTATCTTTGATGTGAAGTGGTTCAAGGTAATCACGAATGGGCCACATGCAATTGTACGTAGAGACACATCCAAGTGGACTCCACAAAGGTATGGACCAATCAGCAAGATACTTTTGTGCGCCCAGAGCATTGTGAGCAGGTTGTCTTTAAAGCGGATCCAAAAGATCCACGCTGGCTATTTGTGGTTCAAGTCGCCCCCCGCAGTAAGCAAATTTTTGAAGAATTTGAGCTTCAACAAGGTGATGTGGATGCACAGGGTGGTGGAGAGCAGCAAGAACAAGCCGATATCAACAATGAAGAGGAGCAAGCAAATGAAGAGGAGCAACTAGAGCAAGATCCAAATGAAGAGGTGCAAACCAAGGAAGCTGAAAAACATGTTGAGGAAGAAGACATAGATGATGAAGACATCCTTCATCAAGGGACCTTTAATGATGAGGATGCTGAAATGTACATGGACATAGATCTCTTTGAGGCTACTGATCTTAATGAGGATGATAGAATAGATAATGATTTTTAAAATGATGTATCTTAATGATTATGTAAATAGTTATGACATATTTGTAATGATTTTATGACATTGAAGGTCCTTTCATTGTTTACCATTGTTAATGTTTACCATCATAATCACTACTGTAGGAGCAAGTTGATATAGTTTTACCAATGTTGTTTATCATTGTTAATGTTTGTCATATGGTTCTTTCATTGTTTACCGTGTAATTTTCATTTCGCACAAGTTTGTCATATGGTTTTTTGTCCAGCAAGCCATGGGTGACTCACCGCCCTACGACTACAGTCCTGATTTCTCATTTAATCCTACACCGCAGGGCATGAGTCCCCAGCAGTTATATGGTTTTCTTTCGTCCATGACTCCAGAGCAGAGAGCCATGGCTCAGAGTTATTGGGGTTCTGGAGCAGGGACATCTGCCTCACCATCTGGCTTCCCGATGCCAGTTCCCACACCTGTGGGTACGACAGCAGCTCCCACATCTCATACCACACAGCCTTCCACTCCTCTTACAGCTCGATCTACCACCTCTTCACATAGACGGTGCTCACGTAGAAGGTCTTTAGGGGGAGGTTGTTGTGGTGGTAGTGCCACAGATGCTGTGACACCACCACCACGTGAGCGTCGTCCTTCGCTCTCATCTATTGATAGCACACCCATAGGGTCACCTTCCACTCCCTGGGGTGCACATGACCATGACAACAGCAAGATATACACAATTAGGGATGGGGCACCAGTAATGAATAGTGCAGGGAAGGCAATGAAGACACGCATTCGACAATTGTGCACTATACAGTTTCACGACTCTGTCATGACTAAATGGGATCAGCAAGATAAGGGGAAGAAAAATTATATAAATACAAAGATAAAGCAAGAGTTTCAACCATCTGACCCTATGAATGTCGTCTCTAATGAGTGGATACAGTATACAGCTCGCATTTTGATGGGGCATCATAGGTCAGAGGCGAGGGATGCATTTAGAGAGGGGAAAGAGAAACCTGTTTGGCTAGATGACAGGGAGTGGGCAGCCATTGCTCAGGAGCTCACAGAGACACCAGAGAGGTTTCAACAACAAAGAGAGGCGGCAAGGGCAAGACTCCAAACAGTAGGGGCTTCTCATCTTGGGAGTGGTGGTTACGAAACCATGCGCCATGAATTCGTAAGTATTTGTAGCAATTTTATTTATGTAAATGTATGTATGTGGGCTAAATGTTGATTTCTAAAAGTTATAATTGTTAATCGTTTGTGTAGGAGTTGGCCATGAATCGCCCACCAAGTAGGCGAGAGGAGAAGTACGCTCACAAACATGGCCTTGTGGCCTTATTTGAGATGCTTGAAGAAGAAGGAGAGACCGTCAATTGGGAGGCATTACCATGATGTAAGATGACCTTCAAACTAATGGTATATGATCAAAACGTTCTTGAGTATTAATGTTTAATTTAATTTCTTGTTTATCGATCTGGAAAATAAAAAAACGAGCACGGTTGTTTTTGTGCTCTATTTTAGACAGAATGGTGCTGTCTGTTTGCTGTTGTTGATCCTGTTCATTGCAGGCAGCCAGGCAACACTATTCTGCCCAAAAAAAAAAATCTGGTACAACGTCGGTATATTCCCCGGTATGTACACCGGTATATTCATTGGTATATCTGCCGGTACTGGCGTCGGTATAGATGTCGGTGAACGTCGGTATAGTGGCAGGTATACACCCCGGTATAAGTGCTGGTATAGTAGCCGGTAGTATAGATGTCGGAATAGCCGTCGGTATTAGTGCCGATGACACGTCGGTATAGACACCGGTATAGGCGCCGATATTGTTCCCCGACGCTTATACCGACGTTGTGGTTTCGGCGCGTATACCGGTGTTTATACCGATGACGGGGCTTTTTTAGACCCTGTTAAATGACGTCGGTATAAGCGCCGGTATTAGGCTAACATGTAGTAGTGATTAGGCTAACATGTAGTAGTGATTAGGTTAATGATCCAATTAGGAATCATTCTAATCATTTCCTTAATGATAAGCTTTATCCTTCAAAATAAATTGAGATTTATCAGTCATAGTAGCGGAGCTATGGCAAAATTTTTATAAAAAGTACACATAAAATAATTTTATTCAAAGCATGAAAATAGAACTTCCTACCATATTCTAGGAATTATCATCCTAGATTAATTGAAAGAATTTTATTGTAATCATGGAGAAATTAATTTTTATGTTATGTATAATTGATTATTATTTTATTGTAAAAGTGTTACTTTTATCATATTTGGATTTCATGCATAGAGGTATGCATAAAAGAATTATTATTTTAATATAAAAGTGTTTCTTTTATCATATTTGGATTTCATGCATAGAGGTATGCATAAAAGTTGATTATTTTAATATAAAAGTATTTCCTTTATCATATTTGTATTTCATGCATAGAGGTATGCATAAAAGTTGATTATTTTAATATAAAAGTGTTTCTTTTATCATATTTGGATTTCATACATAGAGGTATGCATAAAAGTTGATTATTTTATTATAAAAGTGTTACTTTTATCATATTTGGATTTCATGCATAGAGGTATGCATAAAAATTGATTATTTTATTATAAAGGTATTACTTTTATCATATTTGGATTTCATGCATAGAGGTATGCATAAAAATTGATTATTTTATTATAAAAGTGTAACTTTTATCATATTTGGATTTCATGCATAAAGGTATGCATAAAAATTGATTATTTTATTATAAAAGTGTGACTTTTATCATATTTGGATTTCATGCATAATAGAGGTATGCATAAAAATTGATTATTTTATTATAAAAGTGTGACTTTTATCATATTTGGATTTCATGCATAGAGGTATGCATAAAAATTGATTATTTTATCATAAAAGTGTGACTTTTATCATATTTGGAATTCATGCATAGAGGTATGCATAAAAGTTGATTATTTTATTATGAAAGTGTGACTTTTATCATATTTGGATTTCATGCATAGAGGTATGCATAAAAGTTGATTATTATATTATAAAAGTGTGACTTTTATCATATTTGAATTTTATGCATAGAGGTATGCATAAAAGTTGATTATTTTATTGTAAAAGTGTTACTTTTATCATATTGGATTTCATGTATAGAGGTATGCATAAAAGATATTCTTTTTATACTAAAAGTGTGATTTTCATCATAAATGGATTTTATGCATAACTTAGATGCATAAGAGAAATTCTTTTATTCTAAAAGTGTAATTCCTACCAAATTGAATTTATGCATAAGAAGACGCATAAAAGATTGATTTTTAAATTCAAATTGTCATTCTCATCTAAATTGAATTTATGCATAGGAAGATGCATAAAAGAATGGAATTTTAATTCAAAAGTGTTATTCTCATCCAAATTGAATTTATGCATAGGAAGATGCATAAAAGATGGATTTTTAATTCAAAAGTGTCAATTCTCATCTAAATTGAGTTTATGCATAGGAAGATGCATAAGAGATGGAATTTTAATTCAAAAGTGTCATTTTCATTTAAAATGAATTTATGCATAGGAAGATGCATAAAAGATTGATTTTTAAATGAGATGTGATAATATGTGATAAGATGCGTATGGGAAGTGATAGGATGTGATAAGAGATGTATGAGATGTGATAAGATGTGATATGATGTGTATGGGAAGTGATAGGATGTGATAAGAGGTGTATGAGATGTGAAAAGATGTGATAAGATGTGTATGAGATGTGATAGGATATGATAAGAGGTGTATGAGATGTGATAGAATGTGTTAAGATGAGTTAGGATGTGTTAAGATGCGTATGGAACGAGGTAGAGAGTGTATCTAATGGGATAAGATGTATATGGGATGTGTTAGGGCGAGAATGGATGTAGTATGGATGTATGGATGTAGATACGGATGTATGTATATATGTGGATGTGGATGTATGAATGAGGATGTGAAAATGGATGTATGTATGTAGATGTGGATGTATGGATGTGAATGTGAATGAAGATGTGGATGTGGATGTATGGATGTAGATTCGGATGTAGATGTATGTATGTGAATGTAGATGTATGAATGAGGATGTGAAAATAGATGTATGCATGTAGATGTGTATGTATGAATGTGAAATTGGATGTATGTATAATGTGGATGTATGAATGAGGATGTGAAAATAGATGTATGCATGTAGATGCGTATGTATGAACATGAAATTGGATGTATGATGTGGACGTACGAACATGGATATGTATGTAGAATAATGAATGTGAATGTGTATGTGAAATAATGTGTAGTCTATATGAGTGAATGGATGAGTAATGTGGTCCGAGAGTGGATAATGTGGAAAGACAAGAGTTCGTTATAGAAACAGTATTTTGTGACTGTTTGTAAATGACTGTTTTATGTCAAGAATGCTGGGGATGCATTTTGACCGTCTTGAGGATTAAGGACATGAAGACCGAACTGATAAAGTTGCAACTGCTGACGGAGAGTCAATGGAGGACGTCTCGCGTAACAAGGTTTGACCAGCCTCGGTTCGATTTAAATGGTGAGCTTTCGGTACGGTGGATTAGGGACCAAGGAAGCGGCCTATGAGTGAAGCGCTAGGTCACCTGCGAAGGATCCTAGAGGGTGCTAACCATACGGTGCTCGGGCTCTGGGTCACCGAAGATACCCACACGTGCATCGAGGAAGATATTGGAACAAGGAGTAAGAGTTGTTTTCTGAAACCGGGCATGGATCTGGTTGATTAGCCTTGCTGGTCCTTAATGGATGAGTCCATGGCTCTTTTATATGGATCTGTGGGTTGATCTTGCTGATCTTCCATAGAGATTCCATTCTGTTATATGAATAGATTGCCAGTTACTATGAGCTAGGAACTATGGAAAAGGCCCCTGAGTGAACAGATGGTGAGCGTTCTGGTTGCCAATGATGCCATAAGTATACCAATGAATGAATGACTGGAAATAAGGATTCAACCAGAGACTATGAGGATTGTCATCAGTGACATAATGGTTTCATTAAAGGATTGTTTTAAAGTTAGCTGATGCTAAGAAAAAGGCAATTTCATATTGGGTGTGTAAGTGGTGTGACTAGTTTTATGTTTGCCATTAGGGAAAAAGGGAGCTCATTTTGGGGCCCTGTAAGAAATTCACTATTTTTTGATTTATTTCTCTCCTAAAAGACCTCAAAAATAGTAAAATACGGAAACGTGGCTCAGAACTGTCAGTAAGGACTACAGAACTGTCAGTTCAGAAAGGAATAAGATAATCTTTTGTCTAATTAACACGATTTTGCATTAAATATCTCCTTAGTTTTTTTTTGTTTCCCGAAGATTTTGCATCTCTTTTGATGACGTGTGCAGGCCTCGCATAAAGAATCCATCACTGAACTTGATGATTGCACTTTTTTAAAATATTTACATGGATACTGCCACACTTCCACGATTCATGTTACAAAAAGACTATGAGATTGACAAGCATATTGAAGAAATATTTCATGGTGGTAAAGGAACCACTGTGTATGACCCTTGGAACAATATATTTGTAGATCTACAACAACTTCAAAGAAGAATGGTCGAGTTTTATGGAATAACATTTGAGGAGTGCAAAGGCATTTTGAAATTTGTTATCAAACTGGATGAGTGTGAGGTTGTAAAGGAAAATAAAATGGAAAGGATTACTATTACATTGATGAATGGAGCACTTGATACATCATTGACTGAAGCGAGTTCGAAGTATTTTAGTGTGCAGTCAGAGAAACACATATGGTGGTTAGGCTCGTTCCAGGTATGATCATTTTTTTGTTTTGTACTTGATTTTAGTCATTGTTTTCAAATCTTTTATAGTAAGACTTTTGTTTTCTATAATCACAGGTAAAGATAGAAGACCATGAAACACTAGATTGGGTGTTTCACCACACGGAAATACCAAGAATAAATAAAAGACAAGTGCAAGGAGAGAATCTCCATGTTGCAGGAAAAGGTGATTTTCAAGTAGAGTGGCACATGGCGGGGGATCTTAAAACACTTAAGTGCATGTATAACGTTAGTAATGGAGGCAACTCAAAGTCTCCTTGTCTTTACTGCAAAGAATCAGCTCAAGTAATGGATTCCAAATGGTGGAAGAGAGCACCTAATAGAGATAAAGTTGACCGTGACTTCAAGGCCATTCTTGACATTCCACTATGTAATGTTCACATATGCTCATTGCATAGTCTATGTCGAATTATTGAGAAATTGGTATTTTTGTATATTGGATTTGCTTGGAAACTTCGTCCCAAAAAAAATAGAAAGGATGCTCTTCAAGCATTGGAAAAAGTGTTATCTGATATAGGTCTGCATGGAGGTGATGTTCATATCACAAAGGATTTTAAAAAGTCTACCAATGGCAAGGAGGTACCAATCAAGCCCTCTATTGGTGGTGTTAAGGCAAGAAGATTCTTGTCTCAACCCAAACATAGTAGTAAGCAAGTAAGGCAAGGTAGAACAGTTTCAAGGATTAATTATGGATTGTGGAAGCAAGTCCATAATGCCGTGAAAGATCATGAGGCAAATGGAGAAGCACGAAATGTGAAGGCAGAGGTGTGGAGGTCTCTTGATCAACTCTTCATGTTCTGTGACAATGTAACATGGACAAAAAGTGATTACAAGAACTTTGAAGAGGCAATTAAACATTTTGGGAAGTCAATGAAAGACGCATGGACAGCCTGCAATATAACTCACTACATGGTAAAGTTCTGTCTTCTTCTTTTACTTAAGTGTGATCCTCTTTTTTTTATAACTTACTATGCATTCTTATGTCTCTGTGAAAACAGCATATCATCTACAACCACCTTCCCTATTTTGTCAAAAAGTATGAATGCCCAGCAATTTGGTCTACCCAAGGCATGGAGAAGTCTCACTACATGGCACGTAATGCATTTTTCAGACACACACAACACTACGGAGGGAGTCAAAAGGCAAATAGTCTGAAGGAAGTCTTCCAATGGTTTTACCGAGGCATACTACAGAGGCTGCATGCTAAAAGAAAAGTTGCTAGCTCCAAAGTCAAGCTTGCTTTTATTCTAGCCCAAAAGCAAAGACGAAGACAAACTTTGGACAATTCAATGGTAGCAGAGAGACATAGACAATGGAGGGATTCGAAGATATTTAGAAACCATAAATGGACAAGTAAACATGAATAGCAGTTTGTAACTTATTGGTGCTATGTCCACATGTTTTCAAACTCAATCAATAGATTTTTATTTTGTGGAACAAGTGACTCTTGGAGTTATGCCTATATGTTTTGAGACTCCATCAAAAGTATTTCTTTTGTGAAACATGTGATCTATATTAAACAAGCATCAATACATCCATGAGCTGCACACAAAAAATTCAATCAATACTACTTAATTATGCTAGACACACTATTGATCCTTACCAATAAGGTACTGAGTGTCAAACGCTTTTAGAAGCTACTAAGTGTGTACTGAGTGTCAAACGCTTTTAGAAGCTACTAAGTGTGTACTGTGAGTGTGTACTGAGTGTCAAACGCTTTTAGAAGCTACTAAGTGTGAGTGTCAAACGCTTTTAGAAGCTACTAAGTGTGGGAAGAGTATTGAAGTGTCGTACGGTGATGGGACAAATGCAAAAGGGAAAGGTAGAGGATCAAAGACTTTGTACAAATCAGTTCAACTTCAACATAATGTTTGTGCTATATTTGATGACTAAATCCTATTACTCCCAGGGCCTACCAATCGGAACTCTCTTTTTGATCTTGATTGGACTCTTTTTCCTGGAGAGTGATATCTAATTCTTGCTCTGCCATTTCTGTTGCCATAGGAACATCCTCTTTTTCCTCTGCTTCAAATGTGTCTTGTTCTTCAGCCTGCTGCCCTTGCTCTTCTAGAGAGTACTGACTAAAGACAATGTACACCTGAGTGAGCCTCTCAGTGGTAGGTGTGGGACCCTACTTGACACAATCAACCATGCTGCTCATGTATGTAAATACCTCGACATCTGTCGTCGGTATCGATCGTGAGAACAGGCGTACCACATGCTGGATGCTCTCCGTGGTACTCCGTACGTCGATGCCAACCTGGGTGCCAAGAGCCTCTACTGTCGACATAGGCACAAATGAAGGATCTGAAGGAGCTACACGAAGGGCGGGTGGAGGCCGCCTACCCTGGTCCTGGAGATGGCCTCGGCCAGCACCACCACCCACCTCCTCCCCTAAGACAAACTCCGCATATAATTGCTTTGCGAAGTATATGGAAATCTGGCGGTTGTTCGACATCCTCCCATATGCGGCAACATATCGACTATAGATATGTGCCGCCATACGAGGATGCGAACACCGCGAAATAGTAAGGGGCTTGCAGGCCTCATCCCATGACTATCGAGGAAAAGATCTAAATAGGCTCCATCCCTAATCGGACCAAGATCACAGACCTGCGATATGTCAGGCCATGTGACACAGGAGCAGTGCGATGGTGGGCTATCCACTCATCCACGTAAACAATATCATGAAGGCTACGAAGGGACGAAATCATCGCCTCCAAGTCTGCCACAATATGTAATGTAGACGGTGTGTCTCCAGCACTCCTATGGATAGCCGCTAACTCGCGGTCTATCTCCGCGATGAGGTCCACAATAGACGAGCGGCCCTCCTCGTGGCCCTCCTTGTGTGACTCCATGCTAAAACCTAAGCCTAACACAAAGGTCCAATGTGAAAGGGTCCAATGTGAAGGGTCTAATGCTTAGTGCTAAGTAGCACTAATGAAGCTATAAAACAATGCTAATGGGCCCACTAATGCTAATCCAAATCAAGAGAGCAAGGAGAGTGAAAACGACTTCTGACAATGAGGCAAAAAAAAAAGTTTTTCGGTTTTATAACCTCGATCGAGGTTCGGCTTAAGCTTGAATCCACTACCACACAAAGCCCAAAGCCTAATAGAGAATCCACAAGCATCAACAAAGAAGCATGCACACTAGAGAATAGACATGAGAAGAGAGAAAAACATCATCTCATTGCATTGAAATAGAAGAGCATTGCTCATACAATAGTGTAGATGGGGAGAGAGAAGAGCTTGCACCTCTATGAACAAGAGGGAGAGCTAGTCTCAAGAGAGCTCAAACATGAGTTTAGCCCAATGTCCATAAGCTCTCAAATGAGCCACTTTTTATACTAAAACTCCTAAAACTCCCAAAACTTCCCATGTGGGATTATTCTCAAGCCCACTCCCACACTCACCTACAACTTGGAACTTTTTACAAGAGCCCTAAATAAGAATGTCAAGTTTCTTGTTTTCCTGCTTGCATCTTTGTGTTGCATCCTTGCATTGATCACCACTCGTCACGCAACATTCCCCCCTTCCTATTTTGCGCACATCCTCGAGCGCGTAGATGCCAAGGAAGAGTAGCATCTCCAGTGTGTACCTGTGCAAGCAAAACGATAGGTGGTTTGTGTGTTCTTTTTTTTTTTTGAAAGCAAAAGTACTGACAGACAATAACGAAACAAGCAATTTTACTGAATAAGACATGGCAATAAACGTCCAATTGGCTAGAGGAAGGAAACATTGAAGCAGTGTAGAGATTGAATAGGTTTGTTCAAGCCTTAATAATTACTACCTGCAGCTAACTAAAGTAAAGAATGTTTTATGCCAAATGTATTGTTCTTTTCCTAGAAGGCAAAAGACAACAGTTAATCGAGGGACTATCAAGTAGTATACCTAACCTATGCTAAGTCAAAGATGTCAGTTCAACACTAATAAATCTAACATAATTATGTATTGGCAGACTCTTGATATTGCTTAGTGTTAAGGTTTATTATTTTAAGCACAACGGCGACCATCCTGGATTAGACGAGCATTTCTCTTGGTGCCTTTTTGTCTTTTTTTTTATCTTTTTTTCTTTCTTTCTTTTTGGACAGGGCTTTCTTCAAGAGTATGTTTGCGCACCCGCGGTATGGCTATTCCTTGCTACACAAGGCATTGGTCTGGGAAAGGTATAGACCTCCCTCGCCTACCATGAATAACAAGGCAATAGGCCACAAACATATACACTTTTCTTTTATTTTTGTCATGCCAATTTTTGTTATGAAAGGTTTATTAGATTGTCCCTAAGCAATGTCCTAGTAAGGGCAAGATATCCACTGATGGTCCTATGATTAATTTAGTCTCTTTGTTCTAGGTCTGGAACTCTACCTTTAGCACAAAACACTAATTACTTTGTATTGCTAAACAGGTAAAAACAATTACGGTCAAACTTACACTATTAAGTCTAAAGCTACTAAAATGCTATCCCTACTCTAGACCAAAGGAGATGCATATTGCCATGCTTAGTAAAGTGAAATTTATAGACAATCAAGCAACAAGAAAAATACAAAAAACACTAAAGATTGGCATGAGTTCACCTGTTTCTGTTAAAGCGCTGGTTGTTGAAGAATTGTTTGCACTTGATTGTATGACTGTCAGTTGCGGTACTAAAGCGGAAGATGTAGTTTGGTGCTTATATCTGTTTTATTCTGACAAAACAAACTAAAGAGAAAGAAAATTAAAAAGACAAAAAATAAAAAACATTGGTGCTAAACACTAGATTTGGCCGAGGGGAAAAACCCAATGGGAAAAAGTGCCCTGGCTTCTAGTTCTTATTAAGAGAGTACAAGTGCTAGTCTTGCACTAGGGGTGGAATTTGATTAGGGAAAGAGTAGAATACCGACGACATTCCAAATAGTTGGAGTTGTAGGAAGAACGCTCTTTCCTTGATAGTCAGGGAGTCTACTTGTGTAGGAGCCTGATTGAAAGCTGTCGGCTTTGTAAGACAAACTTTGACATTGCTTGTGTTTTGAGGAATAGACTCTGAACTTGATTCGGTTGCAATGTCCTCCTTCTGATGTGTTGCCTCTGAGATAGAAGTGGGTAAAGGTACCCACTTGCCTTTTTCTTCCCATGTCAGTTTGGAGTATCCCTTCTTGTTCGAGACCTTTTGATGATGTCCTATTGATGCGTCAGCTTGTGTTTCCACCTGGACTCTTTCAGGCTTGGTAAGGCGTGGTTTCCAGTATTGATTTGGTTTCTGTAAGTGAGGTGGTATTGACTGCTTTTGTTCTTGAGTAGATTCAGGAACATAATTATGTTTTGCTGCAGTAGTCCTTGCATTCTTTTTTGGTAGCCAAAAGGTAGTAGCACCCTCGTAGTAGCCTTGTGCTTGCAGAACCTTCTTTGGGATCCACCGTTGTTGAGTGGTCTTGTTGGGGAGGTGGAACTGTTGGTTTTGGTGAACCTCCTCTTTAGCTTTGTATTCCTTGGATGTTCCTTGGCAGCATTAGGTCTTGCCTTGTGAGCTGCTTTAGGTAACCAGATTTGAATTCTAAGTGCTTCCCCCCTTCCGTAGCCTTGTACACAGAAGAGAGATGTTGGCACATGCCATCCTTGTGTATTGTCATTGTCATTATTCACCCAAATCATTGGATCTTTTGAGGATGTCTCTATCACAGTAGGGGATACTTCCTCTACAGATACCATATCTCCTAGCAATAATGATTTGTTTGCTTCATACCTAGGGGCTTCTAAAAAAAATGGAGTCTCATGTTGTTAATCAACTCCCCATCTAGGATTCAAATGGATTAGCAGAATCTGCCATACCAATGGGAGTGGACGGTCTATTCATGCCAAATGACTCGTTTATGTCCATTGAAATATCACTCTCGGTTCTTGAGAGGCTCTCTGTTTGAGACTCCAAAGATGTCTCGAGAATACTCTCCAAGTTGCCAACAACCGATTGAGTGCCGCTCCCTTGGGTGGTTACCCTAGATGGTGCACTAGTGTTACGTCCCCCTAGTATTGTTCCCGAGCGTAGGTTTATATGCTATTTTTAGCACGTTGCAGTGTTTAGTTTTTAAATTTATTTATTTTTTAACATATATATATATATATGTATATTTTTTTTATTTTTTTTATTTTTTAATAAACCCTACCTAACCACTAAATGCAACTAACATGAATATGTGTGTAACTATCTATTTATTATTATTATTATTATTATTTGATTTTTTAAAACTTTTTTACTAATTACACAAAAATATGAATTACGCTAAAAAATACTAATTATGTAAAAAAATTACAAAAAATTAAAAAAAAAGCAAAATATGCAAGAAATATGGACTCAAAATAAAACACATATTTTATAGAATTTTTTTTTTCGTTTCTCTTTTTTTTTTCGTTTCTTCTTTTTTTTTTTAATTTTTTTAATTGTTTTATTGTTTATTTTCTTTTTATTTTTATTGTTATTTTTTTAAAAAATGCAAAAGCCATGAAAATTAACAAAAAATAAATAAATAAAAAAAATACTAACCTTATCTGCCTTATCGTCTCTGGATTGTGCACCGGCACCTTCTGCTTCGCCTCCTCGCTCGTCTTCCGCTTTCAACGGCCAGCTCACCTCCGCTTTCAATGGCCAGCTCACAGCTGCACCTTCGCCTCCTTGCTTATCGGCTCTTGCCTCTCCTCACCACCGCCGGCCCAGTAGCTGAAGCTACTCAACGAACACCACTCGCCTGGCTCTTCGCCTTCTTCTACAACTGACGCTCGGCCAGCCCTCACATTTGCTACAGTCACCGACTCCGTCCTCGTCTCCTGCGTTTACCTCCGCCGGCCTCCTCAGATGCAGCCGGCCACCTTTGCTTCGTCGGCCACCTTCTCTTTCTCCCGCTGGCGCGGCCTCCGCCTTCTGTAGTCACCTTCGTTGCTACACCTTCTTTTTTCGGCCAGTTCACTAGCTTGGCACCGCCTTCGTGTGCTTCTCGCGTCCTTCACACCTCCTCGCTTACAGTCAGTCGCCCGCAGCCTGCTCTTTCTTCTGCTACAGCTGGCCTTTGCTCCCACGCGTTCCTTCAGCGGCCACCTTACCTCCTGACCCCGCCGGCCACTGTAGCCTTCACAGCTGCAGCCGCCCTCCTTGCGGCCACTTCCTCACCTCCTTGCGGCCAGCCTTCAGTGCAGTCACCTTAGCTCTCCGGTTGGCTCTGCCCGCTCACTCCTCTCTGCTGTGTGCAGGCTCAGACTCCGTCGCACCTTCTTTCCTCACGAGTCACCTTCTGTGCGTGGCTTCGTCGGCCTCCTCAGATACAGCCACCGCCTGCGCTTCTTCGCCTTCTGCTTCTCTTGTTTGTAGCTCTCGCCTTCTCTTCCTGTTTTTCAACCCTTGAAGCTCTTTTTGTTACCAACGTTGGTGATGCCTAGCTACTGTGCAGCAGGCCGTGTGTCTCTAGATTCGGTGCTTGGATGTGTGTGCAAGCCTAAGGGCGTGGGTTGTTGACTGTGGGAGCCGGCTAGGAAGCCTAGGATTGTGGTGTATGTGTGTGTTGATGCTGGGGTGTGCAGGTGAAAGAGCGCAGGTATATGAGCAATCGGCTGAGCCTGTGTGGGTATGCAAGGATTGTTTCAGCTATGTATAGCAGCTGGGTGCTCGTGGGCTGAAAAGGCCTGCATGTACACAACCCTTTGAATGCATATCAGTGAATGCATATCAGGTGCCAGATCTCAATTAAAGAAACTAAGATTTTGAGACTCTAATCATGCCTTATTTGAGCTCTGCTTAATGCATTATTGCATAAGCTTTATCCTTATTACATTATGCATTCATGCTTTCATCTTATGCCATAACGCAATAATACATTAAGCACAAGTTTAATGCATAATAAATAAGCTCACACATAATGCATTGAGCTTAATGTATTATGCAAATTTCGTTTCTAATCTATGAACAAAACATGAACACAACAATGAAAACAACCATGGAAAGCATAAACATGAATGAGAAAACATTAGCGGGAGTAGATCTCAACTGCACAAGTAAGTACTAATCTACTTTTTCTCTTCTAATCACTAGCTCCGAGATTCCACTTTCGTGCTAACCCTAAACCTAAAAACAAAAAGAAATAGTGGTAGTAATGCAAGCTTCTCAACCGGTTTTTAGTCTTCTCCCCGGCAGCGGCGCCAATGGAGAGATGGAAGACTCTCTCACTTGTAGCATGAGTAGTATGATCCGTGTGTAGCTCAATCCAATGGGATTTGCATCCCTTTCTCGGAGCTAGGGATTCAACCCGTACCGGTGCACGGAAGCTTATCCACAAATGGAGAGAATGCTATGAACACCACTACCTTGACATAGACTTTACACACAAGCTCAATCTTGCCATAGCTCATTCACTCATCATCCCACTCATTCATGCATCCAATACAAGAAGAAAGCTAAGCTAATGCATACACAAGCTCAAAGCATACTTCATTCTCAAGCACTTACTTCCCTAGCATGCACACAAACCTTGAAGCTTAATGGAACTTGAAATAAACATGTATTCTCAATCACTACTCAAGCAATGCCTTGCTCATGGATAAGCTACAAGCTATGGAGAAGCTTAAGCTTGAATCCACTACCACACAAAGCCCAAAGCCTAATAGAGAATCCACAAGCATCAACAAAGAAGCATGCACACTAGAGAATAGACATGAGAAGAGAGAAAAACATCATCTCATTGCATTGAAATAGAAGAGCATTGCTCATACAATAGTGTAGATGGGGAGAGAGAAGAGCTTGCACCTCTATGAACAAGAGGGAGAGCTAGTCTCAAGAGAGCTCAAACATGAGTTTAGCCCAATGTCCATAAGCTCTCAAATGAGCCACTTTTTATACTAAAACTCCTAAAACTCCCAAAACTTCCCATGTGGGATTATTCTCAAGCCCACTCCCACACTCACCTACAACTTGGAACTTTTTACAAGAGCCCTAAATAAGAATGTCAAGTTTCTTGTTTTCCTGCTTGCATCTTTGTGTTGCATCCTTGCATTGATCACCACTCGTCACGCAACATCAAGCTCATCCCACGTACTCCCAACATAGTACGAAAGTACTCAAACTTCTCCCTGCTAAGTGGCTTTGTAAAGATGTCGGCCACCTGCTCTTCAGTACATACTGCAAATCCACTATACCATCCAACACTTTCTCTCTGACAAAATGATAGTGGAACTCTATATGTTTGGTCCGCGCATGAGAAACTGGATTCTTGGCCAACTGTCTGCTCATGTTGTCACAATGAATGACAACCTTGCCATCAATAGGCTCACCCAAATCAGCCACCCAAATCAGCCAAGAGACTCTATAACCATACTCCTTCACATGTAGCAATGACTGCACCTGTGTATTCAGCCTCTGTAGTACTAGATAAAGCAACAGTAGGTTGCTTCTTGCTGCTTCAACTCACCACTGCACTTCCAAATGTAAAGGCATAACCACTAGTAGACCTCCTGTCATACGAGCTACCTGCCCAATCTCTGCGTCTGTGTAGCCGTGCAAAGAAGACCATAATGTGCAGTGGTCTTTACGTAGTGCATAATGCGTCTCACTGCATCCAAATGAGGTTTTCTGGGGCTTTGCATAAATTGGCTTACTAGCCCCATAGCATAACTGAGATCCGGTCGTGTAATAGTCATGTAAATAAGACTACCACCATCTTTCTATACATAGATGGATCATCCAACTCTTCACCAAAATTAGCCCGCAGCTTCACATTCTGCTCCAAAGGTGTACTCATTGGCTTACACCCTGTCATCCTATATTTTGCCAACATATCTAATGCATATTGGCATTGCACTACCCATGTCCCTACATGGTCTTTGATCATTTCAATCCCAAGAAAATATCTCAATTCACCCAAGAAAAGTAGATGCTTGGCTTTTCCATGAATTCAAAAAAGTACATGCATGGCTTTTCCCTAAATTTAAAAAAGTAGATGCATATCTATCCACTTTTTTTTTAAAAAAGTAGATGAATGGAATGAACATATTCAAGGCACTGACATATTTAACCATATTGATTGTCCTACTAAAAATTAAAAAAAAAGTAAATAGTCAAACATTTAATTATTACAACATGAAGGATCTTTTCAAAATTACAGTATAATGTCATGAACAGTACTAGGTCCCTTTCACATTGTTCTCCTGCTGTTGAACATTCTCATTAGGTCCTCCTTTTTTAGAGTGGGTTGATGTTTAAACATATTATGGTTCGCATCTAACCCAAAGATATGCAAATATACAAAGAAAAGGTTCTTGCATGCACAATATGATCGTCCAGCAGCTACCTTGATTTGAAAATCGGGACATGTGCATGATGGATTCTTTCCCGTAGTAGTCACCCGGTATTTTTCATTGCGCACTAGTGATTCCTCAGTCTCAATTATAAAAACTTCCATCTGCCCAACTTTAATGACCAAATGCTCAAAGATTGTAGCTGTACTTGAGACTGCTGAATCTATTCGCTTGGCTGTCATATCTGATATACCACTTTTGTACCTTGTTAACCGTTGGCCCACATCATTTGCTTTGTGATGTTGTACCTTTTGCAACATAAACCCACCAGCCTCCAATTCTCAAATTTAATCATAGTCAGGTTTGCACCTGGTCCCACTGGCCAAACAACCGCCGACCGGGGGTCTAGCAGGTGATTAATAGATGGTGTTACATACTCTCCAAGTATGATCCATGCTGTTGTTACAAAACCATATGAACTGACACCTTTGCCCCCCAAACCATTCTCTCATACTATAGAAAGAAGGAGCTGGAACACCTTGCCCCCCCACAGTTCTTGATGCTCTTTTTACACTTGCCATCTTGGCCACCTATCCATCCTTGGCAAGTTACCTTGCTGTGTAAATATGTTCAACGTATAGCCCACATTGAATCATGTATGTCACTCTCCACAATTTCCTGTAGCTCTGCTTCAGTTAAAGGAATAGGGGGTAGAAAGCTTAATGTCCTACCTTGTTTCTTGTGTGCCTGGTTTTCTATGACGTACTCTGGACAATGTGATGAGTTATCTTCCTCAAGATTTATAACTATGGGTTTTCGACGCCGGCTAACAGGAATGTTATCACCCAAAAAAATTTGGTTGCACGTGCATTGATGTGCCACTCACTACTTCCCCCACCAATCTACTAGTGCCAGTTTGATGGACTTGGAGCTTTTAATGTTTTGGCCTTCTCCCATCAACTTTGTTATAGTGCCTGCTCCATCATATTTTCCTTACATGAATGCATGCTTCTTTGTGGATTGCAAGAGGGCATTAGCGAGGTCTGAAACAACTACATCATATAAAGAGATGGTTTCCCTGAAACCCTCTCTTGCTAACCAATTTGCATGCTTCGTTTTTTATAGATTAGTGGTCGGCATGTGCAGCACACAAGCATCGTTGACATCCTCACAACAGGAAATTAAGTTAATTACACCATCCAACCACATTCTATAACTAGATAGTTAAGTTGACAATTTAGATTCAAAATACAAGCTATTCTTTTCAAGAACCAAGAAAACAATACTTACCCCTACTACAAGATGGGGATATCTAATATGCCACCAATCTCAACATATGTGGATCAGTAGGCATATAATAGTACATCGTAGCACTATACATTCTTCTATATACAGGTTTGTTCTTGCAGTAGAAACAAGCTAGTGATCCATATCCATTCGTTGTTAAGCCCAAATGTATTTAGTGTGTCATTCATAGTTCTGCTTCTACACAAGGCATAAGTGCAATCAAATAAGCCTCCACAAGAAATCTTTCGTACAACCCCAGGAAACTTCACATGACTCTCTGCAGGTTTCACCCAACAATGGCCATCATGTGCTTGCTCCATTATTGTATTGGAGAGGCTCCAGGATCATGTACATTTGGTAACTCAAAAGCCACATTATCATTATGGATTTGAGGAATCTCTTCTACTTTCTCAATATGTGTGCTTGCTAATAACAATCTATGAAGAACACCAGTATGAGATTCTTCAGACAATAAGTATTTGACCACACTCTTTTGAAGTGGTGTACATATGGTAGAATCTCCTATTGTAAGGTCAATAATAACTTATTTTGGGGTGCTTGCTGTAGTGTTGCTTGACTCTCCTATTATTGGAATAACAATGTATTCTATGGTTATATCTTTATCAAAGATATAACATGGTTTCTCTCTAGCGAGTCTAGCTGACTGGACAGGTATAAGATGTTCTACACCATCATCTTATGGTTTGATTGCAAAAACTTTCAATCCAAAGTAAGGACATAATATTCCATCAAAATCATTAGTTTTAGTAATATAATAACGACCTTGTATAGTCCTAACAATAGGATCACTCTCTAAACCTCCCACAAAAATGTGAAAGAAGTACTCTCCATGGCAAGAAAAGCTCTCAAAAAACTAGCTTAGAAACACATGATAAGCTCTCAAAAAACCATTTCACAAACATACAACAAAGTAACGACAACGAATTCAAAGCCCAAACACAAATTCTATACATATTAGAAATTTTTTAAAAAATTATACTCATTTTATAAAAATGATCATTATAAATAATATCATTAATACACAAAATCTAAAATTCATTTTCAATAATTATACTATACAATAAATGCATACATAACTACCTCTCATTTAATGATTATTCCATAACTAACTTCTATATAATGATTATTCCATAACTAATTCTTAGATAATGATTATTCCATATCTCACTATCATATAATGATTGCATAACTTTATATCTATGTCGTGATCCCAGTTTAAGTTTTAACCTTTTTATCATCTCTTTTATGATTCCATCCATTTTATTTCAAATAAAGAGTACATCCAGGTACAACAATGCATGGGAGAATTTGAAAAGATTCAAAAGGCAACATCTGAGCATGTCTATCATCATCATCATGGTCTTTGTCATCATTATAATAATAAAGGTCTCTTCTTTAAGTTTAGCCACAATTACAAAGTCAACTCGTTGAAAGATAGCAATTGGCAACTCCTCATCATTAGGAATGATGGAAGAAAATAATGTAGTGCCTAACCCTTAAGTACATGTTAAGCTACACACACACGGAAGGTGAACTATAAAGAAGGTGGACTAAAGGCGACCGTGGATAAGCTTGCCCACTAAGGGCAGGTGTCACTATTACTTACATATAGATGCCTTGAACTTTAGTTTTTTTAAGGTTTTGTAGATGCTTTAAATAGAATTTAAAAGAGGTCCATAGTTACCACTTGTTTTTTAATCAGGATCCCATGGCTACATGGCACCGTGGAGGGAGAGAGCACGTTATTTGGGGAGAGAGAGAGAGAGAGAGAGAGAGAGAGAGAGAGAGAGAGAGAGAGAGAGAGAGAGAGAGCGCATTGCCCTTAGTGGGGCACCCCCCTCCCCAAACAACGCTCTCTCTCTCTCTCTCTCTCTCTCTCTCTCTCACAAATAATGCGATCTCTCCCCCCTAGCATTCCACACATTAGGATAGAGAGAGTTAGCCAAAGAGAAGGATATATATATATATATATATATATATCTATATATATATATATATAGAGAGAGAGAGAGAGAGAGAGAGAGAGAGAGAGAGAGAGAGAGAGAGAGAGAGAGAGAGAGAGAGAGAGAGAGAGAGAGGGAAGGGGCATAAGAGGTAAGAGAAGGATAGAGAGTGAGAGAGGGAAGGACGATAGGAGGATAGAGAGTGAGAGAGGGAAGGACGATAGGAGGATGGGAGGTAAGAGAAGGATCAAGAGGGAGGGTGGGCTAGTGAAAGGGAGGGAGGGAGGGTAGGAGAGTGAAAGGGAGGGAGGGAGGGTAGGAGAGTGAAAGGGAGGGAGAGAAATGGATGGTGGTAATAGAAGATAGAGAGAGTGTTAGCAGAGAGAGACAAGGATAAAGAGAGTAAGAGAGGGTGGGTGGGAGAGGGAAAGGGAGGGAACAGAGAGAGGAGAAAGGAAGAGGGTGGGAGGGAGAGAGAGGAGAGAGAGGGATGGTGGGAGAGTGAAAGGGAGGGAGAGAGACGAGAGAGAGGGAGGGTGGGTGGAAGAAGGAGAGAGAGGGTGGGTGGGAGAGTGAAAGGGAGAGAGAGACGGAGGGTGGGAGAAGGAGAGAGGAGGATATAGAGATGGATATAGCCCACACCACACTCTCTCTCCTAGAGAGAGTGAGAGAGGGAGGGTGGGAGAGGGAAAGGGAGGGAAGAGAGAGAGGGGGAGGGAAGAGGGTGGGAGAAGGAGAGAGAGGATGGTGTGGGCTAGGCTAGCCTGGGCTACATTGGGTTGGGTTGGGCAGTGGTGGGCTACGTTGGGTTGGGTTGGGTAGTGGTGGGCGGAGATGGTGGTGGCAATACTTAGACGAGATTATTCAAGTAGAGTGAGAGGACAGCCAAGAAAATCTCCCTCGGAAGCTCCCTCCACCAAGCTCCCTCGGTGACCGTCCCCCCTGAGGAGAACAAGTGATTAGCACTAATCACTCCCAAACACTAACCCTAAGCACACCACACATGCTAGATTAGAGTTGTAAGAGAGAGGGAGAGAGAACACTCCACTTCTATTGCACAAATGGGAGAATGAGTTACAAACAAGAGAAATTGGCTTTTATAGTTCCAAGTCTTTTCCCACTAGGCCCCGCCCGTGAGTAACGCCCGGGAGTAAGTGACCCAAGATGCCCAAAACATAGTTACAATGATTTTCTCTATGTTTTGGCCAACTGATCGAGATCCTCTTGTCTATCCTTCAAAGCTCAATACTTGGGAGCATCTTCAGGGCGTGTCTCTCATCAAATGACAGGATTTACAATATAGTGCTACCGCCCATTACATAAGTGTGCGACATAGTTGTGTGTTAACCAATATGTGGTTAACATACTCCCCTTCCTAAACTTGATCGTGTCCTCGTGATTGGTAAGAGGTTGTCGAGGGACGTTGGGAAGTGTCGTAGTTAGTTGGTTAACCTGGCTCTCCAGAAATGAGAGGGGACGGGGGAGTTGGTAAGATGGAAAGAAGTTAGTGGAGTACTGGCGATTAAGTATCCATCTAGTCGTATTTTCTTTCTTGTTTATTCTCCATAGTACTCTTTATTTAATTTTTGGCGTTTTTCTCTTTTGTTGCCTTTTCGGCTGGACATCCTCTTTCCAGGAGTCATAGTACTTGAATGAGTAAACTAGCACAGAATATACTTGGAGCATTCTTGACCTAGTTTCCTCCAAGGATGAGTCTCACCTATGTACCACATAAAACTTACGAGTTAGAGATAGTATGTACAGTTTGTGTAAAAGACCCAAGGCTTTGTATACGTTGTCCACCGCTTGGCAATTAAATTTTGGCATGGGCAATGTGAAGAGATGGTTTGCCTAGGGAGACCCAGGTTTCCCATGGCAAAAGATTGTGGCTAGCTATGGGAGATAGCAAGGCATGTTTTCTATTCATATTTCTACCGAAGGGAAAATCTAACCATACATGAAGGGTTGGCATGTCATGTTGGGGAGCTATGCTTAAACTCAGGGTGTCAAGCGAGGCAAAGGCCTTGTAGGGTTCATGAAGGTACTGTCCAATTGGGACCATAAATTGTGTTTCAATTTTGCAATTAGGGAGTGCATCAAATGTAGCAAGGATGTTCATCCAGTCATGGTCGAAGTTGTCGGGGATGACTCCTACGCATCATCAAAGGTTTGATGACAAGCATCGCAAACAAAGAGATTGTGGGTAGCCATGCAAAGTAGCTTTTTGCTTTGTGTGTCTATAAATTTGACCCCCTGCCTCTTACTCTAATCCTCACTTCCAAATCTTGTTGCCTTCCTCTCCCTCTTATTGCCTCCCTCACCCTCTCATTGTATTTTTCTCCCTCTCTATTGTTCTCTTCCTTACAACCCTCACGACCATCAACTACCTTTTTTCATCTCTAATGGCTTCTCCTAATGGCTCTAGTTATACTCTGAAGGAAACCCTGGAAAGGGTTTATAAAAAATTATGAAACAAAACGAGCGAAGATGCAACAAAACATCTCAGAATCATGGTAGAGTCCACAATCTTTGGATAAAGATGCTAGCAGATGAGCCTATTGATTCTAGAGATTTGTTCATGTGGAACATGAAGATTGGAATCGCCATCGGTACTTGGCGAAGTTGGCAAACTTTTAGATATATTACAGAAGAGATGGAGGAGCCCTTACGGGAGGAGTTAAAGAATAAAGTAGGTCAAAAAAGTGTATAGGTGTAGGATCCGTATGTAGTTATAGTATGTTTTTAATTTTAAATAATGATAGATTGCAATAGCCCATGTAGTAACCTTTTTTTGGAATAAAGTGGTTTCAACTATAGATCGCCATGTCTTTTGTGGATTTGTTGTTGTTATGATTAATTATAGATCGCCATGCCTTTTTTGGAATAAAGTGGTTTCAACTATAGATCGCCATGCCTTTTTTGGAATAAAGTGGTTTCAACTATAGATCGCCATGCCTTTTTTGGAATAAAGTGGTTTCTTTCAACTATAGATCGCCATGTCTTTTGTATGAATTGTGGGTTTGTTGTTGTTATGATTAATTATATCAGATTTTAGGTTTATTGTATGTAATAGTAGCGTCATGTTCTTATCTCTCTCTCTCTCACTCACTTCCTCTTCCTCTCAAAGAATTAGGCCATGATCTCAATCATAATTGAAGAATTATTGACCTTAATAAATTTACATTATTCATTGCTTCTTACGCAAGGCATAGAAGATAGCTTGTATGTAATAATATTGAAATTATTCACCTTGTTAATTGTACTCACATGCAAAGATATGCCATCATATGCAAAGGCTTTCAATGTTATGAAGTCATGTGTAAAGGGCATGGAGTACATGCAATTGAAAAGATGCAGGGAGAAGAGAGCTTGAGCTCTTGCAAGCACACACACACTCACAAAACCCTAAAAGAGAACACACAAGGTGAGAGGCTGAAAATCTTATTCTACTTCACACAACACTCAACACACCATATACAAAGATAAGGGTACACACTATGAAAAGGTACTCAACCAAATACATACTAGGGTTCTCTATAGTGTGAACCCAACTAAAATGAGCTGGCACTATAACTATGCCAGTCTCTCTAGAATGGCTGTCACACAGCCTATCATCCCACTGGCCACATATCACCATGATCTCACCAACCATGCCAATGGTGTAAGTGTGGGGCCTATCCCCTAGGCGGGTCATCAGTGTCCACCGCCTCACTAGATGAGCTCGATATCTTAACACTCCCCCTCGAGCTCAACTCCATCTCATGTACACCAAGTGAAGCCTTGAATCTACGGAGCTTCTCTGTACCCAATGCTTTGGTGAAGATGTCAGCGACCTGATCCTGTGTGCTGACATAAACAAGGTCAACGTCTCTTGCCAAAGCCTTCTCTCTGACAAAATGAAAAACTGGGTTGTCACAGAAAATGACAACTTGTCTATCCCTGATAGACCCAAATATTTAGTAGCTTTCTCAATCAAGCAACCTCACATGCTACCACAGCAGCACCTCTCTGTACTTGGCTTCTGTACTGGATAGAGCAACCATAGGCTACTTCTTGCTGCTCCAAGTCACAGCAGCACTCCCCAAAGAAAACATGAAGCCACTAGTAGATCTTCTATCTGAGATACTACCAGCCCAATCAACATCTGTGTATCCATGTATACATATCTCTGTCCCAGCTTCATAAAATAGTCCACAATGCAAAGTAGACCTCACATACCTCAGTATGCATCTCAATGCATCTAAATGCCGTTTTCGCGAAGAACCTGCATAAACTGACTCACCAACCCAACAGCATAGCTCAAATCTGGCCTGGTGATCGTCATGTAGATCAAGCTTCCTACTATGCACCTATACATAGTAGGATCCTCCAAAATCCCTCCTGAATCTACACTCAACTTGCCATTCTGATCCAATGGCACTGAGATAGGCTTACAACCTGTCATACCATACTTGGACAACATGTCCAAGCCCATACTGTCTCTGCAGTAATCCAATACCATGTGGTGACCTAATCACCTCAATGCCCAAGAAATATCTGAGCTTCCCCAGATCCTTCATCTCAAACTTCTGTCTAAGCAAGATCTTTACATCAAAGATCTCTGCATCATAGGTCATCTACATAGATGACAACAAGCACAACCCCTCTATCACTGTGTCTCACATATAGCGAGAAATCTGCATTGGCTACATGAAAGCCAATAGTGGCTACATGAAAGCCAATAGTGACAAGATATTCAAAAATCTTGTCAGACCATGCTCTTGGTGCTTGTTTTAAGCCATACAAGGCTTTCTTCAACATGCAAACATGCTCAGGGTGATTCGCATCCTCGTAACCAGGTGGCTGCAACATATACACCTCTTCCTGTAAATCCCCATGCAAGAATGCATTCTTTACACATCCATCTGATGTAAAGACCATTGCTTTGACGCAGCCACTACTATCACAACTCTCACTGTTGCCATCTTGGCAACTGGGCTGAAAGTTTCCTCATAATCAATGCCATATGTTTGCGCATATCCTTTGGCTACCAATCTAGCCTTGTACCTGCTTATGCTTCCATCACTGTTATGTTTTACTTTGTACACCCACTTGCATCCAATGGCTTTCTTGCCTTCAGGCGCGATTGCACTAAATCCTAAGCGACATTTCCATATAGTGCATCCATCTCCTCATCCATAGCTTTCTCCCAACACACATTTCCAATAGCCTCATCAATGCATGTGGGCTCTACAACTTACACAACTTTTGCCATGTATGCATAGTGATGTGCCACATAACCATAAGAGGTAAACCTCTGCAGCACATAGGATTCTTCACTCTCCTAGATCTTTGTAGCTTTGTATTCATGGCTTCCATAGCCTTCTTTACACCAGGTGTTCTCATAGCTGGTATCCCAAGATCCTCATCAAGGCTCATCTCTGAGCCACTAGACTCTCCATCAACATGAGAATGCCCTGCAAAAATGTCAGGCATACTAAGGGGCTCAATCACTTTCTCTTTGCCTTTATGTGATGTACTAATCACATTTGCAGGACTGGTATTATGACACAGCCTGCCACTCCATGGTCTATCAAACTGAACCACTAGATGAGGACTCTCCTGGTCCACTCAAAGACTGTGATTGCTGACTTGCATTCTGTGCAACCACATTTCCACTCACATCAGCCCCAACAGCTTCTTTTTCAACAGCATACCAGCTGCTCATCTCATAAAAAACAACATCCCTATTTACCCTCAACTCACGTGTAGCAGGGTTATAACACCTGTATCCCTTTTGCTCAAGGGAATACCCAATAAACACACATTTTTCAGCTTTTGGATCCAGCTTAGTTCTCAGCTCATCTGGCACATGCACATATGCAATGAATCCAAAGACTTTCAGATGAGACAAATTAGGTTTTTTGCCACCAGTAAACCTCTCCTCTGGAGTTACATCATGTATGGCTGCAGTTGGAGTCCTGTTCATGATGTAAACTGCTGTAGAAACAGCCTCAGCCTAATAGCTATGCGGCATATTCTTCTCTCCCATCAATGCTTGCGCAATCTCAGCAATGTGCCTGTTTTTCCATTCACAGCAGCAACTCCATTTTGCTACGGAGTGTATCTGCATGTAAACTGTCTCTGAATACCATTCTTTTGCAAAAATTCAGAGAAATCATTGGAGAAGTACTCTCCCCCTCCATCTAACCTTAGGCACTTTACATGTTTCCCTGTTTACTTTTCAACCATAACTCTGAAATTCTGAAAATGAGTGAACACCTCACTCATCTCCTTCATGAAGTATATCCACACTTTCCTTGTGTGGTCATCAATAAATGTCACATAATACCTGCAGCCTCCCATAGACATGGTCTTCGTAGGAACCCATACATCTGAATGCACAACATCTAGTGTATTTCTGCTCACATTTCTGTCACGTGGAAATACATGCTTTGTTTGCTTTCCAAATTGGCATGCTTCACTTATTTTCTGCATACCTTCAAGTTTAAACTTTGGCAGCCCTGTCACAATTCCTTTAGTTTGCATAGACTTTATTCTCTACACATTCACATGTCCAATTCTTTTATGCCAAATGTCTGTGTCTGCAACAATTCCTGAACCATTTGCAAACATTGCAGCACTCACTTCAAGCATGTTTACATTCAATGTAAACATTCTGCCCACTACTCTATTGTCTTTTGCAAACAACCAACCTGCACTTGGTCTTCAACATAACAACCATCAGGGTTAAACCGAACTTGCAAACCCTGCTCAATCATCTGGCCAACTGAAACAGATTCTTTGTTATGTTCGGAATATGAAGTACATCTGCAAGGTACTTCACTTTGCCATCCTGCATAGACAATGGCACATCTCCAACATGGGCAATCAGATGAGCAGTGTCATCCCCTCTTTCCACAAAACCTGGTCTTTCAAGGTTTTTCATCTCCTTGAACCACTCCCCACCATGACTTGTCATGTGGTTCGAAGCACCTGAATCAACGTACCATATATCATCTTTATGTGCTGCTTCAACATTTTCAGATGGCATTAACGACATGCTACATAACAAATAACTTTTCATTATCCTCATTGTTTCTGCTCGAGGATACATAGTTGTTTTGCTGCAATTTCCCATTTTGCATGTTAGCTTGCTTTTTATAACAATCTGCCTGCACATGTCTAGGCTTACCACAATAAAAGCATCCACGTGTATCATTATACTGCCTTTGCCAATTTCCACGACCTCTTTGACTCCCCCTTCCTTTGAATTGGCTTCTTCCACCTGCGTGTTGTTGTTGTTGTGAATTCTGGGATTGTTGTTGTTGCTATTGCTGCTGGCTATAATTCTGATTACCTGTTCGCGGCCACCTCCTTGGCTGCGTCCACGGCCTCCTCTACCTTGTCCTCTTCCTGAACTTGTGTAGAAGGCCTATTGCTCTGAACTATTTTTGTTTTGTGAAGACTGTTGGTCTTCACCCAAGCTCTTCTCTTCTATAATCAACAAAGACACCAATCTGTGAAATTGGGAATATTTTCTCGAGTCTGAATAGACGTCTTGAACGCCTTGTATTGTGGCCCGAGACCACATAGACAGACTTCCACCTTATCATCATCATCTACTGAAATGCCAATAGATGCAAGGGATTCCACAATACCCTTGATCTTCAATGCATAGTCATTTATAGACATACTCTTTTTCTCTACAGTATGAAGTTCATTCTTCAACTGTATCTTTCGTGCCTTGGTATTCGTTTCATAGAGTTTTACCAAGGTGTCCCACGCCTCCTTGGGGGACTTGGCATCCTGTATGTGCCCAATCATGGTGTCTTGTATACTGCTAGAGAGATAATACATAACTTTTCTGGCTCCTTGGTTCCAATCCTTGAACTCTTTCACATCTGCAGCAGTCGAATTGATCTCTGGTATCTCCGGTGCCTCTTCATGCTCACCTTCTATGTAGTAGTCCCAGTAACCCTTCCCATCAGGAAATTTGTCAACCTGAACCTCCAAGCATGGAAATTATTCTAGTCAAGCGTCTCAGCAAAAATCTGATTTATGCCATCATTTAACATCTTGCCAGACATGCAAATTTACCAAAAACAACACTCTGGTTTGTCCTGCACAAACTGTTGTATTTTCTGCAGCGGTACTATACTATACTCAAATGTCACAACCAGTGACCTCAATGTGCATACATACACCCAATGGCAACTGTTGACCTCCTTGCAGCACACACAATGTCTGCACAACCAATCTGTCTTCCTGCAGTTCTTAAAACAGAGTTCTGCATAGAATCGATGACTTACCCGCCGCAGTGCTCGAAATCGCCTGCTTCCTGAAGAACAGAGGTCCTGAAACGCATTTTCAGCCAAAAATATATTGTCCGATAGGACATTATAGTTTCCCTATAGCTTTACTCCCACGAAGAAAGCTCCTCAATCAGAGATCGTTTGCCAGTGCCTCTCGTAGAGCTCCCGACAAGGGTGTAGTCGCCAACACAAATAGGGAAGAGTAGATGAAGCTCTTACCCTCGTATCGCTTCCTGTGCTTCTCTTGCTTGCAGCTCAGCCCTTTAGCATGAACCAAGCTTTGATACCATGAAAAGATACAGGGGAGAAGAGAGCTTGAGCTCTTGCAAGCACACCCACACTCACAAAACCCTAAAAGAGAACACACAAGGTGAGAGGCTGAAAATCTTCTTCTACTTCACACAACACTCAACACACCATATACAAAGATAAGGGTACACACAATATGAAAAGGTACTCAACCAAATACATACTAGGGTTCTCTATAGTGTGAACCCAACTAAAATGAGCTGGCGCTATAGCTATGCCAGTCTCTAGAATGGCTGTCACACAACCTGTCATCCCATTGGCTGCATATCACCCATGATCTCACCAACCATGCCAGTGGGGTGTAAGTGTGGGGCCTATCCCCCAGGCGGTTCATCAGTGTCCACCGCCTCACTACATGAGCTCGATATCTCAACAGCAATCGCATGCACATATATAATAACATCCAAATGCAATAACATCCACATGTTATAACATTTGGATGAAGAGAATATGTATAGGGAGGGTGGGACAAGGAGAGAGAGGGAGGGTGAGAGAAGGAGAGAGAGGGAGGGTGAGAGATGGAGAGAGAGGGAGGGTTGGAGAGTGAAAGGAAGGGAAGAGGATGGGAGAAGGAGAGAGAGAGTAGTGTGGGACGACAAGGAGAGAGAGAGGGAAGAGGGAAGAGGGTGGGAGAAGGAGAGAAGGGAGGGTGGGAGGGTGGGAGAGCAAAAGGGAATGTGGGAGAGATGAGAGAGAGGGAGGGTGGGAGAGATGAGAGAGAAGGAGGGTGGGAGAAGGTGAGAGAGGGAGGATCAGAGAGAGAAAGGGAGAGAGGGAGGGTGGGAGGGTGAAAGGGAGGGAAGAGGATGGGAGAAGGAGAGAGAGGGTAGTGTGGGACAAGGAGAGAGAGAGAGGGGAAAGGGTGGAAGAAGGAGAGAAGGGAGGGTGGGAGAGAGAAAGGAAGGGAGAGAGGGAGGGTGGGAGAGTGAAAGGGAGGGAAGAGGGTGGGAGAAGGAGAGAGAGGGAGGGTGGGAGAGAGAAAGTGTTGAAAATACAAGTGAATAGGGTGTGTGTGGGAACAAGCCCTTGGTTAGAGGCTGTAAAAGAGGATGAGTAAATGTGAAAGAACCTGTGAAAAGGTGAGAAGAATCTACTAGGAGAGAATAAAGGGTGGCATGAGAAGATTTAGGAAGTGTGGAGATATTCTGGGAAGTGTGGAGATATTCTGGGAAAAGTGAAGAGGTGGAGAGAATCAGGAAAAAGAGGTGGAGTGAATCATGGAGAAATCAATGGGATTTGATGCTTGATGTAAACTCTATAAATTGAGGCATAGCCCTAATGAGAATTGGCTGGTTTTTGAGTATCCATGCCTACATTAATCTATTTGCTAATTATCCACTAATTATCCACTAATTACGTCTTAATTATTTGCTAATTATGTCTTAATTACCCACTAATTACGTCTTAATTATTTACTAATTACATCTTAATTATTTTTAAATCACTTTGTTAATGATGTTGATTCTAGTGTTTGATCCACCATAGCTCATCACAATGCTCAAATTTCAACATGGTAGAATCCATCAAGTTTATGAGCCCTTTATTTAATTAATCAAGATTAGTAGATAATTAGGAAATAATCCAAATTTTAGTTATTTTTCACTTCACCCCTTCACCCCCAGCCAATGGAGGATCTCATTCACCTTGCACACATAAAATTACGGCAAACTCTTCTAGCACATGGTAGCCACTTCAATGCTCTTCAAGCCTATCCAAACAAAAGCGCAAACCGTCAAGTGATAAGGAAGAAATCGTAGATTTACTGGGCGTAATTTTTCTGAGCTGATTTGGTGATTTCTACTTCCACACAGATCAAAGGTCTCTAATTCCTCTTAGCCCAAGGTGTATTCAAGCATGCTCTACTAGCTGGTGAAGACAGAATTCAATTTCATCAAGTCTACAGTGAGATCCAAGCTCTTCATCAAATCTGCAGGTGACTTTGGTAAAACAGAGATTAAGCTTTCAATATTTGGTCAAATCTTGTGTTTCTTGGCTTAATCCTCTACTAGACTCATTGCTATTGATGCCTTTGAAAGCATTTGAGCTCATTTGAAGTCTAAGGCACCAGATCTGGACTCCCCGCATACTCTATTTTCTGTACACAAAACAGTAGATTAATTTGCTAATCAGTGATTAATCAGTGCTAATCACTATATTTTGGTACAATTGAGGGTTCAAATTAACTATTAGGTATCTGATACAGATCCCTATAACTTCAGATTGCAATTCGGAGTTGGTTTAATACTCCAACCATCCCGTACAAATTGGTTACCCTTGATTTAATGTAATTTCTGGGAAAATTGTGCTGATAAATTTGTGATAATCATCATTTTGCATTTGGTATAGGGTCTAGGTGTACTAGGAGTATTCACTTGAGGGGAGGTGTTGAAAATACAAGTGAATAGGGTGTGTGCGGGAACAAGCCCTTGGTTAGAGGCTGTAAAAGAGGATGAGTAAATGTGAAAGAACCTGTGAAAAGGTGAGAAGAATCTACTGGGAGAGAATAAAGGGTAGCATGAGAAGATTTAGGAAGTGTGGAGATATTCTGGGAAAAGTGAAGAGGTGGAGAGAATCAGGAAAAAGAGGTGGAGTGAATCATGGAGAAATCAATGGGATTTGATGCTTGATGTAAACTCTATAAATTGAGGCATAGCCCTAATGAGAATTGGCTGGTTTTTGAGTATCCATGCCTACATTAATCTATTTGCTAATTACCCACTAATTATCCACTAATTACATCTTAATTATTTGCTAATTATGTCTTAATTACCCACTAATTATCCACTAATTACGTCTTAATTATTTGCTAATTACGTCTTAATTATTTTTTAATCACTTTGTTAATGATGTTGATTCTAGTGTTTGATCCACCATAGCTCATCACAATGCTCAAATTTCAACATGGTAGAATCCATCAAGTTTATGAGTCCATTATTTAATTAATCAAGATTAGTAGATAATTAGGAAATAATCCAAATTTTAGTTATTTTTCACTTCACCCCTTCACCCCCAGCCAATGGAGGATCTCATTCACCTTGCACACATAAAATTAGGGCAAACTCTTCTAGCACATGGTAGCCACTTCAATGCTCTTCAAGCCTATCCAAACAAAAGCGCAAACCGTCAAGCGATAAGGGAGAAATCGTAGATTTACTGGGCATCATTTTTTTGAGCTGATTTGGTGATTTCTACTTCCACAGATCAAAGGTCTCTAATTCCTCTTAGCCCAAGGTGTATTCAAGCATGCTCTACTAGCTGGTGAAGACAGAATTCAATTTCATCAAGTCTACAGTGAGATCCAAGCTCTTCATCAAATCTGCACGTGACTTTGGTAAAACAGAGATTAAGCTTTCAATATTTGGTCAAATCTTGTGTTTCTTGGCTTAATCCTCTACTAGACTCATTGCTATTGATGCCTTTGAAAGCATTTGAGCTCATTTGAAGTCTAAGGCACCAGATTTGGACTCCCCGCATACTCTGTTTTCTGTACACAAAACAGTAGATTAATTTGCTAATCAGTGATTAATCAATGCTAATCACTATATTTTGGTACAATTGAGGGTTCAAATTAACCATTAGGTATCTGATACAGATCCCTATAACTTCAGATTGCAATTCGGAGTTGGTTTGATACTCCAACCATCCCGTACAAATTGGTTACCCTTGATTTAATGTAATTTCTGGGAAAATTATGCTGATAAATTTGTGATAATCATCATTTTGCATTTGGTATAGGGTCTAGGTGTACTAGGAGTATTCACTTGAGGGGAGGTGTTGAAAATACAAGTGAATAGGGTGTGTGCGGGAACAAGCCCTTGGTTAGAGGCTGTAAAAGAGGATGAGTAAATGTGAAAGAACCTGTGAAAAGGTGAGAAGAATCTACTGGGAGAGAATAAAGGGTAGCATGAGAAGATTTAGGAAGTGTGGAGATATTCTGGGAAGTGTGGAGATATTCTGGGAAAAGTGAAGAGGTGGAGAGAATCAGGGAAAAGAGGTGGAGTGAATCATGGAGAAATCAATGGGATTTGATGCTTGATGTAAACTCTATAAATTGAGGCATAGCCCTAATGAGAATTGGCTGGTTTTTGAGTATCCATGCCTACATTAATCTATTTGCTAATTACCCACTAATTACATCTTAATTATTTGCTAATCACTTTGTTAATGATGTTGATTCTAGTGTTTGATCCACCATAGCTCATCACAATGCTCAAATTTCAACAGAAAGGGAGAGAGGGAGAGGGAGTGTGAGAAGGATAGAGAGAGAGGGAGTGTGAGAGAAAGAGAGAGAGACAGAGAGAGGCTGGAGAGGAGAGAGAGCGAGGGTGGGCTGGTGGGCTGGGTAGTGGTGGTGGTGGGCGGAGATGGTGGTGGCAATAGTTAGAGAGAGATAGGTCAAATAGAGAGGGTGGGCTGGTGGGCTGGGCAGCAGTGGTGGTGGGCGGAGATGGTGGTGGCAATAGTTAGAGAGAGATAGGTCAAATAGAGAGAGAGGACAGCCAAGAAAAGCTCCCTCCATCAAGCTCCCTCAAAAATCACACTCGTTCTCTCATGCTTCTGTTGAAATATGGTGCCTGTCATGTCATGTATGGGGCACATGTATGTGAGAACTAGGTAGATGGAACCTTAGGATTTCATGAAATAGGAATGAATGAAGGCTAAGGTTAGTAGAGCATGTGAATGTATGAATGTAAAAGGGAGTTAATAGTCAAAAGTAGGCACATGGAAAGTGCAAGGGTGCACAAGGCATGTGAGCATTTATGAACACATGGATGGCACAAGGGTGCATGGCGCATGTGGATGAGAGATATATGAGAGGTATATAAGCATGTACTTGGATCAAGTTAATGCAATGAGATTATGTGATTTCTTTGAGTTTATTGCCTTGATTAGGAGTGTCCTTAATTAAGTGTTAATTATCACACTCTTACTAATCATGAACTCACCCTTGTTTGATCCACCTTAAGCTTTACATACACACATAATGCCCTTGTTTATTATCGTGGTATTAGAGCTAACTTGGTTGATTAGTCATCTCATTAGCATTAGGTTAGTATTAGCACAAATAATCAAGTAGAAACTCCATCATTGAAAATAATTTCATTTTTTTTTGTTTAGGGTTTTTGCTCTTCATCCTCCGCCGTCTCTTGTGTCTCCACTAGCTACCCTAACCTCCACCGTCTCTTGTGCCTCCACTAGCTACCCTGAACCACCACACTGATTTGCTATGCTTCTCCAGCATCTATTTACACCTCTGGGTCCACACATCCAACACTCCCTCCTCCATGTGAGCCCTCATCTAGCTCACTATACGTGAGACATGATACAGGAATGTTAATCCCCAACTCGATGAGGAAGAGCTCGACCCAGATGCTCGTAAAACTCTTCATAGATCGCAGCTTGGACCTTTCAAGGGTGAAGGGAAAAACTTGGGCAAGGCTATGGAGAAGTGGATCGAAGCAATAGAAGAATACTTCGATGTCACAGGAGGGTACAATGAGAAGAGTAAAATGGCTCTTACAAGGCTGAAGATAGTAGAAACAGCTAGAGTGGCATGGAGGAACCATTGCGAGACAAACCATCTGGATCGAAACACACAGACATAGAATGATCTCAAGATTTACCTAAGGAAGAGATTCTATCCTCCCAGCTTTTTGGAAACCAAGATAAATGAATTCTTAGAATTAACCCAGGGGAGCAAAACTATTGAAGTGTATCACCAAGCGTTCGCTCTCCTCCTCAAGTACTCGTCGCCACCGCTGGTGGATGAAGAACAGCTAATGGCCAGGTTCATTCGAGGATTGAATGAACCTTTGAATGTCCTAGTGAAGAATGTCAAGCCAGTTTCCATGGCTGAAGCAGTGCGGATGGCGAAGGATTTCGCCAAGGCCTTTAATGTCAAGGTCCCGCCAAGCCAACACCATCATCTTTCAAAAGATTTCTAGCTTCAAAAGGTGATTCCAACTTTCCACTGCCTAAGAGATAACTAGGTCAATCTCAGGATATGGGAAGTTCCAAAATGGAAGAAAGGTCCTTTTCCCGGAACTCAATCCCCTGGAATTCAACTTCAGAAGTTCCACTCTTGAACAAAGAAGTGAAATGCTATAACTGTCAAGGATTTGGACATCGCAGTATGGATTGCCCAACTCCTTTTGGATCAAGGTTTGCGGGGCATGGAAGTCAAGGACCAAGATTCCAGACTCCAGCTCCTTCCTTCCAGAGTAATCAGGTTCCTTTCCGTCAAAATCAGGGAAATCCCAGAGGTAGACCCTCTAACCAACCCTCGGTTTCAATCCAAAGTAATGCAAGACCTTCGCCTCAAAATAGGGGAAGTCAAAGAGAGATGTTCCCAAATCGGCCGTCCACTTCCAAGGCAGTAACGCTTGAAGTGATTGAAGAGGAAGAAGATGAAAGAGATTATACTCCACCTGCGAGATGAGGACATCTCACGTTTTTTAAGTGGGGTAGAATGTAAGATTCCTCCCTCCAGCTTTTGAGGTGTAAAGGTGTAAGAACCTCCCCGTCTATTCTTGTAATTATTTCCCTCTCTGAAATAAAAGAAAGATCTTGTTTTACCCTGTTTTGGCCTAGAGAGAGAAAATGTCTAGAGAGAGACAATCCAAAATTGAGATATCTTTGGATATAAAATATTTCCTAGTAATTAAAATGGTTTTCCCTAAAACAGAAGTTCAAAATGAACTTTCTAATGTGCATTAGGAATTAATTGAAAATAGTATAAGGGATCTTAGCCTAAGGGTCTACATTTTTAGAAATTTTTAGATTAAATTCCAATTAAGTTTCCAATGGGCCAATTGGATTAATCCAAGTGTTGGGATGAGATAAATCCAAAGAATAAAAGAATATACCCAAAAATGAGTAAATGCTCACATAAGATGAAGAGTTGACTGAGTACAAGGTTTATTAGTTAAAAATTATAAGATATTACTAAAAAAATGAGATATTTTAGAATAATGATGCATTTTTGACACCTTGGTAAGGAAAGGGGGACTCTTGAGGTAGGCGCCTCTTTCACATGTGTGTAAGGGTTTTTAATTCAGAAAAATTGTGATATTTTTATCTCCCTCTCTCCTAGATCAAACCAAATCAAAAAGTGAGCGAAACTGGTCCAAATCTTGTCCAAATTGAGTCAAACTAAACCTAAAAAATTCTAGAACCCAGTTGGACTTGGTTAGTGGCCTCCCTCACCTATAAATAGACCCTCAGTCATTTTTAATAAAATATTGGAGCTATACTATGCCAGTATTATATTAAAACAATCATATTTTTTATTATCCTTTAAATTTTCCAATTAGGATTTGAATTTGAAATTTTTCATGTTGTTATTGGATGTCTAATTAAACTAAGATTAGAGGAAGGAATTTCTAACCATGTTCATTAAGTAGAGATAAGATTTCTAGTAATGTTGGATAAAGATTTCTTTTTTCTTCCAGAAAAACTTATAAAAAAAACTATTTAGTAGTAGAAATCACCGTTTGGTCAATACCCATGTTTGATGGTTGCATTAGCCTTCATTTCTAAAAAAGGTAGCTGGTTAAAGCATTAAGATAGGGTTAGAGTTTGAAGATTGATGAAATAATTCTTAAGGTGCAATATTACTCTTTTGTAATAACAAAGTTATATGGGATGTTTTTCATTTGCAGTCTTGTCTCCGAATGGTCTCTAAGATTGAGCATAAACAAGTCATTCCTAATAGTTTACCACAAGCATGAATGAAAGAATTGTCACCCAAGGAATTTTCGGTCCCTATCTAGGAAAGCAAAGGTATCATCATAATATTTTTAAGTCATAGGATGAGACCTTAGGTTCATTAAATTTTATTTCATCTATACCTTCATGGAGTAGATCAAGTATTCACTCACAAGTAAATAATAAAGTTCACTTAGAAACTACACGTGGTCAATGCATAGTTCAAAGCTAGAGTGGTTGAAGTCACATCAATGAAAACACTCTAGCACCCCCCCAACCCTCTTTACATGCAAATATGCACCTTAATAGAAAGGATGTCCAGGAGTCTTTTCCATATTTAGTCCAAACCATAGGGAGTCCCCCTTAGCAAACCAAGGAGTAATCTCTAGGAGGTGTTTCATGGTTCATAAGAACTATCATTGGTGAAGGTAACCAATATTAGTTTGGTAATAACTATCATTGGTGAAGATAACCAATACTAGTTTGGTAATCTAAGTAACATGGAAACTTCTATAAATACCATTTCTGGCTTTCACGGTTATGGCTATTGATTCTTAGAGGATATCCTAAGTAAAAGAATTCCTAGATATAAGTATTGGATTTTACATTGTGCAAAAGAACTTGGTTATGTCAGACAAATAGAGGGTATTGATAATATTGTGTTAAATTAGTTTAATGCCAAGAAAAGAACTTGGTTATGACACACAAATAGAGGGTATTGATAAGATTGTGTTAATTTCATTTTATGCCAAGAAAAGAACTTGGTTATGACACACAAATAGAGGGTACACAAATAAAGGCCATTGGATTTCTAGATATAAGTATTGGATTTTACCTTGTGCAAAGAACTTGGTTATGTCATGCAAATAGAGGGTATTGATAAGATTATGTAAATTAGTTTCATGCCAAGCAAATTAGATTTGTGAATAATTCTTGCCGGTGTGTAGCAAAACAAGGACTCCAACTCCACGAACTAACTACTACAAGGTCTAAATTCATTACATGAGTGAAATAGTTGTTGTTCCTTTAAAAACTTATACATGCAAAGAAATGTATCCAATAGAGGTTAGATGACTGGCTTAAGAAGTCTGGAAAGGGGGAAAGCCTAAGTGAAACATCAATCCCCAAAGAGGATTGTGGAGATCCTTCACTTATGATCCTAAATTAGTTTAAAAGAAAAGTCTTTATAAATTGTTTGAAACTTTGTTGGTTGGCGAAAAAGATTGATTTTATATGGTAAGTAAATGGTTACTATTCCGAAAAGTACATACCGGCTTCTTTGTGTTGCGTTGAGGTCGCACACCTCGTGAAAGTGAAATTTGTCACCCACATGAGTGCACCCTCATGGGGGGACCGACTACCGAAACCCTTCTTCATGGGGACAGATTACTCGTGAAGGTGGGTTATGTTGGCATGCACTGCCACAAGAAGGCCATGACTCTCTACCTATGTTGGGACCCCCTAGGTAGTCGCAAGGAACCTGTTGTAGTCGCAAGGAACCTGTTGCATGTGCACCTGGAATGGTGGTCATATCGACCATCTACTGAGGTTGTAACAGATGAAGTGCCCATTGGTTGAACTTGGATGAAGCTCCCAAGGTATGATGGATTAGACCTAGATGAAGTTCCTAGGATGTGATGATTATAATGCATTGGATTGTTTAAATTTGAATATCTATTTTCAAGAAAGAGTGTGTGTGTGTGTGTGTGTGTGTGAAATCATATTGTGGTGGGGGCTGCGTGTGTAAAATCTAGTGTGATTTCAATTATGTGTGGGTGAGTTGGATGTAGGTGGCTAGGTGGTTGGCTAGACCCTTAGTGATTGGATGTGACTAGGCATGGCTAAGGAGAATAAGAAATAACTCCCTAGGCTCACTTAAAATCCAGCTAGAGGAATCACCTTCCTTTTCTGGCATAGTAGGCCGACAAGAGGAGTCACTTGGGATGGCCACCCATCAAGATATTATCAAGGTGAGGTCCCAAGTGCAAGCATCCCTACCCCCTTCCACTGATCAATTCTTAGAGGTTGAATTGATGGGTAGGGGTGTTCTAGTAGGGGTATTGCAACATACTCACAAGCTAAACAATTTGGATATTGTGATTATAGAATGTTGACAATCCATGGCCCAATCCAACCAACACTAGTTTAATGAAGGATCTAGTCCCATGCACAAAAGTGTACCATATCGGGTTGATGAATCGATCCATGTTAACCAAAGTGGTTAATATAAACTCCTTCCTTAACTTGGTCATGTCTTTTGGATTAGTGGAGGAAATTATGGTGTTATAAACACTTCCAAGGTTAACATGGTTGTGCTTTGACATCTTACCTACATGTTAATAGAAGCCCAATTCTTGAAAGATAATGTTGGACTGTATAAAGGGGCCGTATAAAGGGGCCTTACCATGAGCTTAATGTGAAATAGGGAAGTCACTACCTTCATGTACATACATGCTTATTACTAGAACTAGTGGCCTAGGACTATTTTTGAGTTTTGTCCAGCCTAGTGTGAAGGCTAACCATTTGTATATAAGTCATTTTTGACATTAAGTTTTATCTGGCTTAGTGTGAAAGCTAGTCATTTGTATATAAGTCACTTTTGACATTAAGCATTCATTTATTCCCTTGCAATAGTTGTAAGCTCTACCCTCTTGTAATAGAATACTTGTGAATCTCCTTCTTCTCCCTACTCTCTTGCTTGTGTTCTATTGAACCTTACTTGTTTTGTTGATGTGGATGATTGCTAGATAGGTTTGATCGTAGGTAGTGAGGATGCATTCTAGTGTGACAACAGAGTGAGGATGCACTAATGAGCTAATGTATCAATAACACAGAAAGTTACATTTGCATCTCTATAGCAAAGTGCTAAACAACACTTGATTTGGCGAGGCTAAGTTAAGCTCTTGACTTGGACATATTTGCACTGTCGAGTGAGAAAATTCCTAGGGCTTAGATTTGTTTGTTTGTCCATTCCAAGCTATCACCTACCATTAAGTAAAGAAAATATTTTAAAAACTCTAAAAATAGGTTTGAGATGTGTGCATGATCTATAGCAGACGTGAGACATGAGAACAAGCTATAATAGATTTTAACATGAGCTATAAATAAACATGAGCATGATTTGTAGCAAACATAAGTGTGAGCTATGACAGACGTGAGCATGAACTATAATAGACGTGTGAGCTATAATAACAGACATGGGCGTGAGCTACAATAGATGTGAGATGTGAGTCAATGAGGACGTGGACATGGATGTAAGTCAAAGGGTAGTTGAACCTAATATTATACCAGCTAATTAAACTTTCTTTGAAGACTCGTAAAGGACACACCAATTAAGATGCACCTACCCATGTCCTATCAAGAATTTTATGCGATACAATTTGTAATGTCGTGAGTTTCCAAGAAAAATTCTCATCCTTTTTGTAATTATTAAAGCATTAAAGATAGTTATTTGTTAATAATTTCTCATCACTAATCTTGGGCTAAGGCAAGGGGCCCACACACTACTTGGAATAATCCATGCCCTATTTCTCATGAAAGGAAAAAGTAAGTGGACTATTTCATACAAAATTCAGGGTCCAACAACTAGAGGTGAGACGTGAGACACAAAAAGCATGAGAAGTGAGACGTGAGCCATGCGTCTAGACGTGAGACGTGAGTCTAGACGTGAGCCATGCGTCTAGACGTGAGACGTGAGTCTAGCTCACCAGAGGTCAAACATGAGACGTGAGCCGTCTTCAAGCTGCTGCCAACACCATTGACGACTGTCTAGTTATCTTCTCTGTCCTTGCAGCACCATGGGGGCAGCGTCGTTTCTTATCCTACGCCGCCGGCCTACGTAGCTCGATAGCACCATCAGAACCACCTGAGCCATAACACTTGCCTCTGCTCAACAAGCAAACACGACACAAGGCTGATTCAGCTGTTGCGATCCATTACACCTGCTGCTCAGCCCAGTACTGACACGCAGAGGCCTGTCATCGTGCTTATGCAGCTTCACCTACTAACCGAGAGTTCGTCAGCATAGAAGGAGCTACTTTTGCCAAGAAATCGTAGGGCAATAACCAAGATAGCATCACCGACTAGAAGGAGACGGAGGCAGGCAGTAGTAAAACACTGGCCCACGACCTGCACACAGCAATCGAACGGCACTCAGCAGTAAAAGAAATAAAAATAAAAAATCAAGGTCACAATATCTATTTTGGTTTACAGAGTCCTAAGAGGCCGTTCACATGGGAGTTAGAAGTTGTATCGGCCTTGTACATGTGAGTATCATTGGGCCATACGTATTGATGCTACATGAAACTGTGCAGGTTTTTTATGACCTCATGCTATTTTCAGTATGTTGTTATGTTGATGAGGTGTCATATCAAGATGCTTCCATTATGCTATACTATGTATCTTACAATGCTATGCATCGTCCCATGTATAAGATTCAAGAATTCTTATGGATCAAGATGATGAATGGGATCATGATGATGAAGCCGCATGAGAAAGATGAAGACCAAGATGAAAATTATGATGTTAAAGAAACCATGGAGATAGAGCTCGACATGAAGATAAAGATGAAGATGAAGATCATGAAGCCATTGATGGCTATGTTCACCCATGTTATGAGATGACATGTATGTTTATGTTCTCATGTATGTATGTGTATGGCGACCTTATTATGAGGGATAGTGGCTAATGTCCCCATGTATGATGTCTATGATGATGTCTATGTTCATGATGATGGTGGTGCCATGATATGGTGGTATCACAATGAGTGAGACAAGTTGGAATTAGGCAGTTATGCCAATATATGTTCATGTTGATGTAATCACCTCTAGCCACCAATTAGGCAGTTATCACTCTCTTATTAATCATGAGCTTACCCTTGCTTGATCCACCTTAAGCTTCACACACACATATAATACCCTTGTTTATTATCAGCTTCCCTCTTGCTTGAGTGATTAGGCTACCATCGTGATCGTCTTCCGTGGAGATCCCACACGATCTTCGCAAAGAGAGGTTGCACTACCCATTGGATTAGCAACCACCTCAGTGTGACAACGAGTGCGGGAGGATGGTGATGACGAGCAGCTACGATGGAGCTCTTGAGCATAGCTTGAAAGATCCCTGCCCCCTCCGTGCACAACGAATTCTGGGTTGTTAGCAGTAGAAGTAGCATTTCTTCCGCAGGGCAGAGCCTCTCACTCAAGGCCTCGCCCACACGGATATCCAGACAAGAGACTAATCCCTCGGTTCTTCCAAAACCGAACCCGGAGGAAAACTTCCCTCGCCCAGAAAGCACGGAGGATATTTTTATTCTAACGTAGTCAAAAGCTTTAACTAATCAAACTGATCCGACTGAACCCGTAAGTCACATGGTCAGATCAAAGAAAAGACTTGCACTTGGAACATAGAGTCCAGCGCTTTTTTCCTCATCAAGAGGCACAGCCATTGATTCTTTTCCATAGAACAAGGGTTATCGGGGATTTACTTCAACTATCGTAACTTAACATAATTGAGTCTCATTTTAGGGATCCATCAGTCCAGCCTAACCCCATCCAATGCCGTGGGGTAGCCAACCGCCCAACCACTGTAGTGATAAGATCCATTTAGGAATTTGGTTATGTTTTGTCCCAGGTACCAAGGAAAAGAGTTCCTAGGCCCCCTAGCCGGTGCTTCAAGCAAACTTCAAGATAGTCATACCACTTACACACCCAATATGAAATTGCCTGTTTCAGAGATTCAGCTGTCTTTAAAACAATCTTTTAATTTCTTGGATCTCAAATATCATGGGAATTCCTCTTTTTGCATTTAAATGATTGAATTAGCATAAAAGCATAAAAAAGCCATTTTCTTAACCTCTAGCTTAACTAGCATAGAGTTTGATTTTTGAATTGAGAATTTATTAATGAGAAGCATTCATTTGCTAAAGAGTTAGTCATAGGAATGACTATTCTTTTGGGAGAGAGAGATATACATAAAAAACATCCTAATTAAGCATAAAGATTAACTTTTTTGTGATCAATCATTAGAATTCTTATAGAAAGCTTGATTTGCATTGAAAAAACAATTAATTTGAAACTTCTCAAGCTTGAAGGAGGGTTGAGAAGTGAAATCTTTTGAGAATATTAATGAAAACCATGAAATTACTTCTTACCTCTAGATTTGGCTTGTTTCTTTATCTTAGAAGGAAGCCCCCAACCAATCAATTGGTTTAGTATGTTGAGAAGAAAGCTCCAAGGATTGTTGAAGAGAGAGAGAGAGAGAGAGAGAGAGAGAGAGAGAGAGAGAGAGAGAGAGAGAGAGAGAGAAGCTCCAATCTCTCCAAAAGTAGAGGATTTTAAAGGGATAATAGAAAATATGATTATTTTAATGTAATATTGGCATGGTATAGCTCACAGATGAGAATACAAAAGAATGAGGGTCTATTTATAGGTGAGGGAGGTCATTAACTGAGTCCAACTAAGTTCTAGAATTTTCCAACTTCAGTTTGACTGACTTTGGACAAGATTTGGACCAGTTTAGCTCCTATTTTGATCTAGTTTGATCCAGGAGAGAGGAGAGATAAAAATATCACACTTTTTTTGAATTAAAAAACGTTCCCATACATGTGAAGGAGGCGCCTACCTCAAAGGTCTCCCCCTCCTTACCAAGGTAACCTTGTACTCAGCCAACTCTTCATCTTATGTGAACATTTACTCATTTTTGGGTATTTTCTTTTATTCTTTGGATTTATCTCATCCCAACACTTGGATTAATCCTATTGGCCCATAGGAACCTTAATTGCACCATAATCCAGAAATTTCTGAAAAATCTAGATCCTTAGGCTAAGGGTCCCTTATATCATTTTCAATTGATTCCTAATGCACATTGGAAAGTTCAAAGTCTAGACACACATTTTGAACTTTTGTTTCAATTGATTCCTAATGCACATTTTGAAATTCAGACACACTAGGAGGATTTTTATATCCAAAGATATCTCAATTTTGGATTATCTCTCTCTAGATATTTTCTCTCTCTAGGCCAAAACAGGGTAAAACAAGATCTTTCTCTTATTTCAGAGAGGGGAATAATTACAAGAACAAAAGTGGAGGTCCTTTACAGCTCAAAAGCTGGAGGGAGGAATCTTACATCCTACCCCACTTAAAAAACGCGAGATGTCCTCATCTCGCAAATGGAGTATAATCTCTTTCATCTTCTTCTTCTTCAATCACTTTCAGTGTTACTGCCTTGGAAGTGGGTGGCCGATTTGGGAACATCTCTCTTTGACTTCCCCTATTCTGAGGCGGAGGTCTTGCATTACTTTGGATTGATACTGAGGGTTGGTTTGAGGGTCTACCTCTGGGATTTCCCTGATTTTGACGGAAAGGAGCCTGATTACTCTGGAAGGAAGGAGCTGGAGTCTGGAATCTTGGTCCCTGATTTCCCCGCCGCCCCGAACACCTTGATCCAAAAGGAGTTGGGAAATCCATACTGCGATGTCCAAATCCTTGACAGTTATAGCATTTCACTTCTTTGTTCAAGGGTGGAACTTCTGAAGTTGAATTCCAGGGAATTGAGTTCCGAGAAAAGAACCTTTCTTCCATTCTGGAACTTTCCATATCCTGAGATTGACCTTGTTGTCTCTTAGTTGGTGGGAAGTTGGAATCACCTTTCGGAGCTAGAATTCTTTTGAAATATGATGGTGGGACCTTGATATCAAAGGCCTTGGCGAAATCCTTTGCCATTCGCACTCCTTCGGCCATGGAAACTGGCTTGGCATTCTTCACTAGGACATTCAAAGGTTCGTTCAGTCCCCGAATGAACCTGGCCACCATCAGCTGTTCTTCATCCAGTGGCCGAGTACTTGAGGAGGAGAGCGAATGCTTGGTGATACACTTCAATAGTTCCGCTCCCCTGGGTTAATTCTAAGAATTTATTCATCTTGGTTTCTAAAAAGTCAGGAGGACAGAATCTCTTCCTTAGGTAAGTCTTGAGATCATTCCATGTTTGGGTATTCCGATCCAGACGATTCATCTCACAGTGGTTTCTCCATGCCACTCTAGTTGTTTCTACTATCTTCAACCTTGCAAGAGCCATTTTACTCTTCTCATTGTACCCGGTGACATCGAAGTATTCTTCCATTGCTTTGATCCACTTCTCCAGAGCCTCGCCCAGGTTTTCCCCTTCACCCTTGAAAGGTCAAGGCTGCGATCTATGAAGAGTTTTACGAACATCTGGGTCGAGCTCTTCCTCATTGAGTTGAGGATTAACATTCCTACCACGATGACCTCGATCCATGATCCTATCAATACGAAAATTCTTGTTAAGTCCCTTTTTTCCAAATTAACCAAGACCCTCAGGTGAAAAGATCACTTTATTTATAATTCAATTCCGACTTTAGATCCACTAAATTATGGGGTTCCTTATAGTCTGGTCAACCCACGCAGAATCCTGGGATAAAGATTCCTTCTACAAGAAGAACACACAGAACTCATTATCAGAGATCAATTCATTCAGAACATATCATTCATATCCTTAACACAATAATGGTCGATCATACTGAAAATTTCATCTGAACATTCCTCCATGAGAATTTCAATTATGCAGGTTCTCAATTTGTCATCCCTTAATTAGATTCACTGGGTCAAAGGTTAATAGAAAAAATTTATCAGCACAATCTACTAATCTCATAGTGATTTGCTGAAGTCATAATCGTCATCCTAGTTACTAACATCATCACTGGGATTCGTCCCATTCATCCTCATTGTGGCTTTATCTTCCTTCAACTAGAATTTAGGAATCATCATCTTTCAATCAGAATCCAAATCAACTCATCAATTCTCAACCAGAATTCTAAAATCATATCAATCAGCATTCGAATTCATCCTCTAGATAGTATTTTTGCTTATAACTTCAAGGTCTTAGATTTACTCGTATATATTGTCAATAAAGAGCTGCAGATATACCCATGGTATATACAGGTAGTCACAGTCCTTAGAGTTATACGGTAAGTACATCATATTTAAGCCTCAAGCAAGTTAGGGATTCCATACAATTGCGGTACTTCCATCTGAAGACCCAATTTCCAATTTATGAATCTTCATTTGTGAATATCAATTTTTATGAATTTCATCACACAATGACAATCTTTTACTAGTACTTCATAAAATTTTTGACATTTGTGGCTTCTCAGTTGTTCTACTTCAGCCAATTTACTCTGATACCAGCTGAAAGATCCCTGGCCCCTTCGCGCAATGAATTCTGGGGTGCTAGTAGCGGAAGTAGCATTTCTTGCACAGGGTAGAGCCTCTCACTCGGGGCCTCGCCCACCACAGATATCCAGACAAGAGACTAATCCCTCGGTTCTTCCAAAATTGAACCCGGAAAAACTTCCCTTGCCTTGAAAGCACGAGCGATTCCTCCATGATATTTTTATTCTAACGTAGTCAAGAGCTTTAACTAATCAAACTGATCCAATCGAACCCATAAGTCACATGGTCAGATCAAGGAAAAGCTTGCACTTGGAAAATGGAGTCCAATGCTTTTTTCCTCATCAAGAGGAGGCATAGCCGTTGATTCTTTTCCATAGAACAAGGGTTATCCAAGATTTACTTCAACTATCGTAACTTAATAGAGTTGAGTCTCATTTTAGGGATCCATCAGTCCAGCCTAACCCCATCCAGCCCCATGGGTTAGCCAACCGCCCAACCACTGTAGTGATAGGATACATTTAGGAATTTGGTTATGTTTTGCCCCGGGTACCAGGGAAAAGAGTTCCCAGGCCCCCTAGCCGGTGCTTCAAGCAAACTTCAAGATAGTCACACCACTTACACACCCAATATGAAATTGCCTGTTTCACAGATTCAGCTATCTTTAAAACAATCTTTTAATGAAACCATAGTATCACTGATCATAATCCTCCAAAATATCCGGTTGAATTCTAATTTCCAATCATTCCTTCATCGGTGTACCTATGGCATCATTGGCAACCAGAACGCTCACCACCATATTGGTCATTAAATATTCCATGATAGTCTACTCATTCAAGTACTCTGACTCCTCTAAAGAAGATGTCCAACCGCAAAGGCAAAAAAAGAGAAAAAAAGCCAAAAACAAAATAAAGAGTACTATGGGGAACAAACAAGAAAGCAAATACGACTAGCTGGATACTTAATCGCCAGTACTCCACTAGCTTCTTTCCATATTACTAACTCTCCCACCGCCTCTCATTTCTAGAGAGCCAGGAGAACCAACCAAGTGTGATACCTTCCAACGTCCCTCGACAACCTCTTATCGATCTCACGAGGACGCGATCGAGTTTAGGAAGGGAAGTATGTTAACCACATATTGGTTAACACATTCCTATGACAACTATGTCCACACACTTATGTAATGGGCACCCGTACTATATTGTAAATCCCATCATTTGATGATGGAAACACCTTGAAGACGCTCTCAAGTATTGAGCTTCGAAGGACAAACAAGAGGATCTTGGTCAGTCGTCCAAACCATAGTATTGAGCTTCGAAGGACAGACAAGAGGATCTCGGTTAGTTGACCAAACCATAGAGAAAAGCCTTGTAACTATGTTTTGGGTGCCTCGGGTCACTTACTCCCACCCCAGTGGCGGCCTAGTGGGAAAAGGCTTGGAACTATAAAAGCCAATTTCTCTTGTTTGTAACTCATTCTCCCATTTGTTATGGTGATTTTATTTACTGAGCCAATTGGTAAATTAATGGTATTATTTACTAAGCAAGTTTGTAAATTTAGGGCTCAAAGAACTGTGGGGTGGCTCCTCCCATTTTGAGGGGTTTTGCTATTCCTCCACCCACATCTATGTTTAATTGGATCATCTTGAGATAGATCCAAAGGAGTCTTGCCTTCTTAACATAGGAGCACTCTATTGAGTTATAATCTTTTGCTAAGAAAGAAGGTTGGTGGGTGGGTTTGAGGAGATTTGATGCACTATAGTCGACTCGTCTTTGTCGTTTCCCCAATAATTAGCTTGGATTGAGTTTACATCAAAGGGTTTCACTCTAGTGGATTGATCTTTAGTGCTTCTTAAAGGTATGAATGTCTTCAGAAATTTATTATTCCACTAGTGTGAGAAATTCTTGTTAAGTCCCTTTTTCCCAAATCAACCAAGACGATCAGCTGAAAAGATCACTTTATTTATAATTCAAATCCAACTTTAGATCCAACTGATTCTGGGGTTCTTTAGATTGGTCAGCCCCCCACAAAATCCTGGGATAAAGATCCCTTCTACAAGAAGAACATACATAACTCATTATCAGAGAATAATTCATTCATATTCTTAACACAATAATGTCCATCAAACTGGAAATTCCATCTGAACATTCCTCACGGAAATTTCAGTTATGCAAATTCTCAATTTGTCATTCCTTAATTAGATCCACTGGGTCAAAGGTCAAACAGCAACAATCTGTCAGCACAATCCACTAATCTCATAGTGATTTGCTAAAGTCATAATCGTCTTCCAGTTACTAACATCATCACTAGGATTCGTCTCATTCATCCTCATTGTGGCTTTGTTCAACTTCTCTTCTTTCAACCAGAATTCAAAAATCATCATCTTTCAATCAGAATCCAAATCAATTCATCAATTCTCAACCAGAATTCAAAAATCATATCAACCCAGCATTCGAATTCATTCTCTGGATAGAATTTTTTCTTATTACTTCAAGGTCTTAGATTTACTCTTATATATTGTCAGTAAAGAGCGTTGCAAATATACCCACGGTATATACGGGTAGTCACAGTCCTTGGAGCTATAAAGTAAATACCATCATATCTAGGCCTCAAGCAAGTCACGGATTCCATACAATTGCGGTACTTCCATCTGAAGACCCAATTTCCAATTTATGAATCTTCATTCTGGATATCAATTAGTATATGAATTTCATCACACAATTACAATCTTTTACTGGTACTTCATAAATTTTTGACATTTCTTGCTTCTCGATTGATCCACTTTAGCCAATTCGCTCCTGATACTAGCTAAAAGATCCCTGCCCCCTCTACGCAACAAATTCCGGGGTGCTAGCAGGCAGAAGTAGCACTTCTTACGCGGGGCAAAACCTCTCACTCGGGGCCTTGCCCACGGATATCCAGACAAGAGACTAATCCCTCGGTTCTTCCAAAACCGAACCCGGAAAAACTTCCCTCACCCAGCAGACATAGGATATTCCACCAGGATATTTTATTCTAACGTAGTCAAGGTCGTCAACCAAACTGATCCAACCGAGCCCGTAAGTCTCATGGTCAGATCAAGGAAGAGTCTTGCACTTGGATCATAGAGTCCAACGCTTTTTTCCTCATCAAGAGGCACAGCCATTGATTCTTTTTCATAGAACAAGGGTCATCCGGGATTTACTTCAACTATCGTAACTTAACAAAATTGAGTCTCATTTTCGGGATCCATCAGTCTAGCCCAACCCCATCCAATCCCATGGGTTAGCCAACTTCCCAACCACTGTAGTGATAGGATCCATTTAGAAATTTGGTTATCTTTTACACCGGGGGTACCAGGGAAAAGAGTTCCCAGGCCCCCTTGCCGGCGCTTCAAGCAAACTTCAAGATAGTCACACCATGTACACACCCAATATGAAATTGCATGTTTCACAGATTCAGCTATCTTTAAAACAATCTTTTAAGGAAACCATAGTATCACTGATCATAATCCTCCAAAATATCCAGGTTGAATTCTAATTTCTCATCGATGTACCTATGGCATCATTGGCAACCAGAACGCTCACCACCTGTGCACTCAGGGGCCTTTTCAATAGTTCCTAGCTCATAGTACCCGACAATATGATCACATAAGAAAATCCAAATGGACTCTCCATTGAAGATCAGCAAGATCAACCAACAGATCCATATAAAAGAGCTATGGACTCATCCGTTGAGGACCAGCAAGGACAATCAACCAGATCCATGCCCGAGTTCAGAAAATAACTCTAACACCTTGTTCCATTTTTCTTCCCGACGCATGCGTGGTTTCTTCGGCGACCCAGAGCCCGAGCACCGTATGGTCAGCACCCTCTAGGCTCCTTTGCAAGTCGCCTAGCGCTTCACTCATAGGTCAATTCCTTGGTCCCCTCATCCACCGTACCAGAAGCTCACCATTTAAATCGAATCGAGGCTCGTCAAGACCTCGCCCAACCTTGCTATATGAGACGTCCTCCATTGACTCTCCGTTAGCTATTGCAACTTTATCACTTAGGTCTCCACGACCTCATTCACAAGATGGTCAAAATGCTTCCCCAGCATTCTCGACATAAAACAATCATTTAAAAACAGGTTTCATAAATAGTTTCTAACGAACTCTCATCTTTCCACATTGTTCCACATCATTTCTCGTTATTCCACATTCTTCTACATCAATTCACATTGCTTATTCCACATCCAATCATATGTATTCCCATCGTCCTTCATCCATTCTCATCCAATCACATCATATTACATCTCATCACATCTATCCTCATCACATCACATCACAACATATCCACATTGCATCTCATCCATTCATATCACATCACATCCATCTACATTCACTCAGATCCACATCACATCCACATTTCATCACATCACGTTCATATCTATTTACATTACTTCACATCCATTCACATCTACCCAAGTCCACATCACATCACATCTCATCTATCCACATTATATCTCATCCATTCATATCTAATCACATCCATTCACATCCATCACATCCATTCACATCCCACATTCATTCACATGCATCTCTATCACATCACATGTCATTCTCATCCATTTACATCACATCACATCCTTTCACACATCATCACATCTCATTCTCATCCATTTACATCACATCACATCCTTTCGCATATCGTTATCTTATTCACATCTCATCACATCCACATCCACATCCATTTACATCACATCACATCTCATCCACATCTCATCACATCCACTCACATCCACATCCACATCCACATCCATTTACATCACATCACATCTCATCCACATCTCATCACATCTACTCACATCTTATCACATCGCATTCACATTCACATTTAGTACCGTTTTCTACTTTCGATACTGATAGGACTTCGAAGTTTCTGCCAATTGCTTGGCCTAGTTAAAGGTACTTTTTCTCGATGGATATTTTTATATTCTTTCTCAAATTTCTCAAGTGAAATATATTCAATATTCTTCTTTTGAGTAAAATATTCATGGGATTTACAAAAATCAATTCTACCCATATTTTCCAATAAAATTAATAATGCCCAAAATATCACTTTTGATAAAAACTCATAATTTGAATTATGCCAAAAATCCCTCTTTTACCATTCAATTACTTGGATCTCAAATATCATGGGAATTTCTCTTTTTGCATAAAAATACATTTACCAAAAATTTCTTTTTTACCATTTAATTACTTGGGTCTCAAATATCATGGGAATTTCTCTTTTTGCATAAAAATACATTTACCAAAAATTTATCTTTTACCATTTAATTACTTGGATCTCAAATATCATGGAAAATCCTCTTTTTGCAGAAAAATAAATTTACCAAAAATTCCTCTTTTACCATTTAATTACTTGGATCTCAAATATCATGGGAATTCCTCTTTTGCATAAAAATAAATTTACAAAAAATTTCTCTTTTACCATTTAATTACTTGGATCTCAAATATCATGGGAATTTCTCTTTTTGTATAAGAATAAATTTACCAAAATTTACTCTTTTCTCATAATCAATTAATTATGCATATGTACAAAAAAAATTTATTTCTCATGAATATGATGAAAATCATTCTTTTTGCATAGGATGTCCAATCCTAGAATATGGTAGGAAGTCTCTTTTAGCATTATGCATAAAAATAAGATATGTATTATTTTCTAAAAATTTTACCATAGCTTCGCTGCTATTGCTGATAATTCTCATTTTTTTTCTAAAGAATAAAAGCTTGTAATGAAAATATGATAGAAGTTTCTCTTTTATGCTTAAAATCAAACTATGAATTTAAATCATAATTTTAACCATAATCATAAACTTAATTATGATTATTCCACTAGATTAAGCTCATTCCATGATTTCTCTTTTTCCAAATTGATAGGATAATCTATTTCTCATTTAGAATCAATCAAAGTAGTTTTTAACTACTTATAAATAATCTAAAAGAAATAACCATTATTTTGTTAAAATAAAATCATAAAAATATCATTTTCTTAATCTCTAGCTTAACAAGCCTAGAGTTTAGCTTTGAATTAAGAGACTATTATTGAAAACATCCTTTTTCAAGGGATTTAGCCATAAAGATGGCTATTCTTTTAGAGAGAGAGATTTACTTAAAGAAAGCATTATAAATGAGCATAAAGATTAACTTTCTCTTAATTAAGCATTAAGACTTTAAGGTAAAGCTTGATTTGAATTAAAACAATTATTTAGAAAGCTTCTCAAGCTTGAGAGGGGTTGAGAAGAAGAAAGTCATTGAGATAAATTGGAAAAAAACCATAAAAATTAATTTTACCTCTAAGTTTGGCTTGATTCTCTATTAGTAGTGAATCCCCTGACCAATCAATTGGTCCACTAAGAGGAGAAGAGCAACTCCAAGAGTTTTTGTAGAGAGAGAGAACTCCAAGCTCCCAAGAGAGAGAAAAATTTAAAGGATAATAGAAAATATGATTGTTTTAATATAATACTAGCATAGTATTACAAATGACTAAGGATCTATTTATAGGTGAGGGAGGTCACTAACCAAGTCCAACTAGGTTCTAGAATTTTTTAGGTTCAGTTTGACTCAATTTGGACAAGATTTGGACCAGTTTGGCTCCCTTTTTTATTTGGTTTGATCCAAGAGAGAGGAGAGATAAAAATATCACAATTTTTTTGAATTAAAAATGCTTTCACACATGTGAAAGAGGTGCCTAACTCAAGAGTCTCCCTATCCTTACCAAGGTGTCAAAAATGCATCATTATTCTAAAATATCTCATTTTTTAGTAATATCTCATAATTTTTAACTAATAAACCTTGTACTCAGTCAACTCTTCATCTTATGTGAGCATTTACTTATTTTTGGGTATTTTCTTTTATTATTTAGATTTATCTCATTCCAACACTTGAATTAATCCAATTGGCCCATTGGAATCTTAATTGGATCATAATCCAAAAAATTCTGAAAATGTAGACCCTTAGGCTAAGGTCCCTTATACTATTTTCAATTAATTCCTAATGCACATTAGAAAGTTCATTTTGAACTTCTGTTTCACGGGAAACCATTTTATACACTAGGAGGATTTTTATATCCAAATATATCTCAATTTTGGATTATCTCTCTAGACATTTTCTCTCTCTAGGAGCCCAAAATAGGGTAAAACAAGATCTTTCTTTTATTTCAGAGAGGGGAATAATTACAAGAACAGAAGGGGAGGTTCTTACACCTTTACACCTCAAAAGCTAGAGGAAAAAATCTTATAGGGAGTTTCTATTACATGCCATTTCATTATTTCTCAAAACCCTCTTAATTTAGTGCTTTAATTTCTTCCTCGAAAACCACTTGTTTTCTACCTATCCTTCTAAGGGGGAGATTTATACTAATCATGATTGAATGGTATCATTAATCACTTAATCTATGTTACTAAATAATTAGACACTACAAGTCTACTAAGCATAACCAGAGGGTAACAGCGTCCTCCATATTACGAATGAAATCTAAGGGCAAAGCTAAATCCAAAAAAGGCCACATTACTATTACTATGCCCATGCTATGGGCCTTTCGGAGTGCTTAGGCTCTAATATACACCTCTTCTGTGAAAGAATGAAGATGAGCACAAGCTAACAAAAGGATAGTTCACTACCATGGGAATTCAAAGCAAAGACATCATCTCACTGATGAGTCCAAGACAAAGGGCATCAAGAAATCCAGTTTAACAAGAAGACACAACTAAAGGACAAGAAGAACAACAAAGAAGATCTGGCCTATTGATGAGTCCAAGACAAAGGGCATTGAGAAGAAATCCACTTCAACAACTAAAGACAAGAAGAACAACAAATAAATCCACTTCAACAACTAAAGACAAGAATAAGAACAAAGAAGATCTGGCCTTCAAAGAAGAGGCCAATCTTGCCCAAGGTTATGACTAGGCTAAAGGCTTCCTTGAACCAAAGCCACTCACTAATATTCCTACTCTTTTGTAAAACTTCACTAGAGTAATTTGGTGAAACCCAAGCCAAAAGAGCTTGGTAAATCTAAGCATGTCTAGACTAAGGTAGTGAAACTAAATCCAAAAATGACCTTTGTAAATCCACACATTTCTCAAGTGATGGATAATCACTTAAGACGTAAATCTAAAAAGGAGGTTTGTAAATCCACACATCTTAAGTGATGGATAACCATTTGAGGGGGAGTGTTAGAAATAGCAATAATCATCCATCAATAATGGAGTGAATCAAGGTTTATAGGTTTTAAGAGTAACAAATATCCCACATAGGGAGTTCATTTTGATGTATTTTGGTGCCTATAAAAGGCTTCAACAATTAATGGAGAAAAAGCATTATTGTGCTAATCTCTTATGTGTCTCAAGCTCTTCTCTCTTGTGTTAAAATCACTATCATTCACTTACTATCATTCACTTACACTATGCTTAATTACCATGACTAATCCACACTTTTATCCACCCTAATCTTTGTTAAACCCTATTCCTCAATAGGGTATTGGTTGTATTTATTTTTGCCAAGCATAGCTGTTAACGTTTGAGAGCATTTCACCACTCTGTGTAGTCCTTAATAGTGATAACATTGTAACTGTATTTAGTTCTGCACTATCATCAACATTATTCAAAGTACCTTAAACCATATGCTTACGAAGTAACATGCAAAGTTCAACATCATCATCAACACTATTCAAAGTACCTTAAACCATATGCTTACAAAGTAACATTGAAACATACATATATAGGAATCATTATGTAAAAAATATGTACATATATAGGAGTCATCAATGTGTAAAAAATAGATTCTCACTAGATTTGGCAAGAAATCCTACATAAACCCCAAAGGTTAAAACCAAGATAAGGGAGATAAGTATATATCAAAAAACTTAATTGAAAAACATGACAAGTTTACATGAAAAAATAGAGTCTTTGATTACTTGAATTTATACATTTTTTTTGTCTTCTCTTAGTGATAATACTTGATATGTGTACATGTATCTTTAGTATGGTTGGTTAGTACATGTCCATGTCAATTGTTAACTAAACTATCTCACACATTTATTAGCATAGATTGGTTGATGCCAAAGTCTTGGTGGATCCCAAACATGGATACACTATCTTACATACCAAGCAAGTCATAGGCACCCCAAACTCATCATGGATACACCATCTTGCATAAACCATTGTGGACCTAGTAGCTCCTAGTAATGTTGTTGGCCATTGCCTTAGTCATGCATCTACTTGTACCATCTTGTACAAACTATCATGAGAACTATCACAAACTTTTTTTCTCCTCCTCCTTTTGTAGTTTAGTCTTGCATATCATCCTACTCACCCTCCTTCTATAGTGCAAGTGTCGCATGTCATCCCTACTCATCCTCCTTCTACTCCTATTGTTCTCCCTCTCCTCCCCCTTTCCTTTGTACTATTATTTCTATTTTCCTACGCCTCCTCTACTATTTTTATTACTTGTTTAGATACTTCTCTCAATTTTCCTACTCCACCTCCTCTTTATCTATAGCTATTGTTGCTGTACTCCCCAACTAATGTTATTTCTCTTATACATCATCACAACCACAATGACAATGACAATATAGCGACATTGGTGGTGTGATGATGACACACATACTTATACATGCCTATAACTCGCCATGGAAAACATAACCTATTATTTTTTAAGAGGTCCAAATTATAAATCTATGAGCTAGAACCACTTTGTAAGTTGCAATCTTAGACCATGGGTAGTAGCTGAACACATGGTCTGCAGTGGGCCATAAGTAAAATGGTGGTCATTTTATAGAGGAGAGATGGATTAATTGAATTCTCTTCTATCTTCTTCTCTTATCTACAACCAAAAACTAAAGAGATAAGAGTACATACTATAAGGGAAAGTATTTTCCTACTATAACATATAATGATCGGTCCATAGTGTGAACCGACGGATGGACTATATGCACTATAATTATGCCATACTCTAGTAATCCAAATATGGCTATCACACAACATATCATCCACCATTGCCGACATATCAACCATTATCTCACCAACCATGCCAGTGGCATAAGCGTGGAAACTATCACACCATTAATATCCACAGTTAAGCTCGATATCCCAATACTCTTTCTCAAGCTCAACTCCACACACTACACTCCAAGTAAGATCCTAACCTTGTGGAGCTTCTGTGTACCAAGTACCTTTGTGAAGATGTCAGCCACATGTTCCTCTATGTGCTGACATATACCAAACCTATAGCACCTCAATGTGCTTCATCCTAGCATGATAGATTAGGCTACCGAGGCCAATTGTATACTACTCATGTTGTCACAATAAATGACAACTTACCTATCCGCGGGCTCACCCATATTTGGCCATATCCAAGTGTGTCTTCTTGGGAGCTCGCATGAACTAACTCACAAGTCCAATAACATAGCTCAAATTTGGCCTATCAATGTTCATGTAGATCAATCTACCCAGTATGTACTTGCACATAGTGGGGTCCTCCAAAATCTCACCTATAACTGTGAAAAGCTTTGTGTTGTGCTCCAATGGCATTGAAATAGACTTTCAACCTATCATATCATACTTGGATAACATGTCTGAGCCATACTATCTCTGTAAACAACAAAATGCTACGTGGTGAACCCACCACCTCTATACTCATGAAACACTACATCTCACCCAAATCCTTTATCTCAAACTTCTACTTCAAAATATCACCAATGAAGATGCATTTTTTTGTCTCTGAATCTACCTTTATTCTCACTTTGTCAAGAACATACACACATACAATACATCTAAAGATTTTCAATTGAAACACATCTGGTTTTATGTCTGTAAACTACTATTCATGTATGAATAGTGGGAGTCCTGTTCATAATGTAAATAGTAGTTACTGTTGCTTCTGCCCAAAAATAATATGACATTCTTTTCAGACATCAAGGTATATGCCACTTCTGTAATGTGCCTATTTTTCCTTTCTACAACACCATTCTATTGTGGAGTGTACTTACATGTGAAATGTCTCTCGATTCCCTGCTTTTTCAAGAAATCATTGAACTCGTTGGAGAAATACTCTTCCCCCCACCATTTGATCTCATGCATTTTATTTACATTCCTTTTTATTTCTCAATCAAGGCTTTTAATATGTGAAAGTGAGTAAACACCTTACTTTTCTCCTTCATGAAATAAACCCACAATTTCCTAGTGTGATCATCAATGAATGTAACATAATATCTACAACCTATAACTATTGCAGTCTTGGTCAGTCCACATATATCCGAATGTATAACATCTATGATCTTTCACTGATGTACTTTTCATGCTCGTGACCTGCTTAACAAGCTGGCATGCTGTACATACTTTGTGTATATCATCAACTTTAAACTTCGGCAAATCTACAACAATATTTTGGGCCTGCATAGACTTCAACTACTATATATTCGCATGACCAATACACTTGTGCCATATGTCAATATCTGCAATGACACCTTCCCCATATGCAAACATGGATGCCTTCACCTCATGTATGTTTACATCCAATGTAAACATTTTGCCATTTTTGTTACCCCTTTGCAACCAAGTGACTGATTTTTGAAGTCTTTCACAAAACATCCTTGAGGATTAAACCTCACTTGCAAACCCTTCTTAACCATTTGTCCAATAGATGTTTAATATTTGAAGTCTTCCACAAAACATCCTTGAGGATTAAACCTCAGTTTTACAGATCCTGCTCAACCATCTATCCAGGTTCTTTGTAATATTTGAAACGTAAAGGAAACTACTAAGTACTTCATTGTTCCATCTTGCATAAATAATGACACATAAACTTGAACATGGTTATTTGTAATAATCGCATGTGTGTTCTTAAGAAAGGTGAATTCAAAAAAAGGATTTTGATTAAGATTGATGATAGCCTAATTTATGGGACATCCTACTTATATAAAGACTTTCACGGGTGAGATCAAGAGAAGTTCCTTTGGACAAGACTAAAGATGGTTGTACTACTTCAACATGACTGTCAATGCCTTACATGCTAGAGAATTAAGATTGAGAAAGTTAAAATGCTTAGAACATTTCATACCTTGGATTCTCCAAATGAAACAAAAATTCATAAGTATTGATTTTATTATTGGGCTACCATCGATAACTGCAAGGTATCATTCCATAATCGTGGTGGTTGATAGGCTAACCAAAGTCGCACATTTGTTCCCAATGGAATTGAAAATGGTTTAGTAGTGTAAAAATTTATTTTAGATCAATTAAAAATTCTGGAATAAATGTTTAGAATTCTTTTAAAAATTTATTGCAAAGAAATCTAAAGAGGAGAATACTATAGTGAGAGAAATGGCCCTCTAAACAAGTAAAGTCTCTCAAAGAAGGTATAATTTTAGAGAGATAGTCTCGATTAACCTCTAATCAAGAGATTTAGAGTATCTCGTTTTAAAGGCAAGGTTAAAACTTTGAAATAGGTTAAAAGAACCTTGAAATTATAGAATTTAGGAGTATAGAAACTCTCTAGATTTCTAAGGTATGTAATTCGATAAATTAAGATACAAATCTTATTTTGAATCTTAGAGAAAAGCTACGCGAATTATTGAGAATATTCTTTCTATAGTAGTCAGAGAATTAATTATTCAAGGTTCATATAAGACCTTAGATTATAATGACTTTAGTAAGAATCTATGGTAAATGTGTAGATTGCAGAGTCTTAAACCCTTAGAGGTATAAGATATACTTTTTAAGTTAGTTACTGATTTAGACCTCTAAATTGATTAACAATTTAGAACAAGTAAAAGATAATCTCTGTGTCACGTCATCAATTAACAAACCAAAAGATAACAAATTAGCAAGTGCAACTAATTAGTAACAAATTGTTTTAGGCACATCTTTTTTTTAGTATATGTCCAAATTGTTTTAGGCACAACCTTTTTTTGATATATTCCAAAAAAAAGGCTTTTTATAAATGCCTTTCCCTACTCCAATTAAAGGAAGTCCCATCTCTTCTAATCATATAGTGGATCAATCCATTTAACATGTACCTATGTACATTGTGGTTTTTTAATAAAATCTAATCAAAAACCATAGATATGTGTTCAAATGTTTGTTTGATATCTTAGGTTAATCAAAGTAGTGATATAGAAGCTCATCATTAAGGGATGATTGGTTTGATATCTTAGGTCCCATTGTGCAACTACATATTTTAGTATTTGAATCAAAGTAGTGATATAGAAGCTCATTAAGGGATGATCGGTTTGATATCTTAGGACCCATTGTGCAACTACATATTTTAGTATTTGTGGCTTTCTGCTTCCAGAAAGCCAACACTTGCTAATATGGCACCGAAATATTTTTTGCATTTCTATTAAATATATTATGTGAGATTTTCAAGAATAAGAGTATTTTTCTAAGGTAGGTTTTATTTTAGTATGTAATGATTTTAGTATCACACAAATTATTTGATATTCTATTAGACAACTAAGATTAAGACTTTCTCCTTCTAGAAAGACTTTCGACCATACAATTGCCATTAGACAACCAAGAGTAAGCCTTTAGATCATACACTTGCTACTAGACAACCAACATTAAGACCATACTTAACTAAAAACTCAAAACATTTTTATTAGTAGTGGGATGTTCACATTTTCATATTTGAGCTTAGTGTGAGATGTGCAGGCTTCAAAAAAGCAACAACTCTACAGTACACAAAGAAAAAGCAAAGGTACCCATTCATGGCTCTAGATAAATGCGCAGAGATGAGAAGCTTGAGCCTGCAATCAATCAAGGTATGGGCGAGCTCCGAGTCCTGCGAATACCCGTTGTTCTGAACTCTGGCGGAGGCCTCGGCAGCAGCAACACCGCCAACACCGCGCCCAGCAACGCCGATGCACCTCCCAGCAAGAATGCAGGAATGTTGCCACCTCCAAACAGTGTGTCAAATGGCCCACTTCCAACAGATATGATGACCTGCATAAAATAACGCAGATTTAATCCTACAATGATAGCTCGTCATGGCATCCATAATGCAGACGGTTAACGATCGCATGCTACGTGGCGCGTAGGTGGCAGAATGCCGTGGTAGTGATAGTGCTGTGTAGGAAGATGAGTTGGCAAGTCAACGAGTTGACCAATGATGATGTGCATTGTGGAGTATAGACATGACAAGGTGATGTCTGTTGATGATGTAAGAGGGTGATGTGGCACGACATACATGGCGGTGATGTGTCAGCCACATAAGCTCACACATGGCCACCCAAGAGCATGCCTCTAGGCTTAATGCACCATACCAAACCTAGAGTACCAAGGCTAATTAGGCTAATGACAATTACCTGCGGAATGACCACCGCCAAATTTAACACTCCCATCGATAATCCTGTAGCCCATACACACAAGGGGCACTGTTAAGAATAGTGGAATAATCTCCACTTCACCCAACCCTGCCATGACAGCTTCCACACATTACCTTGTCCACCTCCCATGTTAGAAGTCAATGTGGCTGTCAAAGCATAAGGTACACTATATGTCACCTGCACCACATTCATTGAGAGCTCAACTTTCAAGATCTATGCATCAAGCAATATTTCCATGACTACACCTACATCCACGCATCGTCAGTTCTTTCACCTACTCCACATACCAAACAGCAACTCGCTAAAATAAGAAAGCAGAAAGAAGGCACTCACTGCAAGAGGTGCCCCGAGAACGGCAAAAATAACCAAGGCTCCTGCTAGTGCACCTGTCTTGGGAGGATGGGAGGTAAGCTTGGTGAGCACAGCAGTGCAAGCAAAGCAGGCAGTGATAATAACATTGGCACCTGCCCACACATAGCTTGGACCCAGCTTCCTGCACAAGAATTCAATGGCCAAGGAGAAAAGCCCCAATACAAGAGACTGAAGCATGAGCCCAAAGGCCCCCATTCTAACACCCTTGTTATATAGCACAGAAGCACTTGTCTCCTCTCCAGTTGTTGGTATTCCTCCATACACATCCCGACCCATCCAATCCGTGTCGTATAGAGTGAAAGGAAACCACGCTATCCATGTCAATGCTGTCACAATGAGCACATACCACATTGTACGAGGAAGATCTCTGAATGCACCAATCAGCTCCCAGAAGAATGCCTCCCTCACTTCTTCTTCAACCTCCATGTCATCCTCCTCATCATCTTTTTCTTTCTCTGCATCACCTTTATTTTGCAGTCCAACACCTTTGAAAGGAGAAGCTTCACCTGCTAGAAGTGGGGTTTCTGATGTAGGAGCTGCTCCTGGCTGCTGATTAGGGGACCATGGTATTTCTGGAGCTGCTGTTACACTAATAACGACTGTGATGAGTAGGATGAACACACCGATCAAGAAGGCCGACTTGAGATTGGCACAGCTCACACCGCAAGCCTCGGTCTCAGTAAAGGGGAAAATGGCATACCAATTGCTCACAGAGCCCGCGGCAAAACCCAAGACATTGCCCACTGCCATAAAGAATGAGAAAAAGGAGTTCGCTCTTCTCGTCCTTCGCTGATTTTTTCCTGCCATGATGTAGAATACCATAGCCAAATTCCAATTAAGGAGTCCTTAAGAGTAAAGGACAAGGATAATGCAAATCAGGATAGCCAAAAGAATCAATGCAAGAAAAGTACCACCAACCATAGCCAGAAGTAAATTATTGGGACCCTAAAGGACAAGGATAATGCAAATCAGGATAGCCAAAAGAATCAATGCAAGAAAAGTACCACCAACCATAGCCAGAAGTAAATTATTGGGACCCTAAAGGACAAGGATAATGCAACTTACCAAATACAAACAACAAGGACAGAAATATCAGGGTAGATGACAATTACCGTCTGCCATAGCCAAAATTTGATGACATAGTCCTCAAATGATCGAACCATAGCCTATCTTCAGACAGACAGGTCTAAAAAATCATGGCAAACATAGTACCACCGAGCATAGCCAAGCTGTGTGATTCAGAGTCCTTGACAGGGATAACATGCAAATTTGCAATCCAAGCATAGCCACAACCCTCAAAAAAATAATAAGGATAACATGCAACCCTACACGACCAAAAAAAATAATCGAAGAGATGAAATAGAAGGTACTTTATCTCAACAAAGGCTCACTAAGACAAAGACATGGTCTCTACAAGGGCTCATTGACACAAGATCAACATAACAGTACATGGTCATTGAAACAATCATTTATAATGAGAGAGAGACACACACACAGAGTTGGTAAGCTTACCTGTAAAATCAGCAAGGAGGGCTCTACAAGGGCCTTGGAGGGTGTTGTTAGCAAGGTCCAAGATCCAAAATCCAAACACAAAGACAGCAATGGCCCTGGGCCTGGATGTGAGGGAGTCCCCCATGACATAGCCCAAGTCTGCAGCGAAGCCAATGAGGACGACTGCCACAATGACAAGGAAGGACCCAATGACAATGAAGGGGCGCCTCCTCCCATACTTGCTCTGGCAGTGGTCACTTGAATACCCTATGAGAGGCTGCACCACCATCCCTGATATGGGCCCACATAGCCAAATGTAGCTCGCCCATGTGTGTGGTATACCCAGCTCCTGCACATATGGTGTCAGTAAGGATAGCTGCAGTGCCCACCCAAACTGCACCCCTGCTGCCACTGATGCTATCCTTGCCAATGCCTTCAATGGTACCCTCTTGGGCTTGCTTGTGCTACCCTTGTCTGCCATTTATGGTTTTTTGTCAAATCAATGAAAGGGGCTGATCTCGTTCTAGGGGGGTTATTAAGCAATTAAGTCAATGGCTTGTTATGCACCATGGAACTATCACCACCAACATAGCGGAAATTCGGCTATGGCAAGGTTACGCAATGGAGATTCTGGCTATGGAGCTGTAATCACATGGAGCTTTAGGGTATGGCAAGTGGAACTCTCAGTACATGGAGCTCTCAATACATGAAGCCTTTTGATATCGCAAACAGAGCTCTCTCTTATGGCTACGCAAAGCAAGTAAAGCTATCACAACATGAGAGCTTTAGGCTGTGGCAAGGTAGATATCTTACCACGAGGGTTCAGCTATGGCGAACTACTGCATAAAGGTACACAATTATTCAAGATAAGATGAGGATGAAGAAGGCATATCAGAATTGAGTTCGTGGCTATGAAGCTCAAAAGCTTGATCAAGCTTTAGGCTATGCCGGAATTACACAGAGAATGGGTTAATATATATATATGGGCATGGGCGGGAGAAGAGGTGGTTCATAAAGACAAAATGTAGGTTCGACTGCCAGCTGGCCAGTGCCACGTAGACGCAAAACGGGGTTTGTGAATTAAAAAAATGGGGTCGCCAATGGCCTGCGGCACGCCACGCGGCATTCTGCTAGCTACGTGTCAGTGTTTTACAAGCTTTGTTTACTTGTGTCGCTGGCCCATTGGCTGCCTCCCTTTTTACCGACTGCTAGTGAAACTCGGAGCTTCAGCTTATTAATGAGGAGAATCTTCGTCAATGAATTGTACCATTATCCATAGTTATTTATTGCTCAATATATATTATGTTGTACCACTTCTAACATTTATTGCTCATGTAGGGCAATACCACCTCTAACATTTATTGCTCAATCAAGTCTCACTCTAGACTGTGGAGTCTTCTACTTCCATAAATTAGCAAAACATTTGTTGGGAAATATTGTAGAGCAGCTAGTGTAGTACAACTTCTAATGTTGATTGCTCAAGCAACTCTCACTCTTCTACTGGCCAATGGCCAATGGCAAACCTGTGTGAAAACATCCAAGGGCGGTTGGAACTTTTCAAGGTGAACGACAGACTCCTTTGAAGTGAATGAATTGGCTCGAAATTATGGTTGCCTTTTGATGGGCACCCTTGTCTGTCAAATTTGACGGCCAAAGTTTACATGTATGTTTTGACAGTTTGGAATTATTTTAACAAGTTTTTTACGTCCCAAACATCCAAAAATGTGCATTACACCCAAAACATGCATGACAGTTTAGAATTATTTTAGCAAGTTTTTCACGTCTAAAACATCCATAATCCAAAAATGTGCATGACGGTTTAGAATTATTTTAGCAAGTTTTTTACATCCAAAACAGCCAAAAACATGAATGACGCCCGTCAATTGGCATAGGATGTGTCCAAGCTAAAGGACTTGTTTCACAAACACCACGAACACATTACGGACATGCCCCTTAAAATGCCACATCATGTTTAAGAAATTTCTTTGGCCGTCCATGGTTGAAAACTAGGTGGAAGGCTAACCATATTACCGTGCTTGCAAGACTTGAACCATACACTCTCTTGAGTAGTTTCTTCCCTTCCAAGCCTAAACCCAAGTCTAACTAGGCTTGTAAAGTAGGTTAGGTAATGTACCAAACCTAGGTGGAGACTCATGTCTAACATGTCATCTACATATGGCATTCATTTCACCTCAACATGCCACCTCAATGTGCCACCTCAACATTGATGATATGGCATGCCACCTCATCATTGATAACTTGGCATTCCACCTCATTTATTAATGACATGGAATGCCACCTCATTAGATGCCATGTCACATGGATTAACACATCATCAAGGAGAGAAAGCTATCACCTCACCTTGAGTTACTGCCACGTGTCACATGTGTATGCCAAGTCAGCGGCCATGCCACATCATCAGCTCCCATGTATGGGTGCATCCATTCATGGTTTCACATACATGTAAAGTAATATATATTTAATTTATAGATAATCCATGCATATGTATGTAAATACTATTATGATATTTAATTTGTTTAAATATATATATACATAAATAAGAAAATATATTATTTCACTTATATGAAATTTTAAAAAATTAGCTATATTTATTAATTTATTACATATATATTATTTTTTTATATATTTTTAAAATTTTAAATAATAAATTTTAATTTTAACAAAAATAAATAATATATTACATAGACTTCTTCTTTTCTAATACAACTCTTTAAAGTTCTTCTCAAATATGTATGTATGTATGTATGTATGTATATATATATATATATATATATATATTATAGTTAAAAGAAATATATTTTGTGTCAAAAGAGATTTTCTTATTTTTAGAAATTTTATTTTTATCTTAGAAAAATTATTATATAAAAAACCTCTCCATTTTAAAAATCTAACCAAAGATATCATGTAGATTTAATAAAAAAGATATATCTATTAATCCATAATCATCTAATTGAATAAAGAAAATCTTATCTTATGAATTAGAATATCCAATCCAATGCAAGATAAGAGAGTGTTGTTTCCTACAAATGCACACTTCTATGCTCATTTCATTCAATCATAGCTTGGTGTCTAGTCTTCATATCATTTTGTAGAGAATGGGCTAACAAAGTCGCAAGAGAAATAAATCTGATAGGAATAGGAAACCACCTACTCATGTGGCTCAAGAAGCGGAGAGAAAGAGGATAGCTTGCGAGCGGAAAAGAGAGTGGAGAGCATGCCAATGAGCAACCACTAACGTTCGCGGGCCACCACCACCCTCATCTCCTCCACCCACCTCTGCCTACTATTGCCCCCCTTGGTTCGGTTGAAGCATGTGAGCCTCCTCCTCCTCCTGCTAGTGATGAGAGTGTGAATGCAAGAGCCACCATAAAGCAAGCGAGCCATACGTCGTCATGTGTCCAAGATCATTCACAACTTCTTTCAATATCTCACTCCTTGTCACAATCTTTTCTTCTCACATCTCTTATATTGACCATCCTGACCTAGATGAGAGTAGGGCTATTGGTGGGATTGGTGAGAGGGAGTCAAGAGAGGAGAGCAGGTGATGAGGTTCTTAATAGTGTTTGTCTCTCATACGCGTCCATTAAGAAGAGGAATACCTTGGATGCATTGGCTACTCATCGTGCTATTGTAGCGACTATTTGTAGACCCCATATGGCAAGTGAGATAATAGCTACCTCTCGCATTCTTCGCACACCACGCACTCTTAGAGGTGGTTCTTTTAGGAGGCAAAGTCTAGATGCTGCTGATGATGCTAGGGTATTGTGGCTTCTAGTGGTCATGCTCCTGGGTGTAATCGTTTGATTAACGATAGCACCAAGGCATTTCTAGAGAAATTTTGGGAGGAGAATTGTAGAGCTTCACTAGTGTTCAAGAAAGCATTGTGAAAAAGAGTCTCAAAGGATGCGTTCATCAAACATGGGGCTTGCTTTGTTGAGGTGAGTCAAACTGAGTTACATACACAATTTGTGTAGGCACACCCTCACCTCAAGATTGGACCGTGGAGTCACATGGCATGAGTGGTGGATTTGGTATGACGGGTGTGGTCGTCAATTCAAGTCTTTGAGCCAGTTCTATTGGCTTTAAAGATGGCACACGGAGACTGGTAGACAGGTCATTTAGAGCTTTAAAGATGGCACACAGAGACTGGTAGACAGGTCATTTAGAGATTTTTTTACACTGGCCACAGCAGGAAGGGGGAGCATGACAGTGCTGGTGCATACGTGAAGCGTGCTTTATGATGTTACCAGCTTCGGAACAATGCAGAGAGTTTTAGAGATGCACAGCACGTGGCGGAGTGGTGTACATAGCACTTGAGTGGTAGCACAATCTCTTCTTATCCCTCACATGATGCGAGGATGGTTAGGAGATATTTTTGGTGTGTGGATGGCAGCACTATTGATCCCTCTTTGGCACTCGATTGCCAGACAGTTCCAGGCACTTTGGGCTTCCACTCCATTTGGAGCACCTTCCGGAGGCAGCGACCCCACTATCTTCACATGGTGACTTCCATGCATCTGTGAGGGTGATTGGGGTGACTGTGTCATGTCTGCATGGGTAGATCCTTGGACTGAGTGAGTGATTACACCTTAGCATCCTATGCATGTTGTACTTACGACACTTGATGCTAGCACCATGTTTGTAGTTGACTATGATGAGCTTACAGATTTATTGACCATGGATGATGCCTTTGATGTCATTGTTCCCTATGGCAATGAGGAGGAGGTGGAGTACTATTTGTTGTGATGCTCTATGCCAAAGAGCACTCTCAATGAGGATGCCATCGATTGGTCATGGGGTTCAATTTGATGCACATAGTATGATCATGGCAGCAGGTTACTATTTTTAGCACGTTCGTAAGCATGGGAGATACATTCATTTAGAACATATCTCACTTTTTCTCATTGTAATTTGTATCTTTTGATGTCTACTTGTTGCATCGTTGATGTCTATTTGTTTGGTGTTTAAATTGGGCCTTTGGCATGCATATTGCACACAAATGTGGTCTGATGGTGACCAAAATTTGTGAGAGTGTAAATGGGGTATACATCCTCATTCTTGCAAAGTTTGGTCACCATGAGGCCTTAGAGAGCCCAGTTTTCTATGGGCTATGTGTGTGCCAAAGGCCTAATTTTCTATGGGCTCTCTAAGGCCACAACACACAGAAAATTGGGCCTTTGGCACACACATTGCGCAAAAATGTGATCCACTGGTGACCAAACTTTGCAAGAGTGAGGGTGTAAAGCCCATATACACTCTTGAAAAGTTTGATCACCATTGAACTACATTTGTGTGCAATGTGCATGCTAAAAGGCCCAATTTTCAATGGGCTCTCTAAGGCCACAACACATAGAAAATTGGGCCTTTGGCATGCACATGGCACACAAATGCGCTCCCATGGTGAACAAACTTTGCAAGACTAAGGGTGTGGACTCCATGTACACTCTCGCAAAGTTTGGTTACCATTGGACCACATTTGTGTGTAATGTGCGTGCTAAAGGCCAATTTTCAATGGGCTCTTTAAGGCCACAACACATAGAGAATTGGGCCCTTTGGCATGCATATTGCACACAAATGTGGTCCGATGGTGATGAAACTTTGAAAGAGTGAGGATGTGGACCCCACACTTTCTCTTGCAAATTTTGGTTACTCTCGGACCACATTTGTGTGCAATGTGCATGCTAGGGCCTAATTTTCAATGGGCTCTCTAAGGCCAAAACACATAGAAAATTAGGCCTTTGGCATGCACATTGCACACAAATGTGTGACCAAACTGTGCAAGAGTGAGAGTGTGGACCCCAAACTTGATCTTGTAAAGTTTGGTCACCATCGAACCACCTTTATGTGCAATGTGCATGCCAAAGGCGTAATTTTCAATGGGCTCTTTAAGGCCACAACGCATAGAAAATTGGGCCTTCAGCATGCACATTGCACACAAATGTGGTCTGATGGTGATTAAACTTTGTAAGAGTGAGGGTGTAGACCCGTATATATACTTGAAAATTTTGGTTACCATCGGTCTACATTTTGTGTGATGTGCATGCTAAGGCCCAATTTTCAATGGGCTCTCTAAGGCCACAAGACATAGAAAATTGGGCTTTTGGCACGCACATTGCACACAAATGTGGTACGATGGTGACCAAACTTTGCAAGAGTGAGGTTGTAGACCCCACACTTGCTTTTGAAAATTTTGGCCACCATCCGACCACATTTGTGTGTAAGGTGCATGCCAAAGGCCCAATTTTCAATAGGCGGGACTAAGGCCACACAACACATAGAAAATTGGGCCTTTGGCAAGCACATTGCACATAAATGTGATTTGATGGTGGTGAAAAACTTTGCAAGAGTGAGGATGTAGATCTTATATAAACTCTTGAAAAGTTTGGTCACCCCATCAGACGAAATTTGTGTGCAATGTGCGTGGTAATGGCCCAATTTTCAATGGGCCTCTAAGGCCACAACACATAGAAAATTGAGCCATTGGCATGCACATTACACACAAATGTGGTTCGATGGTGACCAAAATTTGTAAGAGTGTATACGGGGTCTACATCCTCACTCGTGAAAACTTTGGTCATCGTCGGACCACATTTGTGTGCAATGTGCGTGCCAAAGGCCCAATTTCCTATGGGCTCTCTAAGGTCACAACACATATAAAATTGGGCCTTTGGCATGCACATGGCACACAAATGTAGTCCGGTGGTGGTGACCAGAGACTTTGCAAGAGTGAGGTTGGGGTCCACAAACTTTCTCTTGCAAAGTTTGGTCACCATTGGACCACATTTGTGTGCAATGTGTATGCCAAAGGCCTAATTTTCAATAGCACACCACATAGAAAATTAGGCCTTTGACATGCACATTGCACATAAATGTGATCAGATGATGAACAAAATTTTCAACAGTGAGGGTGTAGACCTCGTATATACACTCTTGAGTTTGATCACCATTCAACCACATTTTGTGTGCAATGTGTGTACTAAGGCCCAATTTTCAATGGGCTCTCTAAGGCCACAACACATAGAAAATTGGTCCTTTGGCACGCATATGGTACACAAATGTCGTCGGATGGTGAGAAAACTTTGCAAGAGTGAGGGTGTGGACCCTACACTTGCTCTTACAAAGCTTGGTCATTGGACCACATTTGTGTGCAATGTGCGTGCCAAAGGCCTACTTTTTAATGGGCTCTCTAAGGCCACAACACATAGAAAATTGGGCCTTTGGCATGCATATTGCACACATATGTGGTCCGATGGTGACCAAACTTTTTAAAAGTGAGTGTAGGCTCCACACCCTCACTTTTGCACAGTTTGGTCACCATCGGACCACATTTGTGTGCAATGTGTGTGCCAAAGGTCCATTTTGGACCTTTGGCATGCACATTCTACACAAATGTGGTCCGATGGTAATCAAAATTTACAAGAGTGAGTGTGTAGACCCCATATACACTCTTGCAAAGTTGGTCACCATTAGACCACATTTTGTGTGCAATGTGGGTGCCAACAACGACCCAATTTTCAATGGGCTCTCTAAGGCCATAACACATAGAAAATTGGGCCATTGGCATACACATTACACACAAATGTGGTCCGATGGTGACTAAACTTTGCAAGAGTGTATATAGGGTCTACACCCCTCACCCTTGTAAAGTTTGCAAAGGCTCAATTTTCTATGGGCTCTCTAAGGCCACAACACATAGAAAATTGGGCCTCTGGCATGAACATGGCACATAAATGTGGTATGATGGTGAACAAACTTCACAATAGTGAGGGTGGGGTCCATGCACTTTCCCTTGCAAAGTTTAGTCACCATTGGACCACATTTGTGTGCAATGTGCATGCCAAAGGCCCAATTTTCAATAGGCGGCAGACTAAGGCCACAACACATAGAAAATTAGGTCTTTCGTACACACATTGCACACAAATGTGGTCCAATGGTGACCAAACTTTGCAAGAGTAAGGGTGTAGACCCTGTATACACTCTTGAAAAGTTTGGTCCATCAGATCACATTTGTGTGCAATGTGTGTGCTAAGGCTCAATTTTCAATGGGCTCTCTAAGGCCACAACACCTTTTTCAATTGGGCCGTTGGCACGCATATTGCACATAAATGTGGTCCGATGGTGAACAAACTTTTCAAGATTGAGGGTGTGGACCCCATATACACTCTTGCAAAGTTTATTCACCATCGGACCACATTTGTGTGCAATGTGTGTGCCAAAGTCTGAATTTTCAATGGGCTCTCTAAGGCCACAACACATAGAAAATTGGACATTTGGCACGCAAATGGCACACAAATATGGTGACCAAACTTTGAAAGAGTAAGGGTGTGGACCGCATATACACTCTCGCAAGTTTGGCCACCATTGGCCCACATTTGTGTGCAATGTAAGTGCCAAAGGACCAAATTTCAATGACATGATTCTATGTAACCAAAATGGGATGATGTATAAATATAACAAAATAATACATGGGACAAATCATGAAACTAAAATGGGATGACATAACCAGAATGGTGTGATTTATAAATATAACACAATAATACATGGGACAAATCATGAAACTACAACATAAGTGTGCTAGCCCATCTATTAGAAGCTTAGACACCAGACAACACTAATAAAAACATCATGTGCTAACCTAGCTACTTTGGCTTTAGTCACTATCACTATCCAAGCCTAGCCAATTTGGATCATCATCCAAGCCTAGCCAATTTGGATCATCATCTACAAAATTACCTCGTTGTTCAAGGAGTCTCTAGAACTCACTGTGCAATAGTAGTCTTCTGCTGGGCTCCCTCCACCGTGGGTCCACGCGATAGTATGCCTATCTGCACTGCATCAAGAACCCTTTGTGCCTCTCTCTCTCTCTCATGATGCCCGTAGCCTGACCTGTCTCTATAGCCAAAGAGTGAAGTCAGCACCCACATATGTCTCTCACTCCACACGTGTAATCTTCTCAACTATCATGACTCTATGTCGATATGTCTCAATAGGCATGCCATTAGGTCCATCACTGCCAATGCGCTCAAGAGCTGTGTGCTTGCTCTCCTCTGGAGGAACCCTCATGTCCATTTATTGATCCATAAACACGAAATAATTCGTTCAGACCAAAAATCTCTTTATTGAAAGTACAATATGAACATTGGCTTCCTTCAAGATGCGTAATATTAACTTCAGAAAATTCACCTTGAAGTTTTGTAATGTGTACAGATTTCTTTGGTATGAACTTCTTCGGTGCCACCTTTTGTCCAGGTGCCTAGCTGCATTTAAAGGACATAATTTCTTCATGTGTCCCTTTTCCTTGCATTTGAAACATGTGATATTATCCTTGCTCATAAATTTCTACTCCTTGCTGGCATTGTCAGATTTTTTTGATTTTGGTGTGAAAACCAACTTTCTTTTTTGTCCACTATTTGAAAAAGTGAACTGGATTTCTTTTCATTAGACGATGGTTTTGATGTGTTGGCGCTAACCATAGTCTAATGAAAAACTTGAGCTGTGCCGCCTGAATAACATCCTCAGCCATTTTCACCTTGCATTTCTTTACCTCGTACTGATAATCATGAGCTAGACCATTGATGAAAATCCCACATAAAGTATGATCATCAAATTTGGTATTGGCAGCCAATTGTCTAAATTTATGCACATAATTATCAAAAGACTAATTTCCCATGCTATTTTTAACAAGCTTGGCAATTATTTTGAATTCATCCTTTGGTTGGACATACTCTTTTTTAAAAGCTTCCTAAAAAATTTGCCAAGTGGTGGGAATGGAATCATCTTTGAGATCCTTCCACCAAGTTAATATCTTTCCTTTCAATAAACCCTGCGCCATCTGTGCAGCCTTTGCGCATCTGTGAATGGATCAAAGGCAAAATGTGTAATTGAGCCAAGCATCTACACATTCGTGAGTCTTCTCCTTTTTCTCATCGCCGCCGCCGTACACTTTTGGTGCAAATGACGGAGAAACCACATCTGTGAATGGATGAAAGGCAAAATATGTAATTGAGCCAAGCATCTACACATTCGTGAGTCTTCTCCTTTTTCTCACCGTCGCCGTACACTTTTGGTGCAAATGATGGAGAAACCGCTTTGGTAGGAGCAAGAGGTGCCGCCAAAAGAGCTTTTTGCAAAGTCAAAATCTGCATCTTTAGTGACTCCATCTCGTCATGACATTTGACAGTAGTTGCCTCAAGATGCTCTGTCACTTCCAAAAATTCACTCTTCCAACAGCCTCCTCTTCTTCAACTTGAAATTTTAGATCTTCCCCACCCAAGTTCGGATGATCACTCATCTCATCGACATTATCATTGACTGAGAAGTCAATATGAGCCATGGTAATAGATTTCTTAAAAAAAAAAATCACAATTCACTCAAATTAAACTTCACTTACTCTCTTTTGACGACCAAAATGACCTAGCAAATCAATTTGCTAGAACTGACTGCACATAAGAAAAAATGCTTTAATTAGCATTTGGTGACTAAACAATGGTAAAAAATCATGAAAACACTCTCTAGAATTAACCAAATGGAAACAACTACAAATACGAGGCACACTCGCATTAATTATACGCAAATAATCTGCATCTATTTAATGTCAGCACGTAAAAAACGTACTTCAACACTAGATAACCCCCGAAAATATTAAATTCTCGAGAAAAAAGAATTATCATAATTTTTTTCTAATTTTCCCTATTTTTTAGGGCTTTAAAATTTACTAATTTTGAAATCCACCAAATCCTATCTTATGGCAATCCAAATCTAAAATTTTTGAGCAAATGTTAGCAATAAAATTTGTTAGAAAACAAATAATATTTTAAAAATACCAATTTTTAAGATTTTTAAAATAGTTTCTAGAAATTTTCTAATTTTTGGTAATTATTAAAAAAATACCCCGAGAACCCTTGAAGACAAAAATTTCCAATTTTGCTCGAAAATTCTCAAATCCAATTAAAATTTAAAATTTTAATGAATTTATAAATTTTCTAGGTAAAAAAAAAGATTTTTAATGGAATTTGAACAGTCCACGGGCGCTCGCCACATGCCGGTCACCAAACCCAGATATTCCTAAAATTTGAAATAACCTTTGTCTAATTTTCCATGATTTTTTAATTTTTTTAAAAATTTAATGCACCCTGAATGCATTAGAATACGAACGGTCAAAAAATTTCGAAACCCGAAAGGCCATCCTGGAATACGGAAAGTCAAGGGTCATGGGAAAATGAAAGGACAAAAAAACTATGGAATATGGGAACTCAAAAAAAAGGACCCTAAAGGTCAAAGGGCTCAACATGAATTTTTTTTAAAAATATCATGAATAAGAAGATCGTTTTTCTCTTTTTTAAAGCTTTAATCAAAGATTAATTTAGATAAGCTTTTTTTAGAAGCTTAATAAAAAAAATTTAAAAGAAAAATGGGGGGGGCCTGTGCGTCGACGGCTTGCAGAAAAAAGCCCCCCTCCCATAGCGCGTGCGATTGAGAGAGAGGGGAGAGGAGCATAGAGCTCATTCCCCCACTCATCCTCCATCTCCACTCTCTCTTTCTTCAACTCTTCTTCTCCACTCTCCTTTCTCTGTATGTGATTAAAGTTTTCATCCTAATTTTTTTTACTAATCATGATTAATATTAATCAAATCTACCCCACCTAAGAGGTGTTCAAACGAGGGAATCATGATTAATATTAATCAAATCTATCCCACCTAAGAGGTGTTCACACGAGGGAGAAGAACATGAAGGAAAACTCAGATTTGAGAGATGGAAAAAATGCCATGCACACGGGAGAGAACCCAATGCACTGACATGCTACCCCTACTGTATTTCAGCAGAAAATCGACAGAGATCTGATAGCACGCTCGTGGGAAACTCGTAAAAAATGCATAAAAATGTTTTTTTAACCATAAAATGCTCAAACAATGTCCTAAAAATTAGGAAAAAATTCCTAAATTTATTTGAGATGTAGGGAAATCCTTTTTTTAGAAAAATATCCACATTGTCATGTGTGGTATTTTGGTTAAAAAATCCGTAATTGCTTATTTTAACCATAAAAATAAAGAAAAATAGCATTTCCACTCACGGAATTTCCCCGCAACGTCGATACGTCATCCAAGTCAAGAAGCACCACGTTCCAACTGCCATATTGACGTTCCCAATACATAGAACACCAAAACAAACCAAAAAATAACATTTTTTTGTTTAGTAAATGTTACAATTTACTTAAAAAATGCTAAAATTTTGGAATAATGAGAGAAAAATAAGAGGAGAAAAGCATCATAAATTAACTAGAAACTTGTCTGATACCACTGTTAAAACCCTAAATATTTCTCTAGCTAATAACCATACATAAACATGCATGAACCAGGTATATACTCATCCACCCAACCATCCCCGAGCCCAAGGGTGCACACATAAATACAATGAAGTATCACATATCTTACCTTAGTGTCCCATGCCACCAAGAGACATGACTTCACTCCAGCAGCACTTAGCTCTAGCTTGAAATAGCAAGAGATTAGACACAATGCTCTATACAAGAGAATATCTCTTGAGTGTGCCCCATGCCCCTATTATATAGGAGGGCCCTCAAGTGACTCTTGACTCTCCATTTTCATGTGTGACCCTTGGTTGCCTGACCCTAAACTCAACCCAAGGTTAGACCTAACCCTTGTCCCACTAGAGCATGTTCCCATGCTCCCATGTTCACATGCCTAGAGGGTGGGTTAGCCTCCTAGTATATGCACATAACAGGTAGCTACTAGGCAAGTGCAACAAGTAGGTACAATAGTAAGGTGCATTGTCACATCTTAAGGCACCCTTCATGCTAAAGCAAAGGGGCATTATACTATGCAGTGAAGCAAAGGGGGGTTTTAAAATTCAGATTCGAGGCCATTTCAGGCCCTGTTTTGGCTCTACAAGTTTTTCACAAGCACTCTGTGAAAGTGTCGATTTTGACAGTGTATACCCAATGCAAATTTGCGGTGGCAGCATAGTCGATGCAGAGAGTCAGAGATTTTTAAGTTGGTGGTGGATGTATGTTTGTGTGAGTGTGTTGGTGGGGGAATATGACCGCTTATTCCTACTGAGATTCACTAGTGATGCATGCAACATACACTAGAATAACTATGGATCTAATGTAAAACAAACACAACACATAGATCATGGAACACTACCGGGCCCTTCACTTAATGAACAATGATGAAACATGATACGTTAACACATAACTTTACAGACCATCAGGCATGAAGCAGAACTAAAATATACATAAACGTAACAAGAAGATGAATGTACATGAGAGAGAGAAATAGCAAAAAGGGATGGTCTTGCTTATATCAATCCAAATCAAAAGATAATACAATCGATAGCCATCCTTTGCAAGGCTCCAGACTCATACTTTTATAGTGCCTACTTACAATATCTACCAATACTTGTGATGATAAGATGCGCTGCGGCTGAGTGTTTAAGGAAGTGCCGTTTCTTGTTGCAATAAAGTAGGCGACCCTTGACAGTTGGCGGTGCTGACATGCGGCTATCCGGCTACTGCTGCGATGTTGGTTGATGTTGGCCCACGGTTTAGGCTAGCCTATGGCTAACACTTGGCACACCCGGTGGGTCGGATTACCAATCCAACGACTGGAACCCACAAAATTATCGTCTTTTGGACTGTTAGATGTCTTTTATATGGGCAAGTTCTGATCATAACTAATGATGATCTCTGGTTCGACGCTTGTAGAGGCTGGATCCTGAATGTTGTGGTCCACGAGATGAATTATGGGGATTAATTCCTGGAAGTAGACTTTCGGAAGAAAAATTTCGGGGTAGTACTTACTTCTTCCCAACGTACTCACCTTGAGTTCCTTGATGTGAGCAAGGATCTCTGCGGTGTTATGGATGTCGGTTTGCTTCTTGTCTTTGTCGGGCATTATCATGGTGATGAGCCGGCCATGCAACTGGTCATTGTTCTTTTGGAGAGCAGTGGAGTAACCTTTCATCACTTCCAACAACTGCAGCTTTCCTATGTTGGTCGGTGTGTGTGGATTTAATGCTGGCAAGTTCTGGGGGGGTATTTCCACTTTTGTTGCTTTTGCTACTTTCCTAACTTCACCACTTACGTCAGAGCGCAAGGTGATGCTCTGAGGTGAGGATGGCTCTGCCTCTTCTAGTATTATTCCAGCGACCTCGAGTAGCAACACAGAGATAGGAGGTAGAGGAGTTGCCCACAATCCTTAAATATGAGATCTTGTGTTTGCATGTTCCCCCATGTTACTACCACTATTGGTAACTTTAGAATCATACCGTTTTCTTATAGACGGTCCTTTGGTGCCCTTATGTTATGTCTCCATCTTTCAGAATGATGGCTTCTTTTTCTTATGCTACCAAAGTAACTGTCATTGTCATTAGAGCTATGACAATGGTGCTGGCTATTGGCATAGCCAGGAGTGAGCTTTGGAAACCCATTCTTTGATCTCCAGTGTTGTGCAGAAGGCGGTTCTCGTTTTGGTGGCTATTCTTGCTTCTCCCCTTATTGTAAGGATCTTTGCTGGTGGCACCAGAGCGCACTGGACTTCGTTAATAGAAACTTCTATGAGGGTGTAGATGGCCACCATAGGTGGTGGCTTCTTTTCCAGGGTGATGGTAACTATGGCTTGTGCAAATGGAGATAGAAGAAGGAACTAAGGGTTGTTGAGTTTTGGGAGAGTGTGGTACCTCATGGGATGTGGATGTACAGATGGGTGGTACTTCAGTTGTGGATATGGGGGTTGGGTTTTCTAAGGTTAGGAGTTTGTCTTTCGGTATGTATATGGTGTTCTTCATGGTTGTATATGGTGTTCTTCATGGTTGTATGCAGAACATGTGTAAGGCAAGAGAAAGTGAAGAACATGTGTTGCAGGTGAAGGGTCATGGGTTGGGGCAAGAAGGGGTGCTTCATTCAAACAGATAGATACACCTATATTAGTTGAATTTAGGGGGGGGGTTAAGAGTTACCATATAGCATTGGCATGCAGTGATTGAAGATTTTTTATTAGACTGCATCATGTCGCTGAGCCCTTGAGGCGAATTTAGGGGGGGGGTTAAGAGTTACCATATAGCATTGGCATGCAGTGATTGAAGATTTTTTATTAGACTGCATCATGTCGCTGAGCCCTTGAGGCGAATCTATCACGATTGTTTGGAGAGGGGCGCTGTCATGATGGTGATGGATGCTCAGGTAGTGGATTGGTGGTTTTGTTGCCTTAATGAAGGGATTTAGTGGCATCGACGCATGGTAGGGTCACAGGCGATAACCGTTGACCGGCTTCTGAAAACGTTCATCATTGAGCATTTCGAGAGAAGGAAAGTGCCGTCTCATAGAACTTTTCCATGATCTAGAATGGTCCTATCCATTGGAGCTTCAATTTTTTGGGATGTGGACCCATGCGAGATTGGATTAGATCTTCTTCTTTGAACATCCAGAATTTGGAGTGATGGTCGACCCATTTCTTCCTTCTTTTCTGAATGACTATGGGGATGTAGAAACTCTTGAAGTGGGCTTCATCCAATGCAAGGAGCTGGTCTAGGCACGATGTTGAAGGGACTCTTCCGGGCTTAGCTTTTCTGCAATAGCAATGCGAAGACTTGGCACTAGGAATTCCATGGGTATGACTGCCTCAGTGCCATATACTAGTTTGAAAGAGGTCATTTTGGTGGATAGTTTATAGGCTGTGCAGAATGCCCATAAAGGTGAATAAAGCTTTTCATCCCAATCATTGTGATTTTGATTGACCAACTTTGTGGGGATTTTCTTAAGGATTTTGTTGGTTGATTTGGCTTGGCTGTTAGCTTGCAGATAGTACATTGTGGAGCGTTTATGAATGATGAGATGTTAGGTGACTAGTTCTTTGATGACATCATTAAAAAAGTGCTTGCCTTGGTCACTAATCAACTCAATTGGGAATCCGAAATGAGTGATTATCATCTCATACAGGAATTTGGCAGTTGATTGTGTCGTGTTATCCCCAGAGAGGACGGGGTTGTACCCATGGAGCTGTAATTTGTTGTTACTAGGATATGCTTATGATGACCGGTGAAACGAGCTGGGGGCCTAAATGGGCCAACAAAGTTGAGGCCCCCTTTCTAGAATGGTTCTAGGGGAAGGATTGGGTTGTGTGGCATCTTGTCTCTGTCTGTTGGCTAGCCAAGACGTTGGCATACATCACACTGTTTGGCCCATTTATAGGAATCACCAAGTACTGTCGGCCACCATGAGAGTCCTACTTGAAGGATTTTCCTCCCGGTGATTTCTTTGGCGAAGTGTCCTCCACCAATTCCTTAATGAGATTGTATGAGGACAGATTTCTACTCAAGTGGTGGGATACACCTCCGAAGGATTTGGTCGATTCCTTTGTTGTATAGCTGGCTGGCTATAACTTGAAAGTACCGGCTGCTCGCTGCATATTGTAATTCGCTTCTGTTGATCTTTGAAAATACTATCCTCCATTAGACATATGACAAAAAATGTTAGCATTTCATCATACCATGTCTGGGGGATGGGAGTGACTGTGTCAGTTGTTAATAGTTCAACATCCAGTAGGTCATCTGCCACTCTGGTTAGGGCTTCTCCAAACTTAAGCCAGGATAAATAATCTGCCCACTGTATGATTGGCACGTGGGGTGTGCACTATTCTGAACTCAAATTCTTGGAGTATTAATATCCATCTAGCTAGCTTTCCTGCTATACTCTACTTATCTACCAAATACAACAAGGCAGAGTGATCTACATGATGAAAGGTAAATTTATTACCCAATAGGTAGTGCCGAAACTTGGTTACTGGAGTAGATCATGCCAAGGGCTTCTCTCTGTGTGTGGTTGAGTAGTTCCACTCAGCATTAGAAAGCCTTCGACTGGTGTAGTAGACAAGGCGAAACGATTTCTTCTCAGCCTCTTGCATCAGCACATGAGGCATCTACAAAGACATGAATGAGCAAGTTCTAGTTTGGAGGTTGGACCAACGGTGCTTCTGGCAGCAGCATGAGCTTAAGATGGTAGAATACTATGTCAAATTCCTCCGTCCAATTGAAATTTGCTTGCCTTAATTGCTTGGTCAGAGGCATTTTGATATTTTATTTAAAGGGACTGCTACATGGGCAAGGTATCTGAGCATTTGGTTGTGCCATTTGACTTGTCCCAAAAATCTTCTGAGCTCTTTCTCATGTGTTGGAGTTGGGCTTTCCGGAGCACCTCGACCTTGGCTAGGTTGACTATTATTCCTTCTTTGAAAATGATGTGGCCTAGTAGCATTCTGCTTTGGATAGCAAAGGCACATTTAGTTGGATTGAGACTTAATTTGGAGAGTCAGAATTTGGCCAAGCACAGGTAGATGCATCAAATGCTGAGATGATTTACCAAAAACACTAAAGTCATCAATGAATGCTTGCATGAAGGAGGTCAGAAAATTGGTGAAAATTTCCTAGACCATGCGCTGAAATGTGGTGGGAGCATTCTTGAGGCCAAAGGTCATGACATTTGATGCAAAAGCTTCCCATTCTGTGATGAAAGCTATTTTTTGCCAGTCTTCTGGGACCATTTGAACTTATTATATCCATAGAACCCATCTAGAAATGAATACATCTCATGGCTTGCTACAACATCGAGCATGGAATTTGTGAATGGCATGAGATGGTTGCTGCATTTAGCTTCCGGTAATCTATATAGACCCTCAACTTTTGGTTTTTCTTGGGCACTATAATGATTGGGAAAAACAATGTTGCCTGATCGATTGGATATACGAATCTGACTTGTAGCAGCTTATCTATTTCTTCCTTTACCCTTTTGGCATAATTCAGGTTCATCCGGTATCTTTGTTTTGCTGTGGATAGGGATGGCATCTTCCTTTAGATTGATCCGGTGTTGATAAAAGCTGGGATCAATCCCTTTCATCTCAGTGTAGCTCCAAGCAAACACATCTTTGAAAGAAGTGAGCAACACACAGACTTCTTCTTAGAACTCATTGTCCACAGCTTTGCATTGACCACGACCATTTTGGGGTCATTATTAGTTCCGAGGTTCATTTCCACGAGTTCATCTTCTTTGACTCTCTTAGAGTGCTTGAGATCTTTGCCAAAAGCTTTTTTTGCTATAATGAGTTGCTACAGGCTTGAAGTAGCGCCTTCCTTAGCAAGAGCTTCATAAAAACCTTATGCTATTTCCGGACTGTGTTCCTCTGTCCGTGGGGCAGACTGATAATTGGGAACCTCATCCTTGTGGGGACTTCTTGGTCGATATATGTCCATTATCTGAACCACATCAACCTCAAATAGGCTAATTAAATGAGAATTTTGTTCAAGGTCTAGCCCTTCGAGCATGTTGACTCCTTTGGCTAGTTCGGGCTAGGTTAGTTTTTTCACTTTCCGCCTGTTAGCAACAGAGATCTTGATTTTCTTCTTACCACGTTGGATAGTAATCATATATGCGTCATAATCTTGCTTGATCTGTTCTTGGCGGAGCCAAGGTCTGCCGAGCAACATTGGATAAGCGCCTTTGATATCTTCCATCAAGAGCACCACAACTGCTATCTAGAAGCTATATCCGAATAGCTCCAGTGTGAGCTCACGGATTAATTCACATGGCTGTACTCGATGCTGATCTGCCATTTTGATAGCGAATGGCGCCGGCTTCCATCTACTCAAGCCGAGCATGCTGCATGTTGCATCTAATAGGATATTGACTCCAAAATCACCATCTAGTAGAACTTTTGCTGTATTTACTCCGGCCAAATTGACCTGGATCATTAGGATGGCTTCCCTTTAAATGGGGGCTTCCCTTGTTGGTGGGGTATTTTCCCTTTCAATATTTAGGGCTTCCAGTTGTAAGGGTGGCATTTCCTCTTCTTGAGGTTTCAAGCAACCAATCAGCAGAGCTGCTCCTTAAAACTAGGCACCAATGTAAGTAACTGCTCCGCTGACATGTGTATTGGTTGCCATTTTAGATCTTCCCATAGATCATACGGCTGGTGTTCTTCTCCTGCTGTGAGCCTTTTTGGGTAATCCACTCGCTTTGTGCTTCCACACACTCTTCCAGCCCTGGTGTCTTCACACCTTTCATTGGCCGTTGTGTCTTGACTGGCGAGGGCACTTCACCTTGTTTTCCTTCCGGGTTCATCTCTAAAAAACTGAGGTATGTTTCTGGTGGATAGATGGGGTGCTTTTTTTGTAGCGCATCTTTGGCCTGCTGCTCTTCCACAACCAAGTAGATACTTCCGTCCAGATTTTGTGTTGTTCTTGCCAGGTGACTCCTTTCTGCTTTCCCTTCTTATCCGGGTTGGGTACTTGCACCACCTCTAGAATCTTGGGTTACATGGATTTGGTCACCGCCATGGCTGATGATTTAGCCATGGCGTGTGGTTGGCTGGGGTACTTCTTGCTCATCCAGAGCTTAGATTTCCACTGCGTTCATTGCGGGTTGACCGATTACAGAAGCTTGGGCCTCTAATTCACACTCCGACTTTTGGTGGCCTTGATTGTGGTGGCAGTAAAAACATGTGAGGATAGGTCTTGGGAAACCAGTTGTCCCGAGGATGAAAATTTCCATGTTGGCAGAACTGAGGTTTGCAGAACTGCTCAGGCGTGGTGGTGGGCTAGGTGGCTTGGACTGCAGCCACCATTGGAGGTTGGATTACTGGTTGTAGAGGGGCTCTCTTGCCATTGTAGGCAGGCTTCAATTGTATGTGTGGCCATCATACAGATGGTGCACCAGAGTTCATTCAAGCCACATTCATCGACTCCATGTCCATAATTGCGACACTTCACACACCAGATGTCTGACCGAATGGTAGAAGAGTGGGTTTCGCACCTTCACTGTGGCCAACTTAGGCAGCAAGAAGGCAGCCAAGGCAGCCAGTGCCTTGGCTGCGTTCTTGCTCTTGGACCTAGTTTTGTGATCTTCCTCCTCCTCCTCCGATTCCTCACACTGGCTGTGGAATCATCAGAATCATCCTCGTCATCATCCAAAGATCCGGATGATGACTTCTTGGACTTCCTTTTCCTCTTGGATTTTTCCTTACTTTTTCTCGGGCCTACCAACACCCTCTTTGCTTTGAGAGCAGAGTTTGCAAGCTGTTCCATGGTGGTTGTAGCGAGGTCAACACACCAACAACAGAGCGTTTAAGTTGCTTGCTGAGGCCTTTCTGAAGTCAGAATTGGCAATTTCCTCTGCTGACCGATTAGCCTGTGGATAAATTTCTGAAATTTTGCAGCATAATCTTCTACTGTTATTTTCCTCTGGTTCATTTTGCATAGCTTATCCAGCACATGCAGCACGAATGTTTTGTCTTCTCTGAAGAATTGAAGGAATGCATCCCGGATGACATGATAAGTGGGAAAATGGGCATATTTATACTGAGCAACCCAGAGAGCAGCACTCTTCTAGAGTGTGGGCACAAAGGTAACCTTTTTTAGTTGCTGATTAATTGGACCAAGTACATTGACATGGCAAGTGGTGTCGAACATCAGGATGTGAGCATTTGCATCATCTAAGGATTTTTTGAAAAACTTGGGGTACGTAACATTGACAGCTGCGCGAGGCATTATATTGTAGTAGGCAGAGGGGGCGAGGTTGCGGGGGTGGTGGTGGTATGAACAATGTTATGAACAATGTTGGTGAGGTTGGGGAAGTAGGGGTGAGTGGTTCTTTCTGAGTGGTATGTGGATTGGTTTGGATCAGATATACGACAGGGTTGCTGAATAAGAACTGTTAAACTTGGTTGCGCTCCAAGTAGCACCTTTCACATGTAAACATAAGGGATGGGTTTAAAAACAAGGAGGAGAGATTCAAACAAGACGTCAATTAGGTAGCACGCAAAATAGCAACAACAAGGAGTAAAAAGCATCATGGTGTGTTGGCAGGGGAATATGACCACTTATTCTCACCGTAACCTACTGAGATTCACTAGTTATGCACGTAGTATACACCAGAATAACTACGGATCTAATGCAAAACAAACACAACACACAGGTCACTGAATACTACCGGGTTACAAAACAAACACAACACACAGGTCACTGAATACTACCGGGTTGTTCGCTTAATAAACAATGATGAAACACGATATGTTAACAGTAGATAACTTTAAAGATCATCACGTATGAAGCATAACTGAAATATACAAAAACATAACAAGAAGATGAATGTACATGAGAGAGAGAAATAGAAACAAGGGATGGTCTTGCTTATATCAATCGTATCCGGCTGTTGTTGCTGCGATGCTGGTTGATGCTAGCCCGCAATTCAGGCTAACCCACGGCTAATGAGTGGCTAACAACAGAGTGATTTGGTTATAGTTATAGTATCAAAGGAGAGAATTCATTTGAAACAAGACTCTTCACTTGACCGCACTATCTATCGGTTCTTTATGATCCCGAAGGAAGGGGCTTTGATGTCATATGGGGTACGTAATGCAGGTAATATATCAATGATATTTGCTTAGTGAGCTTTTATAAACTCAAATACTAATTCTTTTAATATAACAAGATCTATCTCTGTTTGTAGGAAAAATCTCAAAAGATGATTGGACCATGATGTACATTGTGTGTTTAAAGCTACATGAACAAAATAAGGTACCATAATATTTTATTTGTTTATAGCATTCATCGTGTCACATGGTTTTGTGCTTTGACTTGTTTAACCGATGACACTCTCATGTAGGTACTATATTGTCAACCATATTGTCCTAATGCACTAGAAGATAAGGATAAGTTATTTATTCTTATTATACAAGATGAATGGATGTTCCAAATGGCCAAACGCTTCTCGCGTAATAACTCTTGCGCCATAGATAACACCTTTAAAAAACAAATGTCTTTGGGCTATCATTGTATGCTGCAATTTTACCAAACCAAATTGGAATGGGCATTCCAATATGGTTCATGTTGTGTTCTAATGACCCGGGTAGCAATCAAGAAGTAACTGCCTTATCAAAGACACTTTACATTATTTTTCAAAGAATGGGTAATGTTTGGCCCACTGCTATTGTGATTGACAAGTCACAACAACAAGAGCTTGATGCAATACTTAAGGTCGTGCATGAAGATACACATTGTTGGATTATTGATGACAGAGGCTGTCTCATCAACAAATAGCATGCCATGTTTTACTATGTTGGTTTCATACGAAGAAGACATGGGTAGAGAATCTTATTCCATAGGTATGATTCCAAAGGCATGAAGCAATTGTAAGTGCATAAGTTTTTATAAGCACTATTTAATAAGTTATTGTAGATAAAGATGCTTGACAACTTGTCACAATTTATGAGTAAGAAGCTAGATAATAATAATTTACAGGCTTGGAAATTCAAGGTGACTAATTTCTTTATGGGAAAAAGATAATGGGAGTTCATCATAGGTGATGAAAGGGGCCAGAGATAGTTGAAGAAAAGCTCACCTCACAGCAGGTGCATGCATATAAAGCATGGCATGAAAGGCCAGAAAGTTGTTGTATTGGTTGTCTATCCTTAGTGTGACAAACTCTATGATTATGTATATACAAGATGCATAAACACCTTAGGTGGCTTGGGACACCTTGGTGAAGATGTATAATACAAACACTCAAGCTCAAAAGATGTAGCTAAACCAAGAGATGCATAATGTGACTAGAGGGAAGCTAAGTATAAATGATTATACGGTGAAGGTTAAAGGGCTTATAGATGACCTTGCTTCTATTGAATCACCAATAGATGGCGATGATATGGTATTGGTGACCTTGAATAATCTTGGTAAGGAATACTATCAGCTTTCAAACCTCCATTGGAGTCCAAGAGAACTTTCTAGATTTTCAAGAACTGATTACTAGCCTCATCTATGAGGAGATGAATCTTGGTGGAGGTTCATCATGTGCATGCTTTTTTTCAAGGAGCTCAAGCCCATCCTCATTCTTCTCATTCTGTGTGCAGTCTTTTTACAACAAATGTTGATGACTATTTCCCCCACATTCTTCTCATTATGTGCATTTGTGTAGCAATATTTGATGACTATTCCTTCCTCTATTCATTTCTTCATTCAGTACACTTTCAAAGGTGAAGGGAAACTTGAACACCTTGGTGCTAATTTTGGGGAGCCTTTCCCCCCTTTTCCTTGGAAAGAGGGAAGTGAGTATTACCCTCTACAAAATCCTTACATCTTCGTGAGATTTTTAAACCTTTGTGAAACCCTCACTAGTACTAACTTTTATGGAGTGTTTTACTATGTGGAACCTTGAATATGTCACATTAGCTAGACTTTATCTGAGAAATCTTGTGTGACATTTTACCTTTCCTAGGAACCTTTCTAATTCCTTTAAATTTCTTGGGGGTAGTATAGTGTAGATTACCTTCACCTTTTCTGGATCTATGGCCAATCCTTCTTTTGACACAATGTGGCCTAGCAGTGTTCCTAAGAGAATACTACAAAGGTCAAGTTTGCAAGATTTAGTTTGAGCCTGGCCTCTATGCATCTTTGTAGGCACATTCTCAAATGATGGAGGTGTATCACTCTTCTTCCAAACATATTGAATTCATCCACAAATATTTCATGAAATCTGTTAGATATTCATAGAAGATTTCTAAGACCATTCTTTTGAATGTTGCAGGTGTGTTGTTTAGACCAAATGCTATTACATTGGAGACAAATACCCTCCCATTCCATGATGAGTGTAGTCTTCTCCATGTCTTTTAGTGCCATGCATACTTGATTATAACCACTAAAACCATCCACCTAGGAATCAATACATTTCATGACCTGCCACTTCATCTAGTAGTGAATTCGTGAAAGGTAAAGGAAATTGATCTAAGATTATTGTTGCAGCATTCAATTTCCTATAATCTACACAAACCCTAATTATAGGTTTTTCTTTGGGACTATTTTCCACATCCACCTTGAACAATGGGACCAAACAAGGGTTTTCCCTTAGGATTATTTTCCTTAGGATTATTTCTTCCTCATTATCATTTACTCTATCCATTAGATGCATTCCTTCTGTATGCAGTGGCAGCACTAATAATTTTGTGTCCTTTTGGATCAAAAGTTTTATTTTTCATTTTTTTCCCTTTTGATCAAGATGGTGTCCCTTTCCCAATTTTATTTGATCTTGCCATGCAACAACCATGGTCTATTCAAAAGCATTAGATAGGTGCATTGAATTGACTCCATCTTTAGCATACGAATGAGATGGTAATTTTTCACCCTACCATCATCATTTCTATGCTGAGGGGTTCTACTGATCTCTCATCCATCAATCTTATGAATGGTGATGTTTGCCAATTTATTAAACCCATCCCTCTGGCCGTTTATTCTGAGATTATTTTTACTCATGATCCTCCATCTAATAGGACTCCAAGAATATCATGTCCTCAGAGCGTGAATATCACTTGTGAAATAATGTTTTCTACTTTGGGGACATTTTTTACTTCTATTTTTTGACATTTTACTGTTGGTTTATGTGCTACAAATTCCTCTTCATTAGACTGTTCCACTTAGGGTTAAAAATAAGATGCCTCCATGAATATATAAGTGTAGCTGGGTTGGCAATTATTCCTCCTATATAAATCTAAAATTATAGAAAATGAGGTGAATGTTTCCAAAAAGTACCCTAAAATGTCAAAAAATGGTCGAATATTTTCTAAAATCCTTCAAATGGCCAATATTTTAAGATGCCATGCGATTTTAAAAAAATTCCCAAAAATAGTCATCGAGAAAAAGAATCTTTATCTAAGCCAAGCAATTGGCAGAAATTTAGAAAAAGTCCCATTATCGGTATCAAAGTAGAAAAAGCTACTAAATGGGAGTAGGATGTGGAATGGATGTGATAAGATGTAAACGGGATGTGATAGGATGTGAATGGATGTGATAAGATGTAAATGAGATGTGATAAGATGTAAACGGGATAAGATAAGATGTGATTGGATGTGATAAGATGTAAACGGGATGTGATTGGATGTGATAGGAGGTGATTGGATGTGATAAGATGTAAATGAGATGTGATACGATGTAAATGGGATGTGACAGGATGTGGTGTAATGAAAATTAATGTGGATGAGATATGAAGTAAATGGATGTGGATGTGTATGTGAAAGAATGGATGTGGATGTGTATGTGAAAGAATGTGATGTGATGTAAAGAGATGTGATGCGTCATGAATATATGTGGATGTGAAGTGATAGATATGAATGTATGGATAGATGTGGGTAGTCGTACATGTGAACGATTGGATGGATATGGATGAGATGTGTATGAATGAGACATGATGTGGATGTGATGTAATGTGGATGGGATGAATGAGAAATGATGTGGATAGATGTGATGTGATGTAATGTGGATAGAATGTATGTGATGGGATGGTGATGAGAACGAATGTGATGGATATGAATGAATGTGATGTGATGGATGTGAATGGATGGAGGTGATGTGATGTGAAATGGATAGATATGAGTGAATGAGATGTGATGTGAATCGGGATGTGAATGAATGAGATGTGATGTCATGTGAATCAGGATGTGAATGAATGATATAGGATGTGAATGGATGAGATGTGATGTGATGTGAATCGGGATGTGAATGAATGAGATGTGATGTAAATTGGGATAGATGTGAATGGATGATATGTGATGTGAATGAATGTGATGTGATGTGATGTGATGTGATGTGAAACGGGGATGTGAATGGATGAGATGTAATGGGATGTGAATCGGGATAGATGTGAATGAATGAGATGAGAGGTGAAATGGATGTGATGTGACGTGATGTGATCTGATGTAGATTGGGGTAGATATGAATGGGTGAGATGTGAATGAATGTGATGTGATGAGATGAGAATGAGAATGTGAATGAATGTGATGAGATGAGATGTGAATGAATGTGATGTGATGAGATGTGGATATGGGTAGATGTGAGTGGATGAGATCTGATGAGGATAAATGAGGAAAGATGTGATAAGATGGAAAATGATGTGATTGGATGAGAATGGGAATACATATGAAATGGATGTGGATTAAATAATGTGGATTGATGTGGAACAATGTGGAAAGACGAGAGTTCGTTATAGAAACTGTATTTATGACCTGTTTTTAAATGACTGTTTTATGTCAAGAATGCCGGGGAGGCATTTTGACCATCTTGTGATGAAGAGGTCGTGGAGACCTAACTGTTAAAGTTGCAATAGCTAGCGGAGAGTCAACGGAGGACGTCTCGCGTAGCAAGGTCGGCCGAGGTCTTGACCAGCCTCGGTTTGATTTAAATGGTGAGCTTCCGGTACGGTGGATGAGGGACCAAGGAAGCGGCCTATGAGTGAAGCGCTAGGTGACCTGCGAAGGATCCTAGCAGGTGTTGACCATACGATGCTCGGGCTCTAGGTCGCGGAAGATACCCACACTTGCGTCAGGGAAGATATTGGAACAAGGAGTAGGAGTTGTTTTCTGAATTCGGGCATGGATTTGGTTGATTGACCTTGCTGATCCTCAACGGATGAGTCCATGGCTCTTTTATATGGATCTGTTGGTTGATCTTGTGCTGATCTTCAATGGAGATTTCATTTTGGTTTTTATAAGTGAATATATTTCCGGGTACTATGAGCTAGGAACTATCGAAAAGGCCCCTGAGTGGATAGGTGGTGAGCGTTCTGGTTGCCAATGATGCCATAGGTACACTGATGAAGGAATGATTGGAAATTAGGATTCAACCAGATATTTTGGAGGATTATGATCAGTGACACTATGGTTTCATTAAATGATTGTTTTAAAGACAGGTAAATCTGTGAAAAAGGCAATTTCATATTGGGTGTGTAAGTGGTGTGACTAGTTTTAAGTTTGCATATGAATATCCGGCTAGGGGTCCTGGGAACTCTTTTCCCTGGTACCCGGGACAAAACCTAACCAAATTCCTAATTGGATCCCATCATTACAGTGGTTGGGCGGTTGGCTAACCCATGGGGCTGGACCAATGGATCCCTAAAATGAGACTCAATTCTGTTATGGTACGATAGATGAAGTAAATCCCGGATAAAAGTTGTTCTATGGAAAAGAATCAACGGTTGTGCCTCTCAATGAGGAAAAAGCGTTGGTCTCTATGATCCAAGTGCAATTTTCTTCCTTGATGTGACTGAGTGTCTTTACAGGTTCAGTCGGATCAGTTTGGTTTAGTGATGGCCTTGACTACGTTAGAGTAAAAATATCTTGGAGGAATCGCCCGTGCTTTCCGGGCAAGGGAAGTTTTTTTCCGGGTTCAGTTTTGGAAGAACCGAGGGATTAGTCTCTTGTCTGGATATCCGTGGGCGAGGCCCCGAGTGAGGGACCTTGCCCCGTGCAAGAAGTGCTACTTCCGTTGCTAGCACCCCAGAATTCATTGCGCGGAGGAGACAGGGATCTTTCATATGCCGTGAAGGATGACAATTAGGTTTTAGCCATGCATTTGGAATTGGATTCCATTGACAGAAATGATACATGGGAATTATGTGATTTGCCTATCGGCAAGCATGCTATAAGCAGCATCACTTGTTGCTACACTTAAAATTGTGCCCAACACTAAATTCAAGATATAGAATCATCTTTGCTTAAACATGAATTAAAATTCAAGGATAATAAATCATTCAAATCACATTCAAGTGAGTAAGCACTCTATACACAGGGTGGGAGATTTCAAAGGACAAATCAATCAGCATCTCAACTTCCAAGATGCTATCACTATGGAAAACTTGGCCATACCAAGAATGAATGTCACAATAAAGATAAAACAAAGCTTGTTTATGACTATTGTGGAAAAATTGGTCACTTAGAAGAAGATTTCTATCACAAAAAAAAGCAGCAAACTACATCGAGGTCAAAGATGCTCCAACAAAAGACACACTCTTCTAGAGAAAGAACCATTGTATTTTTCACCCCTCTCATCTCTACAAAAAGCGTGATGTAATCAGCCTCTGAAGCCATATGATGCACTCAAGCTGAAATTTATAGCCAAAGTAGCTATGATGCCAAAGTATCATAAGGGATAGCCTAGCACAAGGGGAGAGAGAGGAAGAGTGAATATGCATCTTTCTATGCATAGAAATCAAATTTAATAAGAATAACACTTTTATAATTAAAAAATTACTTTATGCATCTTTCTATGCATAGAAATCAAATTTAATAAGAATAACACTTTTATAATAAAAAAATTCCTTTATACATCTTTCTATGCATAGAAATCAAATTTGATAATTAATATCAATGATATCCATGCATATTCATAGGTGAATATGTATATGGAGTAATTAGAATATTTCTTTTAGATGCAAAAATGGTGGGAGTTACTCTTTTGGAATAACATAAAAACAAACTTTCTTTTTCACAAAAATTTTGGAAAATTTTGCCATAGCCTCCTTTGTATGGCTGACCATTTCTCATTTTTATCTTTCTTCACTTCACTTAATTAACCCAATTATCTTTCTTCACTTCACTTAATTAACCCAATTTAGAATTATAGAACTCTAATCTACACAATTTTCTAAATTCAAGAGTGTAAACAATAAGAAGAGTTTAATTAATCACTTAGTTAATCTTTCTAGGATTAAGAAAGGTTGGAATGTAAAGAAGAGAAGGGGGTGGCCTTCTTATCAAGGGCATAGCTCATTTGAATTTAATTTAATCATTTGCAAAATATAAAAATCAAGAAAACCATAGATTTTTCATTAAAATTCATAAACAAAGTAAGAAAATTAGCTTACATGGAGCTTGTAAGCTCTCCTTTGGCTTGAGGGATTGAGGGTTCTACTATTGTTTGAAGCAATAGTGGCCACCAATTCACTTTGGAGAGGATTAGGCCAAAAACAATTGAATTATTAAAAAATTCAATGTAGATGGCTCAAGACAGGAGTAGAGTAATAGTGCATAAACACCATTAAGATTTTACAAAGGGAGAGGCTTCTATTTATAGGAAAACGTGAGCCTCTAACCAATCAAACTGATTCTAGAAATTTCCAGATCAATTTGGTCCATTTTTGACCATTTTTGGGTCAGTTCAGCTTACTTTTTGGATCTAGTTTTGTAATAGGAGAGAGGAGAGATGAAAATATCTCTTCATTGATACCATGGTTGACCAATGCATGTGCACTATCAACAATTGGAAAGATGGAAAGAAAATGTGGAAAGTGGCTAGTGATAATCAATCTCATACCAATGAGATGCTTGCAATCACTCCTCCAATTAGGGCCATCACAATAACTGGATTGCATGCTAACATGATACCATTGACCTTTTGTTGAGATGCTTTGTAGCTTGAACAATAATGTGATCTTATTCACAATTTCCAAACATGATGGATTGCCTTGATAATGTTGAAGAATTTATTCCCCTTCGAGCAATCGTGTCGTATGTCTCTTTGATGATCCATGGATGTTGTAACGTCCACAATCAGCTACCACAACATAAGATGTAAGAAAATGACATGGGAAATTGCAAAAGATTCATGCAAGTTGCAAATTACAAAGATATTAGTAGCGGCGGTCAACCTATCTCCTATTTTTGTTTGAAGAACTCAAGCAAAGTTCCACCCATGCGAGTGCCAGTTTGTGAATCTCCAATAAGTGCATGTGTAAGATCTACCATAAGTGCATGTGTAAGATCTACCATAGATCTATTAATCCTTGCATCCAATAGGGTGTACTTGATGTATTGCCATAATCTTTCCACCAAGTTAGTGGTCATTTCCATAATGAAACAATCATCCAAATTTAGGGCACCTCCTCCTCCTCCATATACAATTGTGGCCACACCACCCATTTGTTACATACCACACAATATTGTTGTGTGCTGAATACCGCCCTAGTTGTACTGTATCTCGACTTCTTCTTCTGTGATGGTGTGCAAGAGATTACACATAGATGTGTTACAGTATACTTCGTCACAAATTTCTTTTGGAATCTAAATTGAAGGTACACAAACATGAATGCATTGTCAAAGCAACTAATAAACTAATAAACCAAACTCGAACTTTTACAGAAACCACATTGCCTGGTAAAGTAACTCAGACTGGTGCGAGTTTACTTTCATAGTTCGAGTTTACTTTCACAGTTCGAGTTTACTTTACAGGCAGAGCATTGTAATTTCTGCACAGCGAAAGTAAACTCGAACCGGTCCGAGTTTACTTTCACAGTCTGAGTTTACTTTTGTTGTGTAGAAATTACAATGCTCTGCTTGGAAAGTAAACTCAGACTGTGAAAGTAAACTAGGACCGGTCCAAGTTTACTTTCACAGTACTTCTGCTGTACTTTAACTACGACGCTCTACCTGGAAAGTAAACTCAGAGCAGTCTGAGTTTATTTTCACAGTTCAAGTTTACTTTTGCTGTGCAGGAACTACAATGCTCTGCCTGCCTGGAAAGTAGACTTGGACGATAAAAGTAAACTCGGACCGGTCCGAGTTTACTTTCATAGTCCGAGTTTAATTTTGCAGGAACTATAATGCTCTGCTTGGAAAGTAAACTCAGACTGTAAAAGTAAACGCGGACTGGTCCAAGTTTACTTTTGTTGTGCAGAAGCTACGGATTGTGAAAGTAAGCAGTAAACTTTACATCATGGAAGAATGGAAAATAACACACCACAACCTAGAGCAATATTGCTTCATGCCTTTGGAATCATATCTATGGAATAATTCTCTACCCATGTCTTCTTCGTATGAAACCAACATAGTAAAACATGGCATGCTATTTGTTGACGAGACAACCTCTGTCATCAATAATCCAACAATGTGTATCTTCATGCATGACCTTAAGTATTGCATCAAGCTCTTGTTGTTGTGACTTGTCAATCACAATAGCAGTGGGCCGAACATTACCCATTCTTTGAAAAATAATGTAAAGTGTCTTTGATAAGGCAGTTACTTCTTGATTGCTACCCGAGTCATTAGAACACAACATGAACCATATTGGAATGCCCATTCCAATTTGGTTTGGTCAAGAAGCATTTGGCCATTTGGAACATCCATTCATCTTGTATAATAAGAATAAATGACTTATCCTTATCTTCTAGTGCATTAGGACTATATGGTTGACAATATAGTACCTACATGAGAGTGTCATCGGTTAAACAAGTCAAAGCACAAAACCATGTGACACGATGAATGCTATAAACAAATAAAATATTATGGTACCTTATTTTGTTCACGTAGCTTTAAACACTCGATGTACATCATGGTCCAATCATCTTTTGAGATTTTTCCTACAAACAGAGATAGATCTTGTTATATTAAAAGAATTAGTATTTAAGTTTATAAAAGCTCACTAAGCAAATATCATTGATATATTACCTGCATTGCGTACTCCATATGACATCAAAGCCACTTCCTTCGGGATCATAAAGGACCGATAGATAGTGCAGTCAAGTGAAGAGGCTTGTTTCAAATGAATTCTCTCCTTTGATAGTGACATCTTTGCCACATGTCGAGATGTGCCGACGTCAAATAGATCTTCCATGCAACATTCAATGACCTTTGTGGATGAATGGGTAAGTGATATAAATCACTATGACTTCCCAACACGTGTACTTCATGAAGAGTAGAGTGTATATGAATCAAAGCATCTGAATTGCCACTCGGATACTCCACTTGAACCTTGAACGGACAACCACATTTCTTGGTTGATCTTAATCTCCTAATGGTTCCACTCGGATACTCCACTTGAACCTTGAACGGACAACCACATTTCTTGGTTGATCTTAATCTCCTAATGGTTCCCTTTCGGCTAACTGTACCACCTCTATGGCACATGTAATCAACCACAAACTTGGATACACTAGTTTTTTTGGTTGATCGAACCATTACTAGTCTAACCTTGTGCTCAATTATTATCTCTTTCAAGTGGTTTTCCACATTTGCTTTATCTACAGTTAGTATTGTTGCTTATACTCTTTTTTTGGCTTGGCATTCTAATTATCCTCCATGGTTTGATCTCTTACAACCACATGCATTGATGACGTCCCTAATAAAAGAGGTGGGTATCCCGTGCTTTCTGATATCAGTAAACCATCTACATTTGATTGTTTCTATTGTCTCATTTACTCCTTGGTGATAATCATCCTCCACAATATAATGAGACAATGCCACAATGCTTCCCCACTCTTCTAAGCATGCAATCTTTAGCTTTGGTGTGCTATTCAAGTAAAGACAAGGCGCACCATCTTCTTTCATCCCTAAGCAAAAGCCATCCATCATTCTTCTCCATTTTTTAAAATCTTGATTACCACTAGAATCATGAGCTTTCAAGGTTTCGAGTGTGACTATCACATCTCCTTGAATGGATCTCATCATAAAGTTATAGCTTGCTTTGTCAAATGAAAATTATTTATTAGGAGACAAATATAATATGGGATTGGGTGAAATGATGTTACTTTAATTGGATCGAACATGAATACTTTCATTGCTATCTTGAAAGAGATTTCCCACGTGTGAATCATCACTCGATGAGGAGTGACTACTATCACCATTGGAGCACTCTTCAATATTGAAGTCGCTCTGGTCTTGGTTCAACGACTCCATCCTTCAAAGAACATAAACTAATTAAGATTGTATACATCTTCATTTCAAGAACACAATACATATCCCACAGTATCACTTCCTATCTATTGTAAATGATAACATACATAACTGAAGAATATACTTATAAATTTCAGAGAAAGATAGAAGAAATCTCAATATGGATGGAGAAGTGATGCAAAAAATGTAAGGAAAAATGCACTCTATGGACTGTGTTAAAAATTGATAGAAGGTAATGGACCGAGTTTACTTCTGGTCCAAGTTTACTTCTGTTCCGAGTTCATTATCAGAATATCCCCCATTAAAGACCATAGATTTTACTCGCGCGTGCGTCGCGTAATGAAAATTATGGTGGTCTGAGTTTACTACTGGTTCGAGTTTACTGTTGGTCCGAGATTACTTTAGTTCGCGGTGACTGTGTTCCCTCCGTTCACTGCCCAGTGATTGGTGTTCCTGGTTTTCGAGTTTACTTGTGGTCCGAGTTTACTTTGGTGGCGGCGGCAGAGATCTGATGGCGCACGATGCTAGATGTGATCTTGGGGGGTTCACCTCAAAAAATGTTAGTGTACCACGTGAGTTCAACAAGAGGGGTTTTTTAATTAGATAAATTAAGAAAAAATCAACATGATTACATTAACAGGAGGGGTTTTTCAATTTAACTTTAGAAAAAAATCATTTAGTTCATAAGTAAAGAGGGGTTGTTTTATTGGGGAAAAATTTTAGTTAAGGGGTTTTTTTAATAGGTCTTGAACGCACGTGATACCTAGGGTTTTCTAGTAGTGCACCCCTCGAGGATATGATCACCAAAGTTTTCAGCCATTGTTCCCAACACTCTAACCCCGTGTGACTTAGTCATGAGGGACGGCCATGAACTGTCGGAACAGAGTAACAATAAGAACGCCTTCTACGTAGCGAATCCAGCTTTTTTACCTTGAGGCTTCGCCAACCTTATTAGTGTCATCCAGCGCCAACTTTAGCGGATCCAGCTTTCATTACCTTGAGCCAGCTTTCTTTACCTTGAGCCATGTGGCCTCACACCCTTGCTTGCTTTTGTACAAGGGTGTTAGGCTACCTAAGGTAAAAATAAATATGTGAGAAGGGGGGGAGGAGTAATGTAAAAAATAAATATGGAGGAGGAGGGAGGAGTAATGTAAAAAAAATGGGGTTTACTTCATGGTGGTTTATTTTTTTGGGGGGGTGTGTGTGTGTGTACACAAGTATGTGTGTGTGCATGAACAAACTATTCTAGAAAAGTCACCTCTTCTTTTTTACACGATAGACAGTACATGTATACCCATGGTCGTCTACAAAGGATTATCAAAGCTTCACCAAACAAAGATGCCTTGTGGGGGTGGAAGCTACATTGCTTCTTGTTTATATGCGCCCTGCTTTACCTTTTTTGGCAGAATCGCTGGGCAAAGTGGTTCGCCCTCCCAGGTCTTCTGGAAGTGTCAATATATTTTGCATCCTTTGCAGCACCATGAGAGCCCTTACCAAGACCAACATCGCATTTGTCCCCAGACATGACAAAATAAACAAAAAATCCTAAGAAGAAGGTTTAACTGGCTTAAATCATCATCATTAACACAAGCCAAGTTTTAGCAAGTTTAGTAGGCCTAAATCATCATTAATCCAAGAGGAAGGTTTAGCATGACTAAATCATCATTAACACAAGCCAAGGTTAATCCCCACATCTCGCACATGCATGTATCCTTAAAACTTATAACATATATAGTAAAAACCTAACTTTACTTGAGTTTAACAACACTTTGGCTATAAATATGGATACCAGATTCTCTTTTCACATTAATTAATTAGACAAGGGTGGGAGAGAGTATTTTTAACCTTAGGAAAGAAGGGCCAATTAATTGAACGTGGGTGGAGTCAAGGTCTCCATGTTTCCGGAGGAGTCTTGTTCTAGAGGTTTCCTAGCAAGCTTTTAAAAGGCCCTTGCATTGCATTTCAATGCTAGGCAATAGCCTTGCACGAGAGACAGAGAGACGTGAATGTGGAGAGAGAGAGAGAGAGAGAGAGAGAGAGAGAGAGAGAGAGAGTCGAGCATGTTCAACAAGAGTGCAATTGAGAGAGAGAGAGAGAGAGAGAGGGGGGGGAGAGAGAGAGAGAGTCGTCTTAAAAATAAAAAAAACTCAGTTGAGAGAGCCACGTCAAGGTTAGGCCCATTAATTAATTAGCGTAAATTTCACTAATATTTACTTACTGCCACAGCACAAACACTAAAATAGTACCAACAAGGATGTTCATTCCAACCCTAAAAATTACAATAAACCAATTCTAAAGTGCACTCAACTAAAATAACTCAAGTTACAAAGCTAATGCTAACCCACCTGCCAGAGTCGTCTAGTCTATCAATGTTGGTGTGTTCCATTAATGTTGGAAGCACACCTGCCAGAGTAAAGTGCCTCGCCAACAAAGCTAATGCTAACCCACCAGTCTATCTATGTTGGTATGTCGCATTGGAGCATAGGATCACTCACATGTGGCCGTTCCGTGTGCAAGCCCACCGACCTTAGGAGAGATTTGCAAAGATTAGTTAAGGCAGTTACGAGAAGCATGGGCAGCAGGCCGGCAACTCTAAGAGAAATCATGGTTAGAGTGTCACGGGAGATTGTGAATGCAGAGGAGCAGCCGCTAGCAATCCAATATTATTGGTGCTTAGACGCCGTGTGTGTGCGCGCGCGCGCGAGGGGCAGTAAAAGGAGGCCGTCAAATGGAAGTAGCACATGTCTATTTAGCGCTACTTTCTTTGCTCACGAGTGACCACAATAGACGTAAGGATCGGACGTGCATTTGGCGTACACGTACGCACGTGCATGGTCGTCCCACGCCCACTTTTTCACTCTTCCTGCTCGGAAGTTGGAACCTTAGATTTTCATTTTATGATTTAGATCAAAACAAGGTCTTTCAAGAGGGTTGCTTTTTGAAGGATGTCCTCACCCTTCATTTTGATGGGAATGGAGAGTGTTTTCAGAACTCTCAAATTGTGCCTATCATCGATACGGGTTTCATCCCACCGCCTCAAGAGTGAAGAGAGGTAGAGCTAAGCGCGTCCCAACATCAAGTTCACACTCGTGGGCCATACTTCTTTTGATCATAGAAATGTAAACCTAGGTATTTCTCTTGCTCTCTCTTTATTTCAACCCTAGCATTGCTTTACTTTATTCCTAGAGTAAAGCATCGCAACTTTTTATCAGGTCAATTTCACCATCTTTTTAATGAGGATAAACATTCACCAGACAAATTCAATCAGTGCACTTTTCCCCTCTTTAGAAGGTTTTTTCCCCGTGCTAGTATGCACCCATCTTGGGGCTGGTCACCTCCTGCAGCTTTTTATCCAGTGTTTCAGCCCTCCTAAACGGAAAGGAGGAAGTCGAGCTACCCACAAAAGTGGAAAAATAGGGACGTCACATGGAAAAAAATCCAACCCACCCAAAAAAAATTTTAAAATCACTTTTTGGCCAAAAAATATATTTTGACTACACAACCTGCCTCAATCATGGCGCCTTGCTTTCTTCTGCCTTGCCAACCTCAATCGCCTAAATCTCTGGCCCTCCACCCTCCCTATGGCTGTGAGAAAGCACTGCACTCTGTGAGCCCACCTCACAAGTTTGCCTGCCCTTGAGTTTCTAGCGATTGGCTGTAATCTTTCTCTGGCTAGACCTCATGGTCTACGTGGCCTATTGTATTGGTGAATTACAACCTCCCTCCATGGGTGGCAATCAAGAAAGGTCATATCATGCTTGCTCTCCTTGTACCAGGCAAGTATAAGTTGGCAAACATGGATGTGTACCTTGAGCCTTTGATTGAGGATCTTGAGATACTATGGCGAGGTATCAAAGTACATGACGTTTCAAGGCCAATAAATAACCTCGCAGAGACCGGTGCATGATCATCAACATGGCAATACCAGACCACATGCCAATTTCCCTCATATGTGGGCTTATTTTTACACTTCTTCTCATTCTTCGTACTGCCATCAATTGAAAAATCTTCCCTACATTCCACAAAAGCTATGTAGAAGCAGAGAACTCCGCACTTGCAGAGCAAGCCATCAATTAATGCCTTTGCTGCATGCTTATGTTGAGTACTTTTGCATGGAGGCTTTCATTGCATGCATGGAAATTTTAGAGTGGTATGTGTAACCATGAATACTCCAATGGTGGAAATACTATGTTGGCTTGTGGGGATGACAAGAGGTTCAGGAGCATGTTTAGGTTGCCTTTGTGCATCTTCCTCAAGACAGTGGAGCTTCTAAGGGCCCAATTGCAGCAGGGCGACATACCAAAATCACTTGCCAACATTTAGGGGAGGGTACTTCCTGTTGAGAAGCAAGTGGCATTGGGATTTTTCCGTTTGGCAAAAAGGACACCCATGATAGCTGTGAGTGACCTATTTGGTGTTGGAAAGTCCACTGTTGTTGAGTCCGTTTAATAATAGGTTTGTGATGGCCTTGTTGGTGCATTGACACTAATGTGTCCGAGAGAACCTACCTCTATAACCCGTCCGAAGCACTCCACCGGGAGGAGGAAACCCGGGGGGTGACTATGTAAACACTATCTATAGCATTCAAGGGATATTTGAAAATACCATTATTAATAATTTTTTATAATTAAATATACCCCTTATGTATGGAAATTTTCACTTTTTCAATTTAAAAACCCCTTATGTTTGTAAATATTTATGTAAGTCCATCCGAGAAAAAACCCCTTCTGTTGAACGCACATGTTATCTTACATATTCTTTAGTGGACCCCCGGGGGAGGAAACTACCACCAGCCACAACCCAACAAAAACACAAAATCAAGGCACCAATACACCCAACTGATGTCCCCTGACTCAATGGGCCACTTCAACACCCTCCCAACCTCCCTATCTGTCCCAGCTGCCTCCCTTAGCTGTCCTCCCAGGTCAACTCTAACCTCCAACCCCTCTGATCATTCTCCTAAACACCTCTCCTGACCTTAGCTGACACCCAGCTGACCAAAAGCCTCTCACTGTTGGTGACACAGATCTGGCTGCCACTAGTCCCCAGTAGAAACCTATCGTCCAGGATTCTCTACAATCCTCCAGCATGAGCTACACTCAAAACCACAACCCCAAGACCTTCTTGGTCACTCTGTTGACCCTATGTTGCCCAAAACAGACTAAGTTCTACCTCAACAATTTGACGCAGAACCAACTGACTCAAAAGCCTTCAACTAAAACAAAATCTTTCTTCAGGTGTCCTCTGACATCCGACGACTCTCAGGCAGCTCTAAACTCAAAGAAGCCTTCAACTAAAACAGAACCTTTCTTCAAGTGTCCTCTTACATCTGCCAACTCTCAGGTAGCTCTAAACTCAAAGAAGTATCACACTTCAGGCTCTCTGTTGACTAAAGCTGACACACAACCACTATAGATCTGACTGTACCCGACCAACCAACTAAACTGACACAGCTGATGCAGGCATCCTCTTTGCTACGTTCGTTGGCACTTCCAAACCCACAAAACACTTAAACCAAACTAGGACCCAACCTTATAACCACTTAGATAACATCATCTGAGTCACTGCTGCCACAGAAGCACCCTTAGATCACAAGCCCGTGTCTAACTGCTGATAGCTGACCTCAGACAGACTTTTAACTGGCAGCACAACAGTTGTGACTTAGGATCACTTCCCTTCAACTCAAACAAACCAAAGCAAGATCCCTACACCTTTATAGCTGACTGTTATGATGTCTAGCTGACTCAAAAAAAACTATGTACCTTCCCAATAGATGCTGACAGTCAGCATTGACTCAGAAACACTTCACCAACCACCATCAGACTCACACCCACAGAAGCTTCATCTCCATAAATTCAATCAAAGCCACATACACATCACAACAAAACCATCAAGACCAAAGATAATGCCCAAACTCTCTGTATGCTTTAAATAAACAAAAACATAACAGTGTCTTAACAACCCTGAGATCTGGGCATAAACATAATAAGGAAACACAGAAAACTCATGGGTCACTCGCAAGTAGACCCCATCGACATCTCTCCAACAAAGCTTCACCTTCAAACATCTTTAGTCAAGAAGAAATCAAGCTAGATCAAGTATCTAATAGAAATGCTTCTTAGAGAACCCAGGGGACTCACCACCTGGCCAATTCTCCAAACTTAAATGCACTCCCTCTACTATAAACCAATCGACTTCACTCACACTGCACTGGCGTCTTCTCTGTAATCTTCAAAGATATGTAGGGACTCTAGTCTGTGTCTCCCACAAACAAACCTGACATGCAGGAGACACTTTCCACTACTGTCTTCCCTCACCTCTCTCAGGTGGTCAGTAGCCACACCTCACAAAAATCCCACTATGAGCCACCCTACTATTAACCGCAAGTCTCCCTCTTCAAATCCCGTCGCCGCCTTGCTTCCTTCTAGATTGTTGCACTGCCTGTCTTCATCGTATTGCCCATGCTCTTTCTATAATTTTCCATTTGTGCACCTGAGCTTATCCACACAATGGTCATCTATTCCTAAAGGGTCTCAACCATACATCTACATTTTATTATCTATTGGTGGTTTAGGATAGGCACATCCTTTGAGTGTTTTCTTTGAGCACAAAAAATCCTATCTTAGTTTGCAGAAATCCCCTTGGTTAGAGCATTTATGCTCAACCATTTATTTGGCAAAACCTTATTCACACCTACAACTAACTCAACTTCCTTCTGATTGATCCTCCACCTAGATCAAACGGGAACATCCTCATCCTCCATAGTCTTCCAACTGGACTGATCCATCCTCTTGAGTCACTCTCTTCAACCTCACAAACATTCTGGTCCATTTCCTTTGCATCCTCTGTTCACAACACTCAGTCACAACACTCACACAATGTGTAAGTTGAGAGAACAGGGTTCAGTTTACATTCTCGATGCTCCATTCATATATCTCTACATAGAAATTGAACTAGATCACAACCACATCTTCCTAGGTTCAAAGGAATTATCTATATAGGACTTCTATTACTCTTGGAATTTTCTAGACCACAACAACATTTCCTAGATTGAGAAAGGATTCTCCATATAGGAATTGAAACACTTGCCAAATTAAGAAAAATTATCTATGTAGAAATTATATCACTTCTCATAACTCCCTAGATCGAAAGCATATTTCTCAGATAGAGAAAGAATTCTCCATATAGGAAATGAAACACTTCTTAGGTCAAACGGGATTTCCTAGCTAGAGAAATAATTCTCCATGTAGGAAATGAAACACTTTCTAGGTCCAAACTAGATTTCCTAGATTGAGAAGAAAGAGCTATATAATTCACTAGATATAGGAAGAAAATGTTGGCTTTAGAACTAGGAAATTCTTTCAACTCTCTATTTGAAAAGGAATTCTCTATATAGGTGTTGGTCTAAGAGAGTAGGAGAGTATGAGTCAACGGGGCACATGACGAAAGCGTGGGCTGGCGATGGTGTCTTGGTGGGAGATGCATGAGTCCGGACGAAGGTGTTAATGAGGTAGTAGGGGTGGCAGATGGGGCATGGGGGCCTGTGCAGTGCAGGGAGCGACTAGACGAAGGCGGAGCACGTGGATGGGCAGAGCGCGCAGAGCGACCTCTGTTTTTAAAAAAATTCCCCTTTTTTTAAGAAAAAATAATTTCAAGCGAAATATAAGTAAGCTTTTTTATAAATGGAAAAAAATAGGGAGGAGTAATGTTAACAAGGGGGGTTTACTTTATGGGTTTTTTTTTTGGGGGGGGAGGGGGTGTGTACACACGAGTATGTAAGTGTGTGCATGGGGAAGGATCTCTACTTAAGTGTGTACACACGAGTATGTATGTGTGTGCGTGGGGTTTTTTTTTTGGGGGGAGGGGGTGTGTACACACGAGTATGTAAGTGTGTGCGTGGGGAAGGATCTCTACTTAAGTGTGTCGTGTACAGGCACAATGTGTGTGTGTGAGTGGGTGCGTTGTTCGCCATCGACCTCCTCCTTCTCTTGTTCTTGTATGTAAGTGTGTGTGCGTTAGGGAAGGACCTCTCTTTAAGTGTGTGTGTGTGTTGTCTTTTTTGTGCAGCAATAGACGGTACATGTATACCCATGGTCGTCTACAAAGGATTATCAAAGCTTCATCAAATGTAGATGCCTTGTGTGGGTGGAAGTTACAGAGCTTCTTGTTTATATGCGTCCTACTTTACCTTTTCTAGTGGAATCACAGGGCAAAGTGGCTCGCCCTCTCATGTCTTCTGGAAGTGTCAATAGATTTTGCATCCTTTGTAGCACCATGAGAGCCCTTACCAAGATGAACATCACATTTTGCCCACCGCAGACATGACAAAGTAAACAAAAAACCCCAAGAAGAAGATTTAACAAGCTTAAATCATCATCATTAGCACAAACCAAGTTTAGTAAGCTGAAATCATCATTAATCAAGAGAGGAAGGTTTAGCATGACTAAATCATCATTAACACAAGCCAAGGATAATTCCCATATGAGACACATGCATGTATCCTTAAAACTTAAAACATATATAGTAAAAACCTAACTTCACTTGAATTTAACAACACTTTGGCTATAAATAGTATCAACAAGGATCTTCATTCCCAACCTTTAAAAAATTTACAATAAACCACTTGATTCCAACCTTTAAAAAATTTACAATAAACCAATTCTAAGTGCACAACTAAAGTTACAAAGCTAATGCCACAGTCGTCTAATCTATATCTATTCGTCTAATCTATCTATGTTGGTGTGTTCTAGACCTGGTATATGGAAGAAAATGATCGTGGTGCCCACCTTCTTCTTCCTGGAAAGACGTGAACCAGGAATGAGACAGTTCTTGGCGCTTTCTCAGCTTTTTTCCCTGCATGGCGATCTCTTCTGTGACCAGGGAGGCTCTGCAGAGGGGGCAGGTTCTATGGTTGCTGCGGCGGAGCCAGCCATCAATGCAGGCCTTATGAAAGATATGGCGGCAGTAAGGGAGCTCCCGGACCTCTTGCCCGTTCCCAAAGTCGGAAAGGCAAACACTACACTGTTGTTGTTGTTGTGTGTGATCTTGTAATTGCAGGCTTTCGTACAACACAGAAGGTGGCACTGAGACTAGCAGAGCTTTGGCAAAGAAATCAGCTTGTGGGGTGAAAGTGTACCATTGGAGCATAGGATCACTCACATCTGGTTCCGTGTGCAAGCCCACCGACCTTCGGAGAGCTGATTTGCAAAGATTACTTAAGGCAGTTACGAGAAGCTTGGGCAACAGGCAGCAGGCAACTCTGAGAGAAAGCATGGTTAGAAGAGTGTCAGGGGAGATTGTGAATGCAGAGGCGCAGCATGAGTAAAGGCTCCCTCTTATGGCCGTCGACGGAAGTAGCACATGTCTATTTAGCGCGCTACTTTCTTTGCTCACGAGTCACACAATTTGCATTTCGCGTACACGTACGCACCTGGCATGGGTCCTCCCACGCCCACTTTTCCTTAGATTTTCATTTTATGATTTAGATCAAAACAAGCTCTTTTAAGAGGGTTCCTTTTTGAAGGGTGTCCTCACCCTTCATTTTGATGGGAATGGAGAGTGTTTTTCAGTCAGTTTTTACGTAAGGTAGAGCTAAGCGCGTCCTCAGCATCCCAATCCCATCATCACTTTCACACTCGTGGGCCATATTTCTTTTGATCATGGAAATGTAAACCTAGCTATTTCTCTTCAACTTGTTATCATGTCACCTTTTTCATGAGGACAAACATTCACCAAGACAAATTCAATCACTGTGCTTGCATGGTACACTTTATTGTAACTACTAGCTCCAAGTTTTTTATATTTTCTATCAACTTATGCCCCCATAACAACTCCCTTCATATCCTTACCAAATTGAATGGCTACCTTGGCCTTCCACGGTCCTCCACATTTCAACAAATAATTTGTGCCAAATTCAGTTTTATTAACATATTTTCCGAATTTTATCTACATACTATCCATCCTAAACTTCACCCAACGCATGTTCTTTCTAATCTTATGAACATATTTTCCGTCATGCAGAGATGCCTGGAACTTGTAAAAGTTTCGACCAAAAGGTCTTTACAAGTATGTGTGGGAACATCATGAAAATGATGATCAACCTACTAAAGGGTGCAATTATTTAGATGAAAAGCATTATGGATACAAACCACAAACTCCCAAGGCTTGAGAAAGGGACCTAGTTTTAAAGTTTACAATTCAGTTGTATCTCCTTCCTGTTGAAATATACAAGTGAATAGGGTGTGTGCGGGAACAAGCCCTTGGCTAGAGGCTGTAAAAGAGAATGTGTAAATGTGAGAGAACCTGTGAAAAGGTGAGAAGAATCTACTGGGAGAGAATAAAGGGTAGCATGAGAAGATTTAGGAAGTGTGGAGATATTCTGGGAGAGGTGGAGAGAATCAAGCAAAAGAGGTGGAGTGAATCAAGGAGAAATCAATGGGATTGGATGTAAACTCTATAAATTGAGGCATTGGCCTAATGAGAACTTGCTGGTTTTTGATTATCCATGCCTACATTAAGCTATTAGTTAATTGCTCACTAATCACATCTTAATTATCATCTAATCTCTTTGTTAATGATGTTGATTCTAGCATTTGATCTACTATAGCTTATCACATTGCTGTAATTTTAACATGGTATCATAGCCAAACCTAGAATCCATCAATTTGTGAGCCCATTATCTTGCTAATCACTTAGCTAATTAGGATTAGTAGCTAATTAATATTTTCACCTCTTTTTCAACTATTCCCTGCACCCCCAGCTAGTGGAGAAGCTCCCCTCTCCCTCCAGCCTTAACAATAGGCTAAAAGCTCCTAGCCTCATCTAGGTACAAGACCCATGCTCCAGCCCAACTACTCAGCTCGTGGAATCGCCGCCGGAGGTCGCCGATTTTCGCTGATTAAGAAGCGCCGTTTCTCTGAAGGAGATCTCAGATCTACCCTCACTCAAGGTGAATCAGCCTAATTCCTCTTAGCCCCGGGGGTTTTCAAGCAGCATGCTCTACAAGCTGGTGAAGTCAGAATTTGATTTGATCAAGTCTACAGTGAGATCAAAGCTCTTCATCAAATCTGCAGGTGACTTTGGTAAAACAGAGATTAAGCATTCAATGTTTGGTCAAATCTTGTGTTTCTTGGCTTAATCCTCTACTAGACTAATTGCTATTGATAGCCTTGAAAGCATTTGAGCTCATTTGAACTCTAAGGCCTCAGATCTGGGCTCCCCACATACTCTGTTTTCTACACACAAAATAGAGGATTAATTTGCTAATCAGTGCTAATCACTATATTTTGGTGCAATTGAGGGTTCAAATTAACCATTAGGTATCTGATACAGATCCCTATAACTTCAGATTGCAATTCGGAGATGGTTTGATACTCCAACCATTCCGTATAAATTGGTTACCCTTGATTTAATATAATTTCTGGTGATTTTATGCTGATAAATCTGTTGTAATTATCTCGAGGTAAGACCCCCTTCATATCATCATGAGTACAACACAAGAGATAGCCAAATTTAATGGGGAGTAGTTTTACACATGGCAGACAAAAACCATGTATCTGCTGCAAATGAGAAAAAATCTGTGGGGGCCAGTTGAGGGAAGAGATGAATGCCCAGAGGTGTGAGAGGGAAAAATTAGTGGAAGAGAAGGAATGAAAAAGCATTGGGACTTATCGCACTTAGTTTAAATGATGAAATCATTCATCACATCACAGGGATACAATGGGCAAAAGATGCATGGGATGAACTTAATAAATTATTTGGCACACAAGCTAAAAAATCAAAGATAAATCTGTTAATGCAATTCTACAAATTGGATATGAAGGAAAGTGAACCTTTAATCACACACTTGAATAGATATAAAAGCATTAAGCAACAACTGGCAGCTATTGGCAAAAAGGTAGAAGATGATGAGGCACTAGCAGTGCTTCTGAAGAGTGTGGACAAAGGTGAATATGAAAACATTGTAGCAACACTAAAGAATGTACCTGAATTGAAGCTACACGAAATAGAAGGAGCTCTACTAGAGCAAGAGAGCAGAGGCAAAGAGAAGAAATGGCTCGACTAAATAGCATGATAAGAAAAAGCATTCTTCACCCGAGGATTCACCCGAGGAGGATTCTCTCAAGGACAAGGATGAGGAAGAGGCAGAGTAGGAGGAAGGACCTTTACTTGCCACAACTGTGGAAAGCCAGGACACATGGCAAGAGACTGCTACAGCAAACCCAGTGGAGAAGGAACAACATCGGCAAACTTCATGGAGGCTCCTAAGGAAGTGGAGTCGGATCATCTTTTCTGAGAGAAAGAGAGAGAGAGAAACCCCACAACCCAATGTAACCTGCCCCAATAGAGTAAAACCACCTCTGAGCCACCGATGATGTAGGCCATGTGGTAGATGTATGTGTGAGCACTTTAGTCAAGGTCACGGGCACTTATAGTAGCCTTGGACACAGAGAGAGAGAGAGTGTCAAGGACTATGAGTTTAGGGACTTGAGGCACCGGTCGCGGACTATCAAGTAAGAGGGAAACTTGGTATAGGGTCCAGGTGTGCTAGGATTATTCACTTTAAGGGAGGTGTTGAAATATACAAGTGAATAGGGTGTGTGCGGGAACAAGCCCTTGGCTAGAGGCTGTAAAAGAGAATGTGTAAATGTGAGAGAACCTATGAAAAGGTGAGAAGAATCTACTGGGAGAGAATAAAGGGTAGCATGAGAAGATTTAGGAAGTGTGGAGATATTCTGGGAGAGGTGGAGAGAATCAAGAAAAAGAGGTAGAGTGAATCAAGGAAAAATCAGTGGCATTAGATGCTTGGATGTAAACTCTATAAATTGAGGCATTGGCCTAATGAGAACTTGCTGGTTTTTTATTATCCATACCTACATTAAGCTATTAGTTAATTGCTCACTAATCATATCTTAATTATCGTCTAATCTCTTTGTTAATGATGTTGATTCTAGCATTTGATCCACCATAGCTCATCACATTGCTGTAATTTTAACACTTCCCACCTTACCACAAACTCCTAAGGCTTAAGAGAGAATCCTACTTTTAATGTTTACAATGTAGTAGTATCTTCTTCCCACCTTTAGCTACATGCCATTATCAAGGATGCACAATATGTTCCCTAAATGACTCATGACTTATGTTTTGTGGTAAATTATCAGCTTCAAAGGAGCATATGGGCCATACAAATTAATGACTTGATTATAAGGTCAATAGAGACAATTTAATTAATTAGTCAATGTTTCCATCAAGTGAAAGCAAAGTCTCTTTATTATCCAACTGATGTCCTTTTGTTATACTTTGATTATTGATATTATAAGGTCGGTAGATAGTTTAATCGATCAATCAACTTTGGACACATCTCATGCCTCAGCAGCTAGGCTTTACTTTTCATCATAATACACTTACAGACTATGGGAACATTTGGGCATACAATATCTTCTATATGCTACCCAATATGATGCATATACCTGCAAAATGTGGATTGATCATACATTGAGGCTTTCGGATCATGCGCATGTATGGCTTGGTTTATATTTTGGTATGTCAATTCATGACCATGCTTTGCATGATAGAAGATTGCTAATGCTAAATAATAGTCATCTATCGCATACAGATGGTACATGCCATTGTCCATCCTCTTATACTTCACATGAGAGAGGATTTGGATGTTGCTTGGTATGGTTTTGTGATGCGCTTTCACAATATTATTCTAGTATAGGCCAAAAGGATCTAGAATGGACCTGGGGCCATTCTAACATGGCCTTGGGGCGGCACTCCAGATGCTTTAATGCATGTTAGAATGGCCTCGGACCATGCTAGAATGGTCATAGATGACGGTAAATGATGTCAAATGGCCCCGAGGCCATAAATGAATGATCATTAAGGCCTACATCCTGCAAGGAGGGCAATCACCTCATGGCAACATTGATGAAATATGAGCTATATAGACATGTAGAGATCCTATAGTGTTGAATAACTTCTACATCCCCCAAGGTCTATCACCTCATGGCAACACTGATCAAAGATGTAGTGTATAGACCTATAGAGATCCTATAGTGGATGACTACCGCATCCCCCGCCGAGGTCTATCGCCTCATGGTAACACTGATCAAAGATGCAGTGTATAGACCTATAGAGATCCTATAGGGGATGATTGCCACATCCCCCAAGGTCTATCGTCTCATGGAAACACTGAACACATACATAGTGTATAGACCTATAGAGATTCTCTTGCTCTTAAGTCATCTAACCTCTCATTGGGGTTTCATCTTATACTTGGTTCTAGCAATATAGTCCCGCATGGTCTCTCCTTCCTCTTGTTTTTTGAGGTTATAAACTTGTGCTATAAGGCTCCATTTGGCTCCACATGTTGAGAATCCCATAATGAAAGTGTGTCTCAAGACCTCATACCTTGCCTTTTCAAGTGGGTTTAGTGCCCTAAACCATTGGCATGCTTTGCTTTAAAGGCAAAGTCCAAATGAGAAGATCTTGGTGGGATCAGCAATCCTTTCCATCATGGTTTTTGCAAACTTTATCAAACTTCTCTAGGTACTGAATGTAGTCTCTAGTTTCATCAAATTTAGTCATTATCATTGAGCTTTACTCAAAGATAGGGTGGTGTTATTTATTGAGGCAATTGGTAAGTTAATAGTATTATTTACTGAGCAAGTTTATAAATTTAGGGCTCAGAGGATCGTGGGGTGGCTCCTCCCATTTTGAGGGGTTTTCTATTCCTCCGCCTCTGTGTTTAATTGGCTCATCTCTTCCCAAAGCTTCTCTCGCTTGAGGTAGAAGCAAAGGAGGTCAAAGGTTTTGTCAGGTGTAAATCTTAGAAACTTTGGATAAGGTTATTTATGTATAAGGGAGGTTGCAAGATGAGGGTACTCACTTTCGTTCACTCTCTCTAAAATTGGGACATCCATGCATCTCGGGCGGAGTACCTCGATCGTGATATCGTCGTGAATTAAAACATGACACGTGCCTCCCAAGCCTAAATCGACATATCTCGATCGAGATACCAACTAATGCCACGCTAGCAGGTCCGGGTTTCCAGTCATCATCCATGTCACCATTACATGTCATTGCCACCACATTATCTCGACCACATTATCTCGATCGAGATATCTGTGCCACTCGGATCCACATCAGGGCCACGCTGTATCCCCCTAGGCATATTTGACTAGCCCATCTCCACCGTCCACGTATCTCGAACGAGAAATCAAAATCAAATCGCGACCATTCATTGTTCGAGGTAAAGGGATACAATCTCCACTGTCCACGTATCTCGAACGAGATATTGAGATCAAATCTCCACCGTCCAAATAGCTCGTTTGAGATACAGAGATACAATCTCCACCGTCCAAATATCTCGTTCGAGATACATAGATGCAATCTCCACCATCCAAATATCTCATTCGAGTTACAAAGATGCAATCTCCACCGTCCATTTAGGCACGTTGGAAGATGCGATCTAAGCCGTTTAAATATCTCGATCGAGGTATATAATGAATCTCGACCGTCGACATACCTTGGTCGTGGGTGGGTAATGACTTAAAATCAAAGCCGTCCATGTACCTCGAACGAGATAGTAATATCAAATCTCAGCCTGCCGTCGATCCTTCACCAACCCTAAAATTAAGTGTGTATCTTGGCCGTATGTTTCACTAACCCTAAAATCTAGAGTGTACATCTTGCAAACCCTAAATTGCATGATGCTACCGAACCTCGATCGAGGTTATAAAACCGAAAAACTTTTTTTTTGGCCTCATTGTCAGAAGTCGTTTTCACTCTCCTTGCTCTCTTGATTTGGATTAGCATTGTTTTATAGCTTCATTAGTACTACTTAGCACTAATCATTAGACCCTTCACATTGGACCTTTGTGTTAGGCTTAGGTTTTAGCATGGAGTCACACGAGGAGGGCCACGAGGAGGGCCGCTCGTCTATTGTGGACCTCATCGCGCGGAGATAGACCGCGAGTTAGCGGCTATCCGTAGGAGTGCTAGAGACACACCATCTACATTACATATCGTGGCAAACTTGGAGGTGATTCTTTCGTCCCTTCGTAGCCTTCACGATATTGTTTATGTAGATGAGTGGATAGCCCACCATCGCACTGCTCCTGTGTCACATGGTCTGACATATCGTCAGGTCTGTGATCTTGGTCCGATTAGGGATGGAGCCTACTTAGATCTTTTCCTCGATAGTCGTGGGATGAGGCCTGGGGCGGGCAAGCTCCTTACTATTTCGCAGTGTTCACATCCTCGTATGGCGGGACATATCTATAGTCGATATGTTGCCGCATATGGGAGGATGCCGAACAACCGCCAGATTCCCATATACTTCGCAAAGCAATTATATGTGGAGTTTGTCTTAGGGGAGGAGGTGGATTACACTAGCCATCGGGTGGTGGTGCTGGTCGAGGCCGTCTCCAGGACCAGGGTAGGCGGCCTCCACCAGCCCTTCGTGTAGCTCCTACAGATCCTTCATTTGTGCCTATGTCGATAGTAGAGGCTCTTGGCACCCACGTTGGCATCGATGTACAGAGTACCACGGAGAGTATCCAACACGTGGTGCGCCTGTTCTCACGATCGATACCGACGACAGATGTCGAGGTATTTACATATTTATTACTTCGTAAGTTTTTTTAGTCATTTATTTACATGTTTATATGTACTTTTCTATATTTTTACATGAGCGGCATGGTTGATTGTGTCACGTAGGGTCCCACACCTACCACTTAGAGACTCACTCAGGAGTTGGTAGAGGCGAGAGCGGAGATTGACCGCCTTAGAGCTGCATTACAGACGACAGAGGCAGCTACTGCAGAGGCACAGCATCTGAGAGAGTCCGACATCCAGCAGGTAGGTTTCTCTTGCACGTAAAAGAGTTATAATTAAGGTCCTAAGTTATAAATTTCTTTAGGTAATACCTAATGAGAGAGACTAATCAATTATTTTTATGCTTTACTTTTTTGCGTAGGCTCGAACCGAGGTAGAGAGCTCTAGAGCTGAGGCACAGCATCACCAGATTATGGAGCGGATTGCCCAGCATAGGGCAGAGCAGTTGATGCTGCATGTTCGAGAGTTTCGCAGATCCTCGGCCGTGACAGTGCCTTACCTACCTTTATATCCACGGCCTGTTACAGAGGTTTTTCGACGACCTCTCCCTCAGGATGCACCACCCTTCCTACATGATGCGTGCTGCGCTTTATGTATCGAGGACATTGACACTACTGGTGGATATGCCCTGGGATGTGGACATTTTTTTCATTTGTCTTGCATCACCCAGGAGCTAGTACGGTTCTCAACATGTCCCTCTTGCCGTGCACGCGTCGACCTAGCGACATACAGAGTTTTGGGCATTGATGATCTTCACCCAGGCCTCTTTCGAGTAGATGCTAGGACTGGCAGGCCTATTGATTTTACATCAGCTATTGACTTGGGACTCGACGCCTTTGATGATAGAGATCAGGAGCCTGAGGTGCCTCCAGAGATTGAGTGGAGCTCACATGAGTTTGATGCATACCAGAGAGTCCTACATGAGAGCCAGATCACAGCATATGAGCGTGTGGGTGGTGCTGGTCCTAGTGGCACCTCGGGTGATGGTGCTAGCAATAGTGCTGCTTCTCATGAGCAGCGTGTCCTTACAGTAGAGGAGCTTACACGAGCAGAGTGGCAGACACGTACCATTGCAGATTATAGATTTTGGGTTTACAGACAGAGACGTCTTGCATTAGCACGACGTAGAGAGAGAGAGAGGGCTATAGCAGCTTTTGGGACTCGTGAGCTCCCGAGTACACCGGCACCAGCTCACGATCCTGCCTTTGAGGCAGACCTCCCCACCGCCCGCAGACATTTGACGACCCCCGCAGCTGGCACAGCCTCGACGCGCACATCGACCGACAGTTAGAGATGACGATTTTGATTGGATTGCCGTTGATAGTGACTAAACTCAAACTAGCTGGGTTAGCTCACTTACATTGTACTTAGATTTATGGGCAGTGACTAACCTCAAACTAGCTGGGGTAGCTCATTTTCATTCTGATGTACTTATTTGATGTTTATATCATTATGAGTTTTTTCATTATTGAGTATCATTACATTTTAGTTGATGTTCTTGATTTTCTTAAATTTTTTAACACTTTGGCTATCATATTGTTTGTTGAAAATCTCCATGCCATCATACCCAAACATGCCCCGATGGGAACCAAACTTTGCAAGCATGTGGGGGGGACTCCACCCCCACATGCATGCAAGTGCCCAGTGCAGATTTTTCAAGTCTCTTGGTGCTCAAGAGGCCATGGAAAATCCGGGCCTTCCCGTACCCAAACATGCCTCGATGGGGACCAAACTTTGCAAACATGTGGGGGGACCCACCCCCACATGCTTGCAAAGTTTGGTCACAATTGAAGCATGTTTGGATTGGTAATCAGCGCCCAGTGCGGATTTTTCAAGTCTCTTGGTGCTTAAGAGGCCATGGAAAATCCGGGCCTTCCCCATACCATCGTACCCAAACATGCTCCGATGAGAACCAAACTTTACAAGCATGTGGGGGGGACCCACCCCCACATGCTTGCAAAGTTTGGTCACAATCGGGGCATGTTTGGATTGGTAATTAGAGCCCAGTGCGGATTTTTCAAGTCTATTGGTGCTTAAGAGGCCATGGAAAATACGGGCCTTCCCCATACCATCGTACCCAAACATGCTCCGATGGGGACCAAACTTTGCAAGCATGTGGGGGGGACCCACCCCCACATGCTTGCAAAGTTTGGTCACAATCAGAGCATGTTTGGATTGGTAATTAGCACCCAGTGCAGATTTTTCAAGTCTCTTGGTGCTTAATAGGCCATGGAAAATCCGGGCCTTCCCCATACCATCGTACCCAAACAAGCTCCGATGGGGACCAAACTTTGCAAGCATGTGGGGGGGACCCACCCCCATGCTTGCAAAGTTTGGTCACAATCAGGGCATGTTTGGATTGGTAATTAGTGCCCAGTGCGGATTTTTCAAGTCTCTTGGTGCTTAAGAGGTCATGGAAAATCCGGGCCTTCCCCATACCATCGTACCCAAACATGCCCTGATGGGGACCAAACTTTGCAAGCATGTGGGGGGGACCCACCCCCACATGCTTGCAAAGTTTGGTCACAATCAGAGCATGTTTGGATTGGTAATTAGCGCCCAGTGCGGATTTTTCAAGTCTCTTAGTGCTTAAGAGGCCATGGAAAATCCGGGCCTTCCCCATACCATCGTACCCAAACATGCCCCGATGGGGACCAAACTTTGCAAGCATGTGGGGTGGACCCACCCCCACATGCTTGCAAAGTTTGGTCACAATCAGGGCATGTTTGGATTGGTAATTAGTGTCCAGTGCGGATTTTTCAAGTCTCTTGGTGCTTAAGAGGCCATGGAAAATCCGGGCCTTCCCCATACCATCGTACCCAAACAGGCTCCGATGGGGACCAAACTTTGCAAGCATGTGGGGGGGACCCACCCCCACATGCTTGCACCCACATGCTTGCAAAGTTTGGTCACAATCAGAGCATGTTTGGATTGGTAATTAGTGCCCAGTGCGAATTTTTCAAGTCTCTTGGTGCTTAAGAGGCCATGGAAAATCCGGGCCTTCCCCATACCATCGTACTCAAACATGCTTCGATGGGGACCAAACTTTGCAAGCATGTGGGGGGGACCCACCCCCACATGCTTGCAAAGTTTGGTCACAATTGGGGCATGTTTGGATTGGTAATTAGCGTCCAGTGCAGATTTTTCAAGTCTCTTGGTGCTTTGGAAAATCCGGGCCTTCCCCATACCATCGTACCCAAACATGCCCCGATGGGGACCAAACTCTGCAAGCATGTGGGGGGGACCCACCCCCACATGCTTGCAAAGTTTGGTCACAATCAGGGCATGTTTGGATTGGTAATTAGCACCCAGTGTGGATTTTTCAAGTCTCTTGGTGCTTAAGAGGCCATGGAAAATCCGGGCCTTCCCCATACCATCGTACCCAAACATGCTCCGACCCACCCCCAAACTTTGCAAGCATGTGGGGGGGACATGGTGATAGTGATTTTCAAGAAACGATATGATAGCCAGAGTGTAAAAAAATCAGAAAACCATGAACATCAACTAAAATGCATTGATCCTCAATAATGAGAAAACTCATAAGGATATAAACATCAACTAAGTACATCAGAATGTGAGCTAACATAGCCACTCTGGGTTTAGGCACTAACTCAAAAGATCAAGGTATTTTGAAAATGAGCTACCCCAGCTATTCTGAGATTAGTCACTCCCAAAAAATCTAAGTGTACAATGTAAGTGAGCTAACCCAGCTAGTCTAAGTTTAGTCACTATCAAGATAGAGATCTAGCCAGCAGCACCCTCTCTAGCTCTCAACTGCTCTAGAATGCTCTCATGGTCATCCACTCGAAGCCAAAAACGAGAGTGAGAACTGTGTTTTCGGCTCTGTACTCGATCAAGAGTGAGCCTAGTATAGCAACCACTAGATGAGAGAACTGAAATGCCTCTAACTCCCACTTCCACTGCTGGAACTCAAGACTCCCCCGATGAAGTCGAATCTGCTGGTAGAACCGGCCTGCCACAATCATGCTATGGGCGTCATAAGAAAACCAATGATCATCCACTGTATCCTGGTCAAGGATGCACTTTGGCCTAGTGCAACTCATCAGATAGTAGTCTACTCCCTCGCTATTTCCCTCACTGGCAATAATAGCAAATACATCACCCTCCTGTAGCAAATCTGTCAGGTCATAACTGACCATGAATGCAGGACCTGTGGAGAGGAATGTCTGTATCCATGCATCTGCCCATCCTCTCGAGGCACAATGTGACCAATCGCCATCCATACATGCTCCACATAAGCATGCAAACCGTCGTGTGTAAATCGTGGGGGCCGCCATGCACGTGCTCCTGATGGAATGTAAGCCCAAGGTGCCAGGTACTACGATCAATCATGCCACCATCCCTATGCCAAAAAAATCTCCTGACAATCCGAGCATCACGTTTGGGATACGATGATGCTACACTCCCACACAAATGTTGGGAGCACCACTCGACTACGTGGCCCACATCTCTGAACCGCTGAGCATCCTGCCCCATAGCTGATGACGCCTTAGGGCACGTTTCACACACGCGCCCGCACCATCATGCTCTCCCTTCCCGTGACCAGTCTCAAAGAATGACCAAATCACTGGGATACTAGACTGCACATGCCACCTATAAATCCATAAAAGATAGTCTTAGTTATTTTTTTCTTTAAGATGTTCTAGTGGATTTAGTTTAATTGCAAATGTAAGAAAACCATAAGTACTACCTGTAGAGCCAATAGAATTGTCGTGATGACTTGAACTGTGCGCCACAACCATCCGACCAACCCCATCGCGCTGGCCACGTCTGATCCCACAATCTCCTAAAAAATCATCATGGAGACGAAAACAGTGTTGCACAAAATGTGCATCATGTGAACGATCATCACTGATATAGAAATGATACTCTCGAATAATGACATGGGTCTCGGGGGTACTCGCTATCCCATCTACATGAGCCTCTACATGTCGATAGCTAATGTGGACCATAATAGCAACCTAGTGAGGTAAGCAATACATACGTTTAGGACACAAAAAATCAAATGAGTAATGTAGCTCAAACACAAAACAAATATTATGAAATATAACCATTACCTGCTTTGAGAAGTAATACTCAGATTGTATCTCCTGAAAAGGTGTGAAGGTGTAGTTCTCTGCAAAATCAATCACAGAGACGACCACACCAATAGGAAACTCTGCCAAGCATGCTCGGAACTGACGCTCCTGCCACTTGGCACAATGACTGTGCCGTATATAGGGGTAGATATGCTCCCTAAATGTGGCTGTGAAGTGACAATGTGGTGTATGTTTGTCCACGAGCTGCAACTTCCTGGACTGTCCACCACTCTGGAGTTGGTGTGTCACATACTCATAACGTTGCCATGCCACTATCTCTTGGTCACTTGCATCAAGATCTACCATCTGTAGATGTGCAAGTGAACCACATGATGTGCAATTGCTCTCCACACAAGGCATCCTATGGAACTGGGCATCCTCCGTGCGTGCACACAAAAGAGAGTGGATGAAATCACGAGGACTATGAGGCAACTCTCTATGCCCACTAAGAGAACGGAACACATCATAAAAAAGTTTGAACTCAACATGGTAGTGACAACAACATGTGTCACGCTGACGTACCTCACAAACCAAGGCTTACACCCCTCAAATGACCTTTGCCCAATTTTAAGCTCTGGATACGAAGCCACAAACTGAGAATACAACTTAGTTTGGGTCATTTCAAGAAAGCAAGCACCGTGCTCAATGAACACTCCTCTTGTCACTCTCTTACGCAAAGCTTTCTTGAAAACTGGCGAGGCACGACAATTCTCCTCCCAAAAACTTTCTATCAAGGTTCTAGTGGTTTCATCTAGTAGGTGATCATGCCTAGCTACACGACCACTACTCGCCCACAAAGTACCAACCTCATTGGCATCTAAACTTTGTCGTCTAATAGACCCAACTCTAAGTGCGTGTGGTGCTATGGAAAGGATGCGAGATGTGGCACTAACCTTACCCTTGATTTGGGAGCTACTTATGGCTGCCACAATAGCCCGTCGAGCAGCCAAAGCGTCCGCAGAGTTCCTCTTCTTGTTCACTATATAGGAATGACAAACACTTTGTAGCACCGCCATGCCAGCTCTCCTGTCTCTTCGACCTCCAATGTCGAAAAGCGCCCTGCAGTTGGCCATGTTGGCAGATCAATCAAAGCATCAAGCACACATGCCTGTGATGAAGGCGTGAGGTCTTTGAAATAGGAATGGAAGATTGCATGGGCACGACGATGTGCCCCTGACTTTGATAGTTCTTTTCTATCCACATGAAGGGCGCCCAAAGGAGGGGGGGTGGGTTCTTGTAGAAGAGAAGGGGACTCAGGAAGGGCGGGTTCATGTGGATTATCTAAACTAAGGGGTAGTGGGGGGGAAGAGGGCGGAGGGAGAGGAAGTGGAAGAGGAGGAGCAAGGCTTGGATCATCGCCAAAACGGAAGGTGTTGCTCGTTGACGTGCTCTCCACTCTCTCTTTCTCTCACGAGCTACCCTTCTCCTCTCCTCCTCTTGAACTTGGTGGACGGGGGGAAGTCTAGTCCTATCACGTTTCCGACTCCTACGACTTTGAGAACCCATTCTCAAGGAAGCTAAGAGAGAAAATATTATAAAGGCTCAATGATGGGATAGTACTAGAGATAAGTGTGGGATAGTACTAGAGATGTGTGATTATATAGGAAAAATAGGTTATCCACTTCAAATCTCATTGGATTTCCTATCTAAGATTGATTGGATAATTAAGATAAACATAAAGATAATTAAAGATAAACTATTATCCACTTAAAAATTAATATTATTAATAATATTTATTAACAAGTCTAAATATTTATCATTACTAGATATATAAATATATCTTTAAATTTATCTTTTATTTATAATTATATAACTGCTTTTTTTAATAAAGTATTTTTTAAAAAAAATTTATTCAAAGGTTTATTCTACATAAAAAATTTTCAAGAAATATTAAATTAAAAATTTTATTTTTTTTAAATTAAATAATATGAACTTTAATAATAATATTATTGATCTAATCCCAAAATATAATCCTTTAAAATTAGTGATTTTAAATTCTTTTATTTAATAAGTTATATATATTTTATTATTTAAAATTCTATATTCTATTTCTCTAAATTACTAAATTAACTTTTTTAAAAATATGTTTTTGAAAAAAAAGGGAAGGTGGGAAGGAGGTGCCACGTGTCACATGCGTGCATGACACGTGGCATTCTCTTGACATGTGGCACTATATGGTTGATGTGGCAATTCCATGATGTGGCATACCATGTCACCAAGTGCGAGGTGGCATGCAAAGGTGGCAAGATGATGTGGCATTAATGATGACTAGGATGATGAGGTGGGGAGTCAACTAGGTTGACCATGTTGAAATGGAGGGTGGAGGTGGCAAGCTGCTTATGTGGATCCTCTCGAAGCTCATGTGGACATAAAGTGGCATGCATATATAAGATTTGTGCCTACCCAAGCCTCACACATGGAATGAAACCTAAGCTTTGAAGTTTACCAAGCCTAGATTTCCAAACCTAACTAGGATTGGTCTTAGACTTGAAAAGGGGAGAGTGGACACAATATGGGAATCTTCACTTGGGAGGATTGAAAATGGACCTTCCCATACTCAAATTAAGCCAATTTTTTTTTAATAAATTCATGGCAATAAGAATATTGATCCCTAGAGTTTTTAGATTGAAATATTCAATATATTTAATTTTCTAGAATTAAATTACAATTGATTTAATGGGCCTCTAACAGTCATAACAAATTTTCCAAAGTAAATCTACAAAAATCCAACCGTTAGATTTGTAATTTTACCTTATACCCACATTATACTAATCTTTTCCAATCTAATCATCACTAGATCCATACAATTTGAGCATTTTAAATGGTAGATGTGGTGGGAGGATACAATAGTATGTTTTTTAACAATTCTAATACCTTTTAAATAACATAGAAAATAGTAGAACACATCAAAAATTACTCGATAAATCAAGTTAAGCTCTATGTTATTTGTATTTATGATATGCAAAGTGGGAACATCATATGAGTAATAATGTAAAAGTTATAGGCAATTTACTCACATTCATTGTACCTGTCTAAACGTACGACAGGGCCTGTATACAAACTTGGTTCCCAAAGAAAAGGGGATTTGCAATTATTGGATATTCGATCAGATTATAGTTTTAGGTGCCCAACTTTGCATATGATGTTTCATTAGAAGACCTTGAAGTGAAACTCCTTGGCTAACTAGGAGAGATTGGCTATTCTTCTTGAAAAAATGCCTGTTTTCCAGCTAAAGCCAAGGGCGCCCACTACATGAAACTAGATAACCTCATCTTGCAACCACCCATAAAACAAAATCCCAAAAGTGAAAAAGGTGGTATTATTCGCTCCAAGGGCTAAAAATATGAATATGACATAAATACTACGTGTGGGAGAAGAAGCCACACACGTTGGGGGGGAGATTACACCCAATTCTTTCGTTCATGTGTTGATAAGTATTTTCTTCTTCTTCTGCTAGTATACTATGGTGTGTTAATTTAATGTGTACATCCATGTTTATTTAAATTTTAAGCTACAAAATACTTCTGGAGAAATAATTTTTGTTTCAATGCTAGCATAAAGGATCATGTGGCTAACATCTTTACAAAGGCATTGGGTATAGAGAAGCTTCATAAGTTTAGGAGCTTACTTGGAGTGCAGAGTTAAGTTTGAGGGGGAGTGTTGAGATATCGACCTCAACTAGTGAAGTGAACATTGATAATCCACCTAGGTAATAGCTTCCACACTTACATCACTATGGATGGGTTGATGAGATTACAAACGCTATCCCACTAGTGGTTTATGGGTCGTGTGATAGCCACTTTGGTGTACTACAGTTATGGCATAGTTATAACACCAGCTCATGTAGTCAAGTTCACACTATGGACTAACCTTTGTATACTATTGTAGGAGAGTACTTTCTCTTATAGTATGTACTCTTATCTCTTTATGTTATGTTATAGAGAAGAGAATAGAAGAAAATTCAGCTAATTACCCTGACTACTCTTGCTATGTGTGTTTTCTTGAACCAAGAAGCTCCAGCTTATCCTCTCCCCTGCATTCTTCTCATGTTATACAATTATTTGAACTCCTCAACAATCAATCCCAACATGATAGCATATGATAATAAGCATAAACATAAACACTAATAACACTAGCACAATATATAAAATAGAATAACTTGTGACATCAATAACATTAGCATGGTTCTAAATGTGCATACATCAATAACACTACTCCGTTAGTATTTTACAAGGAATCACCCATGGTATACCAACTATTAGCATGGTGCAATGGTATTTCACATTTCTCTAATCTAATACACAAGCTTGATTTAGCATTACATGTTTGCTTATATGAGCATATGAGGTCTAGAAAAGTGAGAAAATATCACCCTCAGGCATCCACTGAGCATCTTTTAGAGGATGGTTCTGGAAGGTCAGAAGATACTTGGTATATATGTTTCTATGCATGGTAGTGTGTTAATGATCAATGATTGTGTAAGGCTCAAGTCATTCCTCTCAATTGGCAATTACATGTAGTTCTTCATAAGTAGAATGTGACAGAAGTGGTCCTCTAAATGGTTTTAACAAGGTAATTGTGAATATGCTAGTGTGATGTGACAGATCTAATCGATATGAAAGGCTTTTTTGGTGATCCTTAATGTTCCATAGAACCATGGTGTCAATTTCACTATTGTATTCTTCTCATCAACACTGTTGAGATGTCTCTTTTCAATAGAGAACATAATCACCTTCTTTAAAAGATCTAGCTTTACGTTTCTTGTTTGCTTGTTTAGTGTACACTACTTGAGATTTGTGTATAGCTTGGCATACTTGTTGAAATATGTTCTCAAAATATCATGTAAACTCATCAATAATCTTTACTTATGAGAAAGACGGGAGGTAAGAATGGGTAAATCCTTCCCATAAATAATCTCAAATGACATATGACCCATAGGCTGAATGAGATGTGTTGTAAGCAAATATAAGAAGGTGAATGCATTTGTCCCTTTCTCAAGAGTAATTCAAATTATGCTTAGGATATTTCCCTTCCTTCTCAAAGTGATGCTTATTTGGTTTCAGGCTTGATGTACATGGCAAAGGGTCTACTCATTTTGTGGATAGTGAAGTAATTAATTGGAAATAGAACTTGTTTCAATGCACAATTGAGTGAAGAAGGAGGTCTAAGGTGTGAGTGGTTGTTCTGGATCCCCCCCATGGGCCGCATGTATGTGGGTTTAGCATGGTGCTTCTCATACCATATTTGAGTACTATTCAATGCAGCCCAAAGGCTGGCTAGCTATAGTCCACTAACCATGTGGGCTTCTCACTAGCTCCTGCTATTCTTAGAGATAGACAGTTTGGGCCATCTATTAACCCCATTTTGGCTTTACTCATCATTTCTTCTCTACATCATATGAGAGATAGTTTTATAATAAGTGTCATACGGCACTATATTTAATGTTCTATTATGAGAAAAGCTAGCCAATGACCAAGATTACAATAAGTTGGTCTCATTAATGACCAAGCTTACACTATAAATGTTGTATTATGAGAAAATCTAACAAATGAACAAGATTACAACAAGTTTATAGGCATCCAAGGTTTTCTCATAATCTAGGACACAATCCCTCCTTGTGCCAATTGAGTCTTACTTATCTACTTGCTTTTTGGTGCTTTAATCTTGGGTGAGAGTGAGTTGAGAGTAGAATGTACGATTCTTACTACATGTGCCTCTTGTTTATTATGTGAGTGTGAGAAAGCGTGAGAGTCCTTGTAGGTATACTACATGGACATCTGTGCGCCGACAATAAAGAGAGGGATTTAGAGAAGAAGAAGCTAGCACCAACTAGTGGAGCTTAGGGTCTTCAAGAGATATGATCTTGGGAATTAACAAGCCCCTACGAGTTAGGGTAAGCATAGCTTCGTGTTTAAGCAATCTTATAAAACCTTGTGCAAGCCATAACATTTTTGGTGCTGTTATTGGGAAAGCAATCAGTTATTTTTCTACTTCTTTTTGAGCCCCCACCATTGCTCACCCTCAAGTCCCTTTTCCCAAAACATGTCTGTCTTTGCCTGCTATACAATTGTGGTGGTACTTCCTTTTAGATTGTTGTGAGTCAAAACACCTCAAGGTGTGGAGGACCAAAATATTTGATACAACGTAGTCTATGCAACACGAGTCTTTGATCTGCTATACAATTATATGCACTTGAGATCATGGCAAGTGGTTTGGTGGTGACAACATCTCCCCAGAGACGACAGTGCATCCAATCACCAAGAATCATATCATCAATTTAGTTTTGGGTCTATCTGGTTATTTGCGAGCACTCATTTGAGTGTGTACTATTTGAGGAGATAGGACTCAATTAAGACATCAAGTAGTGAGGATTCCATGGAGTCCCCCTGCAACAACAAGGAGACATTTAGAGAAAGGTGCATTGGTCATGTGGTTGAAGTCTATATAAGTCCAAAATATTATTGCACATTTTTCAAAGTTTAAGGTTGATGGTATGCATAAATTATGTGAAGCATGCAAGATTTGAAGTAGACCAAACATTCTTTTCATGCTTTTCTACAAGAAAATCACATCATTACAAGACCATTGGTTGATGTTATACCTTCGGATGTATGGGGACCGACCAAGACTATAACACTTATAGGTTGCAAATATTATGTTACATTTGATGATCCCACTAGGAAAGTAAGGGTTTATTTCATGAAGGAGAAAATTGAGATGTTTACTCACTTTCAGAGATTTAAAGCCTTGGTTGATAAGAAAAAATGCATGCAAATCAAATGCTTAAGATCAGATGGTGGGAGAGAGTATTTCTCCAACGAGTTCTATGATTTCTTGAGAAAGTAGGGAATCAAGAGACAGTTCACATGTAGGTACACTCCGCAACGTAATGATGTTACAAAAAGTAGGGAATCAGGAGACAATTCACATATAGGTACACTCTACAGAATGGTGTTACTTTACAGAAAGGAAAAATAAACACCTTGCACAAGTGTCACGTGAATTGATATTTGAAAATATTATTTTTGGGCAAAAGCAGTAGCAAAACTATTTCTCTTAACATCATGAACAGGACCCCCACCACTATAGTTGATATTTGAAAATATTATTTTTGGGCAAAAGCAGTAGTAAAACTATTTCTCTTAACATCATGAACAGGACCCCCACCACTATAGTTGTTCATGGTATGACTCTTGAATAGAAATTTACAAGTAGAAAACCGCATATGTCTCACTTTAAAGTGTTTGGGTGTATTGAATATGTGCATGTTTTTTATGAAGCAATAAGAAAGTTGGATCCAAAGGCAAAGAAATGTATCTTCATTGGTTATGCTTTGGGGCAAAAAGGTTATAGATGTTATAACCCTACCACTCGTGAGATGCAAGTAGGCAGAGATGTTGTCTTTGGATAAGGTGAGTAGTTGGTATGAACCAGTGAAGGCAACAGAAGATGCAGATATAAGAAGTAATAATGTTGTCCCACATATAGAGCAGCATAATCACAGGTGCTTAGTGGCCACACCTAAAGAGTCCTCAAGTAGTGGATCCAATGTTAGTCCATGGTCAAACAGGCTAAGGACATATGTAGATACACATGTATCATGCAATAGGAAGGAAAAGTTAGATCAACCTTTTATGCTTAATCTATCAGTAGGTCACTCATATGTGGATGGTGACTCTAGCAGCTCTGAGTAGAGCCTTGATGAGAGGAGCCTAGAATTCTATTAGTGGTGGTTACTCCTGGTGCAAGGAGAACTAGGAATATTTTGAGGACACCTGGTAGTGATCCAGGTGTATGCAGGTATAAGGGTTAGATACCTTGTTGATAGGTATAAGGGTTATAGATACCTTGTTGACAGGTTGAGATATGATGGATATACATCCCATCATTATGTTGAGAGGGTTAAAGAAATATAGGAGTTGGAGTCCACTTATTTTGAGCAGACAATTGGAAATAAAAAATGGAAAGATGCCATGAATCAAGAGATGCTAGAATTGGATACAAATGAAACATAGGAGTTAGTATCTTTGCCTAAGGAAAATAAGACAATTGGATATAAGTGCATGTATAAGGTCAAGCATAACTCGGATGGATCAGTGTGAGTAGGTAGAAGGCAAGACTAGTTGGGTCATGCACAGACCTACGACATTAACTATGAGGAGACATTTAACCCAGTTGTTGCAAGAGTGGCAACCGCTCTCGTGAGAGCTATCATTGATATGCGCTACAATGAAGGATTGTTCTTTACATCAAATGGATATAAAGAATGCTTTCTTGCATGATGATTTGCAAGAAGAAGTATACATGATGCCAGCCAGGGTATAAGAGTAATGCACATATCAAATGCATATTTTTTACTTTATGTGAAAAAGACAGATCATGGTATTAGTCATTTATATGGATGACTTGATTATTACAGGTGATAGTGATGCTAAAATACATGATGTCACGAGGCTTTTGAAACAAAAGTTTGAGATGAAGGACTTGGGTGAGCTGAGGTATTTCTTGGGCATAGGTGGTGAGATCACCTCATGGCATTCTTTTGTTACAAAGGTAGTATTATGGCTTGGATCTATTGCCAAGTATGGTATGATAGGCTATTGTAAGCCTATTTCAGTGCCACATTAGAGCAAAACACAAACCTTTCCATAGCTACAGGTGAGATTTTGGAGAAACCCACTATGTATAAGAACATAATGGTGGGTAGCTTTATCTACATGATGTCTTGACACGCAAAGATAATCCAAGCATCCCCGAATTATCTAAGAGGGTAGAATAATATTTTTAAGAGAGCTTAAAATATATTCCCATAACATTCCCTCTTCAATTGCCCTCAATTGCTGATTTGTTGAAAATAACGGATGATCTCAAGGAAAGCACGAAAATATTTCTCAGGCACCCATCTTGCATCTTTACAAGGATGATTTTGGAAAGTCACTAAATATTTGCTATATTGATTTCCAATTTGAGTTGATGTAATTTGATGATCAATGATAGTGTCTGGAAGTAAAAATTCTTCATCACCTTCAATAAGAGGTGGTTCTTCATACATTGGGAGTGATCCTTTGAAAGGTTTTAATAAACTAACATGAAATGAGTTATGAATTTGCCAATGACAAGGTAATTCGAGTTTATATGCAACATCATTAATTTTGTGAATCACCTTAAAAGGTCTATAAAATCTTGGGGCAAGCTTAATAGCTCGGAATTTTTCAACACTGTTGACGCTTTTCAATTCTCAAAAGTGCATAATCTCCAATTTCAAAAGATGTTGCTTTCTGTTTACGGTTTGATTTCTTAACATATTTTTCTTGATCATGAGAAATAGAATGTTTTACATAATTCAAATGCTACTGAAATCGATAGTGAATTGATTAGCAGCTTCAATTTTGTGGGAAAGTCTAGTTGCCAGAATAGGCAAAGGTTTTCCATACATAGTTTCAAAAGGTGCTCGACTAGTAGTTGAATGAGGAGTATTATTGTAAGCAAACTAGAGAAGATGAATGTACTTATCCTATGAATTAGGTTGGCGGGCAACATAGGCTTTGAGTAGATCCAAGATAGTACTATTAGTAACCTCAGTTTGTCCATTCGTTTTTGGATAAAAAGCTATGGAAAAATCTACTTTAGTGCCTAAGTTGGAGAAAAGAGTGATCCAAAAGTTACTACAAAATCTTGAGTCTCTATGAGAAACAATGACTTTTGGCAATCCGTGATGTACAAAGATTTGTTTGATAAACATATTCGCGCACGGCTTACTGAGAAGTCAAGGTTTTTTTTACAAGGTAAGAAATATGATCGCTTGCTTAAGCGGTCAACTATCGTCCAAATCATATCATTATGACTCGATGTAGTACGCAAACCTGTAATGAAGTCCATAGATATTTGTTTCCAAGTATCATTAGGAATTGGTAGAGGAGTAAGAAGTCCTTGGGTCTTACCTTTGAAGCTTTTAATTTTCTGATAAATAGAACATTCAATCAAAAATTTTGCTACGTTTGTTTAAGATAAGGCCAAAAGAATTCTCTAGAGACTAATTGTAGAGTAGCTGAAACACCTAGATGACACATATATGGTGGTTGATGCATTTCCTCCAGTATAAATTATCTGAAAGGTTGTGTAATACACAACCTCTTTTGGAAGAAAAGATAACCATCATGGCATGAATAATCACCAACAAGGTTCCAATTATTGTCTCTAAGCTTAGTCCAAACTTCAGTAAAATTTGGGTCCGTAGCATAGGATTCTCTCATAGAACTCAATGGTTCACTTTGAATAACAGAATTGCTGTGAACACTAGGACATCTACTTAAAGCATCTACCACAACATTTTCTTGGCCTGGTTGATATTAATTCATGGGTTGAAAACTTTGGATAAATGAAGTCCATTTGATATATCGATCAGAGATCAATGGTTGGGCTAACAAACGACGAATGCTTTGCAGGTCTGTCTTGATTAAGAATTCAAATCCCATTAAATAATGTTTCCAAAGTCTTAAAGCATGAATAATAGAAGATAATTCTTTGTCATATGTACTATAATTTCTTTCTGCTAGTTAAGCTTACGCCTTTCATAGGCAATGGGATGTCCATCTTGCATAAAAATAGCACCAAAGCCTTGCCCACTTGCATTAGTATAACTACAACAAAGAGTGGTCGTTGAAAATCTGGTAATGTAAGAACTGGTGCATGGGTCAATGCTTTCTTAAGTTTAGCGAAGGAATGATCCTGCCTACTAGTCTAATATAAATGTCTAGATTTCTTAAGAACTTCAATCAAAGGATGTGCAATGTATGCAAAATTTCTAACAAACTTCATGTACTAGCTACATAATCCAAGAAACGATTGGAGTTAACGTGGTCTAGGCCAATTAGCAATGCTTTGAATCTTTTTGGGGTCTACTTGAATACCATTGGCACAAACAATGTGTCCTAGATATTCAATTTCTTCTTAAAAGAATTTTCTCTTTTCAGAATTGACATAGAGGTGATTCTCTTGAAGAAGTAAGAACACTTTTTCTAAATGTTGTTCGTGCTCTTGATGATACTTACTGAAAACTAAGATATCATAAAAAAAAACTACAACAAAATTTTGATATTTCAAGAATATTTTGTTCATCATTCTATTGAAATTAATTGGAGCATTAGTTAAACCGAATGGCATAACTAAAAACTCATAATGACTAGTTTGGTTTCTAAAGGCAGTCTTGAAGATATCCCCTTCGTCCATTCAAATCTAATGATAACTAGGCTTTAGGTCAATCTTGCTAAAGACTTGAGCTCCCTTAAGCTTATCTAGCAAGTCATCCACTTGAGGTATCAGATATCGATTCTTGACGGTAATGTTATGTGCACATTATATTATATGCATATACTAGGAGGCTAACCCACCCTAGGCATGTGAGCATGGGAGCATGGGAACATGCTCTAGTGGGACAAGGGTTAGACCTAACCTTGGGTTGAGGTTAGGGTCAAGCAACCAACGGTCACACATGGAAATGGAGAGTCAAGAGTCACTTGAGAGCTCTCCTATATAATAGGGGCAGGGGGCACTCTCAAGGGATGTTCTCTTGTGTAGAGCATTGTATCTACTCTCTTGCCATTTCATACTAGAGCTATGTGTTGCGGAATTGAAGACTTACCTACTGGTGGTATGGGAAACCAAGGTTAGGTATGTGGTTTTTCATTATGTTGATGTGTGTACCCTTGGGCTCAGGGGTGGTTAGGTGGATGAGCGGATGCCTGGTTTATGTGTGTTAATGCATAGTGATTAGCTAGAGAGATCTTTAGGGTTTTAACAATGGTATCAGAGCGATCTCTATTTAATTTTTGATGTTTTTTCTCCTCTTAATTTTCTTATTATACCAAAATTTTTTAGCATTTCTTAAGTAAATTTTAATGTTTACTAAGCAAAAAAATGTTATTTTTTGGTTTGTTTTGGTGGCCTATGCGTTGGGTATGTCAATATGGCAGTCGAAACGTGGTGCTTCTCAACTTGGATGGATGTAGCGAACGATGCAAGGAAATTCCGTGAGTGAAAATGCTATTTTTATGGTTAAAATAAGTATTTTATAAATTTTTACCAAAATTCCATGCATTTTATTATAGGTATTTTTTGCTAGAAAGGATTCCATATATTTCTACAATTTTTAAGGATTTTTTCCTAATTACTTAAAAAAAATTAGAGCATTTTTATGGTAAAATAGACATTTTTAATGCATTTTTGCGGGGTTCCCGCCGGCATGTTAGCAAATTGCTGCCGATTTTGTGTTGAAAATCAGTGGGGGCAACATTTGAATGCATCGGGCTCTCTCCCGTGTGCCCGACATATTTTCTATCTCTCTCATCGGAGTTTTCGTTCAAAATCTCTTCACGTGGGAACACCCCTTATGTGGGTGGATTTAATTAAACTTTAATAACATAATTAATTATTAATTAACCAACATAATTAGTGGTTAAACACTTTGTTTAACAGAGAATAGGGAAGGAGTTGAGAAGAAGAGTTGATGGGGGTGATGAGGTGGAGAAGGCAAAGAGATGGAGGAGGAGTTGATCGCGCATAGCCGAGGGGCAGGGGGAGGTTTTCTCACGGCGGCAGCGGCACCCTGCGCTGTCCCACGTTTCTTTGAAGTTTGTTTTAATAAAAGCTTTTAAATAAAAGAAAAAAAACTTCATTTTCATGATTTTTTATTTAAAAAAATAATCTTGAGCCCTTTGGCCTTTGGGGTCCAATTTTTTTTACCTTTAAAATTCCAGGAGTTATATATCTTTTTGTTTTCTGTGACCCTTGGCTATCCGCATTCCAGGGTGACTGTTCGGATTCTAAAATTTGTGACTGTTCGTATTCTCGTGCGTTCGAGATATAAATAAATTTCCTGAAAATTCATGGAAAACTAGTCAAAGGTCTTTTCCAGTTTTTGGAATATCCGAGTTTGTCATCTGGCATGTGGCATGTCCGTTCGGGTGCCCGTGATCGTTTAATTTCCTATAAAAACCTATTTTTGCCAAAAAAAATAGAAATTCCATTAAAATTAGAGATTTTAATTTGATTTGAGGATTGTCGAGCAAAATTTAAAAAATTTCGTAATCGATGGGCTTCTTGGGGTAGTTTTTTTATAATTACCAGACTTAGGAAAATTTTTAAAAATTAATTTAGAAATCCTAAAAAATTGGTATTTTTTGTATACCAATTGTATTTTGGTAAATTTTACCGCTAAAATTTTCTCAAAATTTTAGATTTGGAGTGCCACAAGATAGGATTTGGTGGAGTTCAAAATTAGTAAATTTTGAGGCCCTAGAAAATTAGGAAAAATTCATGATAATTCTTTTTTCTTAAGAATTTAATATTTTCGGGGGGGGGGGGGGTTTGTTTATTATTGAAGTATATTTTCAAGTACTGTCATTAGATAGATGCATGTTATTTGCATATAATTAATGCGAGTGTGCCTCATATTAGTAGTTATTTCTTTTTGGATTAATTTTAGACGGTGTTTTCATGATTTTTTACTATTATTTAGCTACCAAATGCTAATTAAAGCATATTCTCTTATTATGTGCAGTCAGTTCTAGTGAATTAATTTGCTAGCTCATTTTGGTCAAGGGTGGTCAAGTGAAGTTGGCTCGAGTGATTTGTGATTTTCGAGAACCTTATTACCATGGCTCATATTGATTTCTCATTGCCTTTCATCCATTTACTGATATGGAAAAGCTACAGATGGCGCAGGGGTTATTGAAAGGAAAGGCATTGACTTGGTGGAAGGATCTCAAAGAAGATTCCATTCCTACCACTTGGCAAAATTTCGAAGAAGCTTTCAAAAAAGAGTTCGTCCACAATCATTTTGACAATTATATGTAAAAGTTTAGACAGTTGGCTACCAAAGCCAAATCAGATGATCATACCTTATGTGGGATTTTTATCAATGGTCTAGCTCGTGACTATAAGTATGAGGTTTAAAAATGCAAGGTCAAAACGGCTGAGGATGCTATTCAGGCAACTCAAGTTTTTCATAAGACAATGGTCAGTGCCAACACTTCAAAACCATCATCTAATGAAAAGAAATCCAGATTCACTTTTTTGAAGAGTGGACAAAAAAGGAAGATGGTTTTTACACCAAAACCAAAAAATTCCGACAATGCCAGCAAGAAGCTGAAATTTGTGAGTAGGGATAATCTCACATGTTTCAAATGCAAAGAAAAGGGACACACAAAGAAATTTGTGAGTAGGGATAATCTCACATGTTTCAAATGCAAAGAAAAGGGATAATCTCACATGTTTCAAATGCAAAGAAAAGGGACACACAAAGAAATTTTGTCCTTTGAATGGAGCTGCAATACCTTCGGCACTTGGGCAAAAGTCGACACCAAAGAAGTTTATACCAAAGAAATTTGTGAACATTACAGAACTTTAAGGTACATTTTTTGAAGTCAATATTATGCATCTTGAAGGAAGCCAATGTCTAGATTGTACTTTTAGTAAAGACGTTTTTGGTCCAAACGAATTATTTCTTGTTATGGAATAATAAATGGACATCAGGTTCATATACTGTTTGATCCTGGTAGTACTCCTAATTCTATTGACAACATTGTGGTACAGAGGATGAATCTGGAAACCACTCAAAATGATCACATGTACAAGGTCAGGATGGCTGGAGGACAAGTCCAATTTTGGGACAAGAAGGTGTCAAAGCTGCCCGGTAAACATCTAGTTGTACTCAGAAAGGCATGGGTCATGCTGACATCTTTTTAGGGATGGAATGGTTTCATCGAAAAAATAAAGATTTTTCTATTGTGACTGGATCAAACATTTGATGTCTTTCTGTCACAATGGAAACCTTGTTACTCTTAAGGGAAACATTATTGTATCCAAGGAAACTTTCATAAATGAGCTTGAGTTAATGGAAAACCTTTTTAACTATGAACTTTTCCAATTGGTTATGGATCTAGTGTTGTCAGTGTTCATTTTGATGTCAACACTGTTTCTTTAGATGTTTGGGAAAGTAAAGTGTTAAATTCCATTAAGAGCAAATTTCAGGATGTATTTCTTGATGAGTTACCTCACGAAATACCTCCTAAACGAGAGGTGGACCATAAAATTGAGTTAGTACCGGGTGCAATACCTAGCTATTAGTATTACTCCATATTGGCTTAGCTAGACTAAGGAAGATGAGGTGGCCAAGCAATTAGCTGAATACTTGAGGATGGGTCAGATTAGACTAAGTAAGTCTCCTTGGGGTGCACCGATTCTCCTGGTTAAGAAAAAAGATCAAGGTACCTAGCGGATGTGTATTGATTATAAACATCTTAACAAAGTTACAATTAAAAACAAGTACCCATTACCTAGATCAGGCAATCTTATTGATAGGTTGCAAGGAACTAAGTATTTCACAAAGCTTGACTTGCGAACTGGTTATCATCAGATCCGTATTGCAGAGGAAGATGTTCCTAAAACTGCTTTTAGGAAACGTTACGGCCATTACAAATTTTTTTAATTTCCCTGGGTCTCACTAATGCACCAGAAACTTTCCAACTGATGATGAATGATTTATTTTGGGATCTGTTAGGAAAATGCGTGGTGGTTTTCTTAGATGACATTTTGATATACAGTAAAACTTTGGCTAAGCATAAGGATCATCTTAAATTGGTTCTAGAAAATCTCAACAAGGAGAAACTGTATTGTAAATTATCCAAGTGTGATTTCTTCAAGAAGGATTTTTTATAATTGGGTCATAAGATCTCTCAAGATGGCTTAAGCATAGATTTGGATCGAATCCAAAAGGTTTTGGAATGGCCAGTTCCACGTACGATCAAGAGTTAAGATCTTTTCTTAGGTTTTGTAGTGTTTCTTCAAATCTATCAACAAGGATTATTCAAAGTTGACAGTGCCTTTTACCAACCTTACTAAGGGTAAAAATAAGAAGCCTAATTCTCCAATTGAGTGGAATGAGAAGCTATAGGGAACTTTTAATACTTTGAAAAATAAAGTTCAAGATGCTCCCATGTTAGCCTTGTCGGATCCTAGCAGGTCTTACATTGTTGAGACTGATGTGCTAGTGATTTTACGGTAGGCGTAACCATTAGGGGAAATATGGACTACCAAAAGGGTCCTTAAGGATTAAGGACCCTTTTGGATTAATTTTAAAGACATTTTAAAGGATTAAGGATTAATTTTAAAGACATTTTAATCAAGTTTGGACCAATGGGAAGGGGGGGAGTGCACATTCTATCCACTAGCTTTAGGACCTAAAGTAGGTGTATTTATTGATATACTTTAGGCTTGTCCGTCTAGTAACCCCAATCACATCACCCTTTTTATCTAGTAGCCCCACTAGTGTCACTTCACCTCCCTTGGGCCCCACTAGACCTGCACGACCAAAAAGTAACCCTAAAATTTGAAAAAAAAATCCCTCCAAAAATGTGATTTTATCCCCAAAAAAGTGCTTCCATATTATTTTATAGTGAAAAAAGGATTCTCCAAGCTTCCTAGCCCCTTTCTATGCTCTTAAACTAAGTACACATGCAAAGAATTAGTCCTAGAGCTCTCTAATCTCCTCTAATCTTGCTTGAAACTTTCTAATCTTTGCTGTAAGCTTGTAATCTCTCTTCAATTCTCTTGTATGTCTTTAATCTCTCCTTAATCTTGCAGCAAGTTTCAAACCCTCTTGCAAGCTTCCATATCTCTACTAATCTTGTTATAACCTCTCTAATCCCTCTCTAACCTTGCCTACAACCTTCTAATCTTTTTTGTGAGGTTGTAATCTCTCTCCAATCCTCTTGTGTGTATTTAATCTCTCCTTAATCTTGCAGCAAGTTTCTAACCCCAAGCTTCCATATCTCTACTAATATTGCTATAACCTCTTTAATCCCTCTCTAACCACTTGTAAATCTTGTTGCAAGGTTTAATGGCTCTCTAAGCTCTGGTCTAATCCTCTAGTAGCCTTCTAACCTCCCTATTCATCCTTTAATCCCACTTAAGTCACTTTATCCTCTTGTAAGCAAGTTCTCAGCCTTGGAAACATCGAATAGGAGACCCAGTTATTCCATCTATGAGTATGTTCTTAACAACTCTAGGAATGAGTAAGGTATTTGGGTTGGAGAGATATTCAAGGTTAATGATTGGATTTACTTGCAGCCAAGTTTAAGAGGGCCACATAGAGTCAAAGCTTATGGTGTTTTGGAACATCATTGGAAGGGAAGATTGCTAGCTTTCAAGAAAACTCGAAATGAAGGCATGGTGGCAGTGGTTCAACATGTCTACATGGCTTCAGACATTCATCTTCCTCCTCAAATGGTAAAAACCAAGTTTCCTTGTAATTGTAAGTATTTTGTCACTAATGTAGTTCTATTCAAATCATTTGGTTATACCCTTGTTGTTCACTTTTTTTTTTGTGGTTTTGTGTATGTAGACATATTCCCATCAAGTTATATAGAGTAACAACCATTGAAGAGCATAACAAGGACCTTCAATGCTTTCCATTCCACCATAGGTGGGGTTTTATTTCCCAACAAGAACCCTAGGACACTTCTTAGCAGTAGAATATTCTTTCTCACATACTCTTACATAGTTCCCTCTAGGCCTAAAGACTATGGAAGACTTGACAAGCTTCCATTTCCCTCATTAGGCAGTATAAAGTGGCCAATCCTAGACAAATGGAGAGTAGATGCCTTCAAACAAAAGATGATTAGTGATATCCAATCCTCTTTAAAATTTACAAAGCCCTCTCGATAAGTAGGTCTTAGTTGGTATGATCCCATTCATCTTTTTGTGCACGTGTTTTGTAAGCTTTTTCCACAAGCCCCTCTAGAAATGTTTATTTGCAAGAAATTGCAATCTTAGCAGTTGAATGGTTTATTTGGAAATGCATGAGATATAGTGGAAGGCAAATGTATATTCTTGTAGAGTTGTGATTTCAAGTATCACACTTCGATACTTGATAGCACGCTCAAATTTATACATCTGATTCCACTACAAGCGATGGATAAAGGAAAAGGGGGAGTGGATACCATTGCAATCATGTGAGGGTGTTGATTCACCCATAGAACTACCGGTAAAACTACCCAATGGCACCATTGACCTTGTCAACGCTAGCAAAGAATGGAGGCTAGCAGACGTTTGAGAACACCTACTAATCATGGGATTTGAGGAAGTACAAGATGCAAGCTTCAAGATAGAACACCAAAAGGTATTAGCTTTTTCCTCATTGATTTTTGAGTTGATTTTTCTTAACCATCCATGCTTTGGTGATATTTGTTCATATGTGTGTGTAGAATGGGAGGTCTTTCATGGTTTGTGATTCTTGGAGGGATGGGGCTGTGGAATTGCAATTAGGAGTGTAATAGTGTAATGTCAATATGTAAATGTTTTTAGTTTGTAATCCAACTTTTCCCTTTTTGGTCGATAATGTAATGAATGGCATGAACTATTTGGATCAAGCTTAAATGATTCGCAATAAGTTTAATTTGGATAAGTTTGTACAAACTTATTATTTGGATAATGTAATGAATGGCATGAACTATTTGGATCAAGCTTAAATGATTTGCAATATGTTTAATTTGGATAAGTTTGTACAAACTTATTATTTGGATACATTTGATTAAATATACTACTTGAATTCGCAATAACTTTTCCCTTTTTGGTTGATAATGTAATGAATGGCATGAACTATTTGGATCAAGCTTAAATGATTCGTAAGTTTAATTTGGATAAGTTTGTACAAACTTATTATTTGGATACATTTGATTTAATATAGTACTTGAATTAAGTATTATAATTAAAATGACTACGTTTAATAAAGTATTTTGGGTGGTCGGTCCTTTTTCGTTAAGTGTGAAATTGTCAATTTCAAACCCTGATTTTTTCTATAAATAGGGAACCTCCCTCATTTTTATCATTTGTATCACTAGCACTCACGTGCACTTTGCTAGCATATATTCCCTACAGCTTGGCTTGCACTCTCATCATGATCCTAATGGATCATTCCATGACGTATGAGAACTTTCTTGCATTCCTATAGAGAGAGGACTGAGTGGGCTGGCCAGCAAGAGTTATTTCACATTTTCTCTCGCACCATTGACTTCGAAGCAACTATCCTCCTCACGCCGAACATGACTACAAGGAGACCTTGGAGTACATGGAAACATACATAAAGCCCTTTTCTATGATCATCCCCAATAGTAACACTCTTTGGGTCCCTTTGCGAGCTTCTACACTACATCAACAAAACTGATGCAAACTATCCTAAGAGATTGTGTAGGTACCAACAAGCTGTACAAGAAGATGGGCACTTCAAGGTGCTCTCCAGTCAAGAAATGGCTTCCCTTGGTAAGGGAAACATCGGCACCAACTTTTTGTCATGGATCTCGACATTCATTCTCATGTTGAATAAACAAGACTCTGATGATGAGGTTGAGGTCGATGACGCTGCCCTGGCCAATTAAGTTAAGGGCAAGGAGGTAGATTCAAAGCTCGAGCTCCTTGATCAAGTGGCGGAGTAATTTTTGGCCCTGGTTCTTCTTCAACAGCATGAAGAGGTAGAAAAAGCTGAAGGTACCACCTCACGGGCCAATGGAGAAGGGTCATCAGCAATGGCGATTGTGGATACACCCACAGATGAGTCCGATGAGATAGGGGTAGCACTAGATATGTTCGAGTTAGCACTAAGTATGCTTATCTTCCTAGTGGTAGATGGAGAGGAGTTTCTCTTCTTGTAGGACTTAGAAAAAATGTTTAAATTAAAGCAAGATGAGTGCTTGTATCTCCTTGCGGTATTAGAGAGTGTCTAGTTTGTTCAAGGGCAAATACAAGAAGCTAAGCAAGGTTAGGTGCCCAAGGAGGAATTCAAAGAAGTACAAGCTAGCTTGCCCTAAGTTAGCTTGGTGCATTCGCCTCCTCAACAATTGGAGGAGCACAAGTTATCAATCAACACGAGTAGCCATATGTGATAGCATCTGATGAACTACACTCGGTAAGTTAATAATCCCCAGTTGTTTACTCCTATTCATGGCATGATTGATTACTAAAATGTGGTTTGTATGCAGCATGTCATGGAGTTGGATGTGTGGGGGCTATGTTCCCATGTTAATACAACCATCGCTGAAAGTGTAGGAGAGAGAGATGCCGCATGTGCATTGTAGATTCCATCATGGCAGGCACTCTTCCCCTCAACAAGAGAAGGCGCAAGGCCTCAAAAGAAGCTATCAAAAGACTAAAAAAAACTCGGATGTAAATTATAGAGCTTATAATGTAATCATGTTTTAGTAATAAAAATACACTTTTTTGAACTATCTACGAGGGGGCCAATTTTAATTTTGTGGTTGAATTTTATATGAAGTGATTTTTCTTATTGTGAAATTGATTATGAATTTACAGTTAATTATCAATTTGTAATTTAATGGAGTGAGTTCAATTTTATAGTTGAGTTTGTACTAATTAACTAAATTTTTGTAATTATACTTGAAATCAATTTAAAAAAAACATTTCGAAACATTTTTTTAGAGCTTGTAGAGGCCTTCCAAGCCCTCCCCCATGAGGCATTCTAGGCATATGCAGCCCCCCCGAGGCCTGGGGGAGGGCTTGGAAGGCCTGACAAAAACAATTTGTAAATCTGTAAACTCTCTAGAAGAATTTACAAAAAATTGCACTTTTGTGTTTTATAACTTAGAGTGAGAAACATGGTGCAATCGAGTTCAATTTTGTACATGGTACATTAATATAAAAAATTTCAAACTAAAATTTTTTAAAATGTGTTCCAAAACAAAAATCCATGACTACACAAGATTAAAATGAGACAAGACAAAAAAAAAAAATTGAGCTTTCTATTGATAAAGATAAGTTTTTACATAACAACACTGTTGATTACAAGTCTTGATGATGCAAAAACCTAGCTAATTTAAGATCCTTTGTCATTATAGTAACCCTCTTGGCATGGATAGCATAGAGGTTTGCATCCTCAAAAAAGGTCACCAAAAAAGATTCTACAACTTCTTATAAAGCTCCCAAGGCAAAGCTTTGCACACGATAGTCTTGAGAGTAACTATATAGGATTTCTTTTACAAGACGTGTGAAAGGTGCCTTGGGAATAAGGAGATCCATAGATTTTTAAAATCTGTGTATCTCCTGGAGTGCCTTGACTCCATATTTCCTTCTCTCCTATGGTGCACGTGGAGGCACCATAGGTTCTGAGGCCTTGGAGGATGAGGAGCCTTCTTCCAGTCAGTCCTTTAGGGCGGCCATGGCAAGGTTGTGGTGGAGGTTCTGCTACCTACTGTTGTGGTGGTGCTTGTAAATATAGAATCCAAGGCACACTCCCCTCACTTGTAGAGCCTCCTTGTCCTCCACCTTGTGCTTGGGCTCTTGTCCTATGACCGAGTATCAAGCTCCTGTTTTCTTAAGCTCAATTCTCGGAGTTGTCGTTCCACCTCACTTTGTTGGAAGTCCAATTCCAATTCCTCGGTGGTGGGAAAGAATATTTGACTCGTCCTAACTGCACTTTCCATATCTCGCCTAATTCGAGGGGTGCCAATATTTGACAGCCTAGAATTCAACGTCTGGAATGGCATTTCTTGTCCTGGACCGAGCCCAACACTAGTTGATGGACCCATGCCCGCAAATTGCGCCTCTTCATCATGACTAGTTTGGAGACCAAAAAAACCCGGGCTATATCAATGATCCCACTGGACTTAGTTGGAGAGTGTGGTTTGTCACCTTCCCCAAACCTAGTGTATCTCAGCCCTTCTTCCATGGATTCCTCACTACTGGTTTCTGCGGTGGTCAGGTTTCTCAAGACACTTAAGTGTGTGCTTGCAGACTGTCCCGATCCCACACTTCTTTGATAGGAAGTTCCTAGATGATTTGATGCACTATCATTAGGAAGTTCCTAGATAATTTGATGCACTATCATTAGGCGTGAGATAATCTCCGATGAGTTTTCCAGATCTTAAGTGCATGTATGTATGATTTGATAAGATAGTATCCAACCCAATTGGTTTAATTCCTTGTTCTATCGCTATGTTTAGAAGGCATGAATTAACAGAATAATTCACATCGTGAAATAGCAGGACTTAGCTCATGTTGTGAAACTGCAGAACAAATGGTTCACGTCATAAAACAAAAAGTGTTTCATGCCATGAACTACTTCGAAAGTGTTTCACGTCGTGAACTACTTCGAAAATCGTTCACATCGTGAAAGTCCATTGCACTTTCACGTGATCCAATCTTTCTCTTTAAGATTAATTCCTTCGTTATACAAACCTCACAGCCTTAGTTTTGTCAATTCGTTGGTTTTGGTCTTCTCATGAAACAGCAAGATTAAGTTCATGTCGTGAAACAAAAAGTGTTTCACACCGTGAACTACTTCGAAAATGGTTCACATCATGAAAGTCCACTACACTTTCACGTGATCCAATATTTCTCTTTATGATTAATTCCTTCTTTATCTGAACCTCACAGCCTTAGTTTTGTTAATTCGTTGGTTTTGGTCTTCTCGTGAAACAGCAAGATTAAGTTCACAACATGAAACAAAAAGTTTTTCACATCGTGAACTACTTCGAAAGTGTTTCACATCGTGATGGTTCATGTCGTGAAAGTCTACTGCACTTTCACGTGATCCAATTTTTGGTGGATTAAATCGTGTCAAAGGTGTTAGAATAAGGGTTTCTATTTTTGGAATGTAATCCCGTGATTTTTGGTAAAAATTTCGGCACTGATTTTGTGAGCAACTCGTGGCGTGAAATTGCAGAAAAATGGTTCATGTCATTGAAAGGTCCCCGCCACCTCCGCGCAACAAATTCGGGGGTGCTAGTAGCGGAAGTAGCACTTCTTGCACGGACTAGGGTACCTCACTCGGGGCCTCGTCCACGAATATCCGGACAAGAGACTAATCCCTCGGTTCTTCCAGAACCAAACCCGAAAAAACTTCCCTCACCCGGAAAGCACGGGCGATTCCTCCAGGATATTTTTACTCTAACGTAGTCAAGGTCATCACTGACCAAACTGATCCGACCGAATCTATAAGTCACTTGGTCAGATCAAGGAAGAAACTTGCACTTGGATCATAGAGACCAACACTTTTTTCCTCATCTCGAGAGGCACAACCGTTGATTCTTTTCCATAGAACAAGGACTGTCCGGGATTTACTTCATCTATCATACCATAATAGAATTGAGTCTTATTTTAGGGATCCATCAGTCCCATGGGTTAGCCAACCGCCCAACCACTGTAGTGATGGGATCCAATTAGGAATTTGGTTAGGTTTTGTCCCGGGTACTAGGGAGGAAAAGAGTTCCCAGGCCCCCTAGCCGGATATTCATGCAAACTTAAAGCTAGTTACACCACTTATACACCCAATATGAAACTGCCTTTTTCACAGATTCAACTATCTTTAAAACAATCTTTTAATGAAACCATAGTGTCACTGATCATAATCCTCCAAAATATATGATCGAATCCTAATTTCCAATCATTCCTTCATCGGTGTACCTATGGCATCATTGGCAACCAGAACGCTCACCACCTGTCCACTCAGGGGCCTTTTCAATAGTTCCTAGCTCATAGTACCCGAAAATATATTCACTTATAAAAATCCAGATAGACTCTCCGTTGAAGATCAGCAAGATCAACGAACAGATCCATTTAGAAGAGCCATGGAATCATCCGTTGAGGACCAGCAAGGTCATCCGTTGAGGACCAGCAAGATCATCCGTTGAGGACCAGCAAGGTCAATCAACTAGATCCATGCCCGAATTCAGAAAACAACTCTTACTCCTTGTTCCAATATCTTCCTCGACGCACGTGTGGGTATCTTTGACGACCCAAAGCCCGAGCACCGTATGGTCAGCACCCTCTAGGTCACCTATCGCTTCACTCATAGGCCGCTTCCTTGGTCCCTCATCCACTGTACAGGAAGCTCACCATTAAAATCGAATCAAGGCTAGTCAAGACCTCGGTCGATCTTGCTACGCGAGACGTCCTTCGTTGACTCTCCGTCAGCTGTTGCAAATTTATCAGTTGCATCTCCACGACCTCATTCACAAGACGGTTAAAATGCTTCCCCAGCATTCTTGACATAAAACAGTCATTTAAAAATAGATCATAAATACAGTTTCTATAACGAACTCTCGTCTTTCCACATTCTTCCACATCAATCCACATTACGTAATCCAAGTCCAATCATATGTATTCCCATCGTCCTTCATCCATTCTCATCCAGTCACATCATTTTCCATCTCATCACATCTTTCCACATTTATACTCATCCACTCGCATCTACCCATATCCACATCTCCTCACATCACATTCATTCGCATCTCATCCATTCATATTTACCCCGATCCACATCACATTCATTTCACCTCACATCTCATTCATTCACATCTATCCCGATTCACATCACATATCATCCATTCACATCACATCTCATTCTGTAAGGTTCTCCCCTTCCAAAAATAGGGGAAATGCTTAAGATAGTCCACTAAGTCTTATCTTGGAGAAAATTTCCTACTCATCGACACCTTGACCATACAAAGATTCAAGGATACGATTCATGGGTAAGACCTAGTTCTATCCCACAGGGGGAGCGTGGTCTTCTAAAAATCAAATCACCCATAGGGTAATTGATCATAATTTGGGCAACTACTAGTCTTGATTCCTAGAGATAACGCTTTTTTCCTCATCCATGCAAGGCACAGCCGCTGGCCTACTCTTCTAGAATAGAACCAAGAACCTATTTATCTAACGTAGGGCTTTCACTTAATATGTTGGAAAGCTACCCGACTAATCAGGTGCACCCGTCCGTAGGATGGTGCCGTCGGGGCATTCCATCCTCCCACTTTCCACCCTACTCACGTGTCAATTTGTTTTCTAATTAATCCTACCACACTGTTTGACATAAATAAACATGATTCTTAATTAAGGCCCTTTTCACAAGGTTTGTTAAAACAGCCTTTTTACACAATACAATAATGCCAAGACAAGATTTATAAAAAAAGGTTTATACATTAATCAATTTCATACAAGCCAAACCGACTCTCTTATTCTTTTCCTTTATACCGCCGTCGATGATCTAGAATTCGGCCTTCCAGCCTCTACATGCTGGGCAAAACCCTATGGGACCATACACCTCAAGGACTCAAGCTGGCCTCTCGCCCTCTCAAGCTCCATCACTCGATCCTCCCGCCCCTCAGAGGGATGTCTGCACACTAGGGTGGACTAATTCACCGCACTAGCCTGGGCCCTTAGAACTAGGCAGCATAAAAATCACTCGCCTTAATCGGCGAACCTCATTCTCCCAATGGTATGAGGGATACCACGGGCCAACTCCGAGCCTTACTAACATCTGAGCCGTCGTCCGGCTATACAAGCACAAGAATGGGGCAGCGTCAAGGTAGGGAGAGTTGTACCTATACCTTAATTTAACCAAGATAACAATCCATTTACTCAACTAAACCATAGGACTAGAATCCATGTTACTTTCTTAAGAAAACAATCATTTTCACAAAGATTTTAGCCTTTTAACTTGAGATTGTGATAAGACATTCTTTATTAAGGCATATGCTATTGTTTAAAAGAATACAAACTTTAACTAGTAAATCAATCAAATAGATCTGAAACACTTGAATTCAAGATGAGTCTATGAGAGACTATTTTTCTCACCTGAAACACTTGAATTCAAGATGCAAAATTCGAGAAAGATTGACAGACAGTCAATTGTTGCCTTGTTTCAAGAGAGGGGTTAGGGACCATAAAATGCATGATTACTTGTTGGTACTAGCCCGGCCAGCTACCCTTGATGCATGTTGCGAATTGGCAATCGAATACGAAGATAACATGTTAGAATTGCCACAACCTGAGGATGTTAGAACATCGGCAGCAACCACGACTTCGTGTGTCTCGAGTCATCAAGAAATTGGAACTCGAAGCAAACAAGTCGGACATATGACTGTGGATGAGCTCAGCAATGCTATATTGGAGAAACTAAAGGTAGGGGAAGGAAGAGAGATGTCGGGCCATGGGCATAGTCACCTTTACTCTCCCGAAGGGAGCTAGTGTGGTGCTCCATGTGCAAATTAAACCATACCACCACTGAATGTCTGCAGTGAAGGGAAAGACCATTACTGTATTGTGCACGTTGTGTAAAATTGGGCAATCATGACACATCAACATGTAGATTTCCAAGGTTTCAAAATATAGCACAACTGCAAACAAATAGAGCCCCACTGGCTTTTCCGGCACCACCTGTGCAAACGACTGCCACTATTATACAACTCAACCTTTCTTACTTACCTAAGGGGATGTTCCGGGTACAAGACGCTTTGCCCTTGCCACCACCAATTCTACCGCCACAACCATCATAGGCCAAGATCAATCAAGTAATAATTGAAGAGCCATCGAAAGATATTGAACTAGTATGGGAACTAGAATTTAGTGGGGAATACTATGCAGATATCGGTGATGTCATGCCAGAGTATTATGTCCTATATAATAATAAGCCAGTACCTGTGTTTCAAACCACGGTACAGTGGAAGGGTAAGGAAATCAACTCAAATCTGAGAAGAGGGTCTTTACAATGCTATGGCTGTGGTGGGCCACATCAAGTAGCCGAATGCCCAAATAAGAATATGACTCATACACACCAACCACAAGTAGTGACCACACCCAATGACATGCCAGTGCTCACTTGCACTAAGTGTGGAATTGATCATCTGATCAAAGACTGTCCCTACTGAGCAAGCGGTTCAGCTTCTACTGCTAATCAGGCCACCATTCGTACCATTAGTGTATAGTCTGGGAAGATCACACCGCTCAATGTCCTAACACGAGCTCAAGCTCAATCGGGTGACAAAGGGAGGAACCAGATGGATGCTACTATTTCCAAATCTGTAGCCCAGGAGAAGAGTGAAGAAATCAAGAAAGGGGGACACACGGGTTATGATCCAAGATGGATCCAGAAGAAGACACAATTGATACCGGATCCACACAATCAACGGAAGAGGGGAGTCAAGGGATCAATCTGGGAAGGGTTAGACCGGGGAAAACAAGGAGAACAACCAACAACCCCAAGGGGTTTGGTGAATATCCTAATGCTTTGATGAAGAAATAAGGAAGTTAGAAGATTCCAAGAACCTAGTTAAAAAATACCAACAAATTTATGAAGCCGAGCCGAGTAAGGGATACCATCTATCCACTAGATGTACCACCCCCCCGCAAGAGGGCCTTGAACCTACCCACCCCGATTCCAGAAGAAACTAAAGCAGACTCCCAAACAAACATAATGACTAGACTGTTCGAGGAAAATGAGTTGGGGGGATCCATTCATTCCTTCCCTGTGCAAGAATATGAGACACCTTGATGGAAAGAACACCCTATATCTAAGGAACCCAAGGATATAGGAAGCCTAGTAGCGGTGTTATCCACGCCTATCCAGATGCCCTTAGGTCAGTTATTACGCAATTCGCCCACCCTATGGACAGATGTAAAAGAATGGGTCGAAGGAGGTCTAAGGCTAGCGGAGCATATGGATGAGGCTTTGACACCCTTGGTAGAAAGACCTTTGAGGCATGCAAAGGAAACGCAAGTGGTTAAGATACCAGTTAACCAACTGGGACGTTACTATGAGAGTGATGACACGAATGCTACCATTCCGGTTCATCATAATGGATACCAGGCAACATTAGCCATCCTAGATGGTCGAGCAGGTGTCAGCATCATTACCAAACATTGCTGGGAAAATTGGGGTAAGCTGGATCTAAAAATGTTGAAATTTGTGGTGCTTATGCCAAATCAAGAAGATGTGGAGGAGAGAGACCCAAAAATACAAGAAATGAACTTGTTTATTAAGTTGCTTATGCATACAACTTGGCCTTTGCACCATACAAAATGCCTTCTAGCTTTGCCTTTAAATAGGTGAGCTAGTGGACCATAAGTCCATTCACACACACACCCTTCTCCTACCCTTTTACATGACCTTAGTCTTTTAATACCCCCCCTCAATACCAACTATGAAAAAATTGGAATAGGTGGTATTGGACATAGGTTGCCTTTATAACATTAGGCGTACAAGGTTAGGAATATAGGTGTTGTTACATTGAGATTTAAATCAAGTGCTCAGTGGAGTTAGAGGGCTGATGCAAAGTTAGCCTCTGACTCTTTGTTGGGACATTTAGAAGTGATATGTCCCATTTGTTTACACTTGTTACATTTCATCTTGTTGGGATATTTGATCCAACAATTATTTGCCAAATGACCCACCTTTTTGCAATGGACACACCTTACTTTGATCACTTGATGTGACAAAGCTTGCTTGATATTCAATGAAGTGGTTGCACTTGAAGATTCAGCTCCTCCCTTTGGCCTCTTTTCTTCATTAAGGCAAGATTGAATGACTCCTTCAAGGGTGGGATTAGGTATGTTCTTCAGGGTGGTGACTAAGGTGGGGTACACCTTCTTGATTGCTTTTAACAAAACAGCCACTGCATCATGTTCATCCATTCTTGCATTCACTGATGCAAGTTGAGCCATAAGGCCCTTCAAATGAGAGATAAAGGCTCCAATGCCCTCTCCCTCTTTGAGCTCCAAGCTGAAAAATTCAATTTTAAGTGAGATCTTGGAATTCTTACCACGAGCTCCATAGAGCTTGTCAAGCTCATCCCATTTCTCCTTTGCATCATTACCTCCCCTGGAGTTCTGTGAGAATTGGATGCATGTCATGGCCACAATTGATGTGATGCAACCTAAGGGAACCCAATATTTGGATTCCAGAAACATCCCTATGACTTCTATCTGCATGGTTGATTGGAAAACCATGGATGGGGAGTCAATAGAGAAGACATCAAGTACAGAAGGCACCATGCCACGAATTCGAACCAGTAGTCAGCGCATCGGTGATGGCAGAAACAAAAACGGTACCTAGACCGACAAAATGCATTGCTCTGCAAAGCAAACCAACGGATGCCCAATGGTTGAGATACCTTGAGGCTACAAGGGTACATGATGAATAATTCTCTAAGGATTGGGGTGAAGAGTTGAGTAAAATATCGTTGGAAGGGAGGAATCTAGAGCAGAACACCCTTAAGAAAACCGATACACCCAAACTTACAAAAACAGGATGTAGAAAATGCAACAAAGCTTTGGCAAAGGCAAAACATGAGGCCAAGAAAATCATGGAAGAAACAAAAAAAGACAATGAGGACAAAATGGATGTACTCTCAGTGCCTAACCATTTCAAGAACTATACAATTGATGATAGAAGATGGCCCTGTTAACAGCCACTAGGTTAAGAGAGGAAGGGCTATTGACATCATACGATGGCCCGGCAAAAGTCAAGGAGGTTGATATTGCGGAATTAGAGGAAGAAGCAAGATCCGTATATATTACCAAGGATTTGACCTCTGCAGAAGAAGCAAAGCTTATTGCTTTTCTCAAGGAATACAAGGATTGTTTCGCCTAGAACTATAAGGAAATGAAAGGGGTACCGCCCGAGGTGGTACAACATATGATTCTAATTATGGAAGGATCACGGCCTACCAGGCAGAAACCATACCAGTTGAATTCAAAGTATGCAGCAATTGTAATAGAGGAAATTGATAAGCTCATTGTGCTGACTTTATCTATGAGATCGAACATACGGACTGGTTATCACCCATTGTGATAGTGTCTAAAAAGAATGGAAAATTGAGAGTATGCATCGATCTTAAGAAATTAAATGCATCCACTCGAAGGGACCATTACCCATTGCCATATACCAAACATGTCGTGGAAAGAGTGGCTGGAAAGGAAGCATACAACTTCTTGGATGGGTTTTCAAGCTACAACCAGGTGTCCATAGCACCAGAAGACCATGTGGAGAACATTCGCTTACAAGGTTATGCCGTTCAGTCTTACAAATGCCCTGGCAACCTTTCAAAGATTGATGTGCACTACTTTTAAGGACTACTTGCAAAAGCGGTTGGAAGTGCTTATTGATGATCTATGTGCACATTCTCAATGGGAAGATCATTTGAACTGTTTGAGGAAGGTGTTTGAATGTTGCCAGTTATATCGGATATCAGTAAACCCTTTGAAGTGCCAATTCTAGGTCAAGCATGGTGTGATACTAGGACACATAATCTCAAAAAATGGCATATCCACTGATGATAGCAAGGTCAAGTTGATCTTGGAACTACCACCGCCCAGCAACCTACAAAGGTGTGCAAAGGTTTATGGGTCATGTGGGTTATTATCGACGCTTCATCATATTTTAGCGGAGATAGCCAAACCCTTGTATAAACTGCTCATTGTCTTTGAGTGGACCAAAGAGTGTCAAGAGGCTTATGATCGTCTGAAGCAAGCCTTGGCAAGCGCACCCATTTTGCGACCCCCCAATTGGGATCTTATATTCCACGTACACATCGATGCATCAAATTTTGCCATTGGTTGCGTGCTAGCCCAACCTGGTGAATTCAAGTTGGACTATCCAGTTTGCTTTGCTAGCCCGTCAATTGAATGATGCTGCAGAGGTGAACTACACCACTACTGAAAGAGAAGGATTGGCCATGGTCTATGCACTCAAGAAATACCGACATGATCTCTTGGCTAACAAATTCATATTTTTTGTGGACCATCAAGCCTTGCTATATCTGGTGTGAATAAACCTTGCACCACGGGAAGAATCACACGTTGGCTACTATTGTTGTTGGAATTTGACTTTACTGTCATGGTAAGGAAGGGAAAACAACATGTGTTGGCCAACCACTTGTCCAGAGTTCCAAATGGAGAACCAGCTATACTGGTGTAGACGATGACCTCCCTAATGCTTGTCTATTCAAATTGGATATGATACCAGAGTGGAGCGAAGAGATTTCAGAGTATCTAGCTTATGGCTTCCCTCAGAACGTACCCTTAAATAAGGATAAGATGCGAAGGCTTATCAAGCTTGCAGCACAATATCAATTGATTTCCAGTGAGTTGTATAGACTGGGCAAAGACAATGTCCTAGAGATGCGTAAGGGAGGATGAATTCGTGACCATACTCTGGAAGAGTCTCACTCTGGGATGATAGTAGGTGGGCATTTTGCCAGAGAAATTACAGCCCGGAAGGTGCTCCAAGCTGGACTCTAGTGGCCCATGTTATTTGGGGACGCCAATGAGTTTGCCAAAAGATGCGAGGAATGCCAACGTTTCACCACCCTGCAAAAAAGAGATAAGATGCCACTAACCCCCACCATCATTGTCAAGCAACCATTTGAGAAATAGGGAATAGATTTTGTGGGGCCTTTAAGTCTAGCGGCTCATCCATCACAAGCCCGCTACATAATCATAGCCCCACTAATTATTTCACTAAGTAGGTGGAGGCCAGAACTTCAAAGAAAGCGGATGCACGAACAACTGCAAAATTTGTATATGAGCAAATCATATCACGATTCGGATACCATTGGAATTGGTGAGTGACCACACGGCTCACATTTCATTAATGAGGTGATTACATTTCATTAATGAGGTGATTCGGATACCATTGGAATTGGTGAGTGACCACACGGCTCACATTTCATCAATTGCTTGCAGGATTCTTGGTAATCCATTCACCATACTACCCTCAAGAAAATGGGATTTTGTGTACCATCCTAAAACGAAAACTGTGGAAGCAAGTCGAACAGATTGGGAGCATAATCTTACAATAGCTCTTTGGGCCTACCACACATCCTATAAGGTGGCAATAGGATATACTCCTTTTCGTCTAGCTTATGGTGTTGAAGCGGTTATGCCCATGGAGTATTTAGTCCCCAGCTTAAGAATTGCTATACAAGAACATCTAACTGAAAATGCCTTAGATGAAAGGTAATTGACTTGAAAAAACTGGATGAAACCCGATTGATAGCATCACACGAACTCATGGTTGAAAAGTTACACAAAAAACATTGGTTTGATAGAAACCTCAAGCAAAAAGAGTTAAAAAGGTAATTGACTTAGATGAAAGGTAATTGACTTGAAAAAACTGGATGAAACCCGGTTGATAGCATCACACGAACTCATGGTTAAAAAGTTACGCAAAAAACATTGGTTTGATAGAAACCTCAAGCAAAAAGAGTTAAAAACACGGGACCTTGTCCTCGTGTATGGTGTGGGAAGCGCCAGGAAAAAGAAACTAAAATACCGTGATCTGGGACCATTCTGTGTATCAAAAATCACACCTCAAGGGTCTGTCCGAATAGAGACAATTGATGGCATCCAAATGGAGGGCTATGTCAATGGGAGTAAACTAAAAAAATACTTTGGACCATGAACCTAGGAGATGCTCTTCCAAGAACACCTCTTAAAAATAGAATCAATTAGCAAAAGAAAAGATCCAGTAGGCGCAAGACAAGGCTAAAGCTAGGCAAGCAAAAACTAAAATGCAGAAGGACCTGATTCATGTCAACATGGCGTCCATAACTCTAGTGGATGAAGAGGATCTAAACATTGAACCAGCAAGACTCAAGTTGGGAATCACAACAAATAAGGGCATTGCAAACAAGTGTTGCATTGATAGATACAGGATCGAGCCACAACTTAATCTCATATGATACTTGGATAGCCTTAGGCAAACCAAACCTAGAACACACGGATGCAAAAGTTCATAGTGTGCAGTTAACAACCACAAAGGCCATTGGGTATTTAAATGTTAACATTTCCATTAGTTAATCCCTTGGTTGGAAAGGTGTTTGTAGTGCCTGCAGGTACAATGGAAGAGGATTGATCTTAGGAATGATCCTAGATCTGTGCCCACAAGTGTAATATCCAATGGGAAGACATAACAACATTGCTAACCATCGGTACAAAAGTATTGTCCATACCATTATGGACCGCGGCAAATCGGGGCAAACAAATCGTTGAGGAAGCGGTACCTCACAAACAAGAATCTACACCCACCATGTTCAAATTGCTTACACAAAGCCCAACATACAAGAGTACATACAAACAAATGGGTACCCAAGATTCACCCAAAAGATCAACCTGAGAAGAAGGAACAAATGAATGATGAACATTCTCATAAGAGAACCTTGTTCAAAAGTCAACCATCGAGATTCGACACCACCTACAAAGTGGCAGAAGATCAAGAACTTGCAGAAGCTTCATGACTACTGTCAACAATGGATCTGAAAGGACCTACTGCGAGCACAAGGCTACTATCAAGGAAATACAACAATATGGTTACCGAAAAGAAAATCGATGACAGATGCCACAGGTTTAGATCAATATACAAAAGATAGCATCAACTCCCCAAAAGGACAAAACCCCCACCTTCACTTGTGTGGAGACACGTGTGGAGAAGAAAGCAAATTCAGCAACCTGAGTTGAGAATGACTCAAGCAACAACAATACCCACAGTAAATAAAGAATGGAACAATATGTGTGAAGAAAAAAGCAAGGGTGTCCCCAGTATAAGCAATACACAAACAGACACCGCAACAAAAATATTTAATTGGGTGTGGAAGGAACACTAAAAATCTCCCGAGATTAGAATTAAAAAAATTTCATCAAACAATGCCTAAAAATACCAAAGAAAACCTTTGGTTTCCACGGTAAAAAATTAATGCATCATCAAGTGCATGCGGGTGTGTTTGAGTACAAAAATTCGATTTTATAAACTTCACGTGAAATAGCAGAAAAATACTTCACGACGTGAAGTACCCAAAATGTTTCATGACATGAAGTATTTATATGTTTCATGCTGTGAAGAACCCCAAACTGTTTCACGACATGAACCATTTTAGTGTTTCACGTCGTGAAAAAGTACAAGAAGTTCATGCCATGAAACGGTAAAAATGTGGAGCCAATCACAAACTGACACGTGGATTGATCATTTAACGTAGCCGCCCTGTCCGATGGCTACACTATAAAAACAATTGTTCTCTTAAATTTTGTCATTTGCACTTGTGATTACATGCTCTCTTTCATTAATTCCTTGTGCACTTCCGACTCTTTGACTCCCGACATCGCCTTCGTGCCTTCTCAAGGTGGGAGCTATACCATTCTTTTCATTCCTTTTTTTTAAATCCTTTGTTTTTGTTGTTGTTGTTTCTTTTTGAATGTATAAAGTTTTGGGGCGAGTGTTTAAAGTATATCTCTTTTGATTGCTGATTCATGGACTGAAAAATAATTGAAAACAAAAAATGCAAATCCACCTTCTGAAAAATAACTACATGAAAACATGAGGTATAGAAAACAAATAAAAACAAGCTTCATTGTCACGCAAATATGTAAAAATCTGTAACTCTCACGGGAGTAATTCATGAGAGTACTTCACGTTCCCAAGTTTGCAACTTCACGGGGGGATTTTCACATCCCCAAGTCTACAACTTCACAGACCTTCACGGGAGAACTTCATGGGAGAACTTCACGGGGGACCTTCATTGGAGACCTTCATGAGGGAACTTCACGGGAGAACTTCACGAGTGACCTTCACGGGAGAACTTCACGAGTAACCTTCATGAGAGACCTTCACGGGGGGACCTTCACAGAAGACCTTCACGGGAGAACTTCACGGGAGAACTTCACGGGGGACCTCCACGAGAGAACTTCACGAGAGAACTTCACGGGGGAACTTCATGGGAGACCTTCACGGGGGGGACTTCACAGGAGAGCTTCACGAGGGAACTTCACGGGAGAACTTCATGGGACACTTTCATGGGAGAACTTCACGTCCTCGAGTCTGCAGCTTCACAAAAACTTTTCACACCTTCAAATTCACATATTTTACTATATGGGAAGGCCATCACGAATCTTTCACTAATGTACTAACAAAAAAAATATGGGGGGGTGGCTTCCACCAGTCATTCGACTAACAATATATGCTTGTATAGATGTTTATGTCAGAATCTGAGTCCCGGGAGCAACCACCTCAAACACAAGCCAGCAGTGCCACAAAGTTCCAGAGTGCCAACAAGCTAAGGAGCAACTTCTTGGGCCCTTATGCCCAGTCCTTCTAGGGAAAACTCATCAGAAGATAGGTCATTACACCACATGGTGGAAAAATCACTCTGCAATGCCACAGTAAAGAATGCCTCCATCTGTTGGAAGATGCAGAAGTAAAAGATAAGCTGAAAAAAGTCAGCCTCAGTAGAATGGCTACTACAGTGTTACCCCAGAGGGATAGACACAAAACTCTGTGTAGAATATCTCCGTACATATGATAAGCAGACAAAGCGAGGAAAAGTTACAAAGGCAGATGGTACCACGGAAGAACTGCTCATAATAAAAGACCTTATCAGAGATGCCTTACAGCTCCGAGCGACAGTCAAGGCCCACAGACACACAATAGATACAATGCCTAACATCAAGGAGATGATAAAGAGAGATTCATAACTCCAATGGGGCAGAGTACGAGAGCATCAAGGATGAAGCCACAGAGAAAGCCTGTAGGGCAATGTCTTTGATGATGCAAATCAAACCAGTTGTTGACAGGTATAACAAGGTCAGCCTTAACAGAATTGCCAAAGCACATGAAGAAAAGGAGGACGATTGGGCCTTTTCTATGCACAAAGAAATGGAGAATTATCTCAAGGCACATCAGTCCAAAGTCAGCAACCCATACCTGTTAACACAAATACTTAACCATGTAGCACAACGGCCAGTAATAGATGAACCAGAGGAAAACCTATCACTAGCCCTAATCCCCAATCAACCCACCGAAGCTACTGGAAGGATGGATGAAGGACAAGCAGTGTTAATGGAAACAGAACAGCTCATAAATTCAATCAAGAAAGATCGAAAAGCAGAAGACTGACAGAAGATTGAGAGGACTATTAGTGGATGTCACCACACAGAGTCTCAACAATTGGAAGCCGTTGTGGCATCAGAGATCAAGACATACCAAGAGGGTCTCCAAGAAAAACTACAAAGCCCTACTATGGAGGAACAACACCAATAGCTATCTCCTCCAACGAGCCCTGCGCAACAAATATTCAAAGACCTCTCGCTGTTAAAGGATTCACAACTAGCAGAGATGCACACAGAGAGGAAGCTGGAGAACAAACACTGAAAGATCATACTTTGGAAGGACCAGTACACTAGGAGGCATCAGTTGCATAACAAGATTTTGTAATGCCAGCAGAATCTAGTAAGAGGCCACACTCCCCAAAAATGTCCATGCCAAGCAAACAAAAAAGATTGGATGAAGATGAGCCACTGCCGCATCTTGGTTCATTCAAGGAGATGGATACTCAAAAATTCCTCCTGAATACCTTGGAAGGTCTCGACACACTCCTCAATGATCCTCATACAAAAATAAGTGAGGCCACTAGTACCAACTGGGAACAGGAACAGAAGGTATGGCATTGCCATTTGTTGACAACACACATGCTGCATGACAGGAACGCTAGCCTATGGAATCAGATCAAGAGACCAATGCCCAAACACAGTGTGAAAGATACCTTGGCGGCAGTAGAGGCCACTAGTACCAACTGGGAACAGGAACAACAGAAGGTATGGCATTGCCATTTGTTGACAACACACATGCTACATGACAGGAACGCCAGCGTATGGAATCAGCTCAAGAGGCCAATGCCCAAACACAAAGTGTGAAAGATACCTTGGCGGCAGTGGAGGAAACTCATAAAGAAGTAATCATAAGGAGTTTACAAGCTACAGAACAACAGGAAACACGATACAGTGCATTAGAGAGCAACAACTTGGTTTTGAGTCAAACCATTGTACAAAAAATAAATGAGAACACTGACTTAAATGCAAGGCTGGAGCAAGAAAAGGAGCAGATACAAAGGAAGATAGCTCACACAAAAGGCCTAACAACTAGGCATGCCAAGGAAATGGGGGAGTATTAGGAGAGCGCATGCTTCGACAACAAATAGAGCTCCTCACAACCAGCCTCCAAGAAGAACAAGGAAGAGTACAAGGACTGCAACAAGAACGAGAGTAGATTAAACACATGCAGAAAAACTAAAGGCTCTCAATGAAATAATCATCACACAAACCAAACAGCGGCACAAAGAAGCCAAGAAACAATATCACAACTAGAAAACCAATTACAGGATACACAAAGATTGGCAACACAACAGGCAGTTCAAATTACTGACGCCAATCAAAGAGAAGCTACAACCAGAAGAACACAAGAAGTGGCAACAAGAAGATTTGAAGGGCTGGATGCTGAACAGATGATAAGAGAAACAACCATTTCTACAGAGCTCAGCAACGCTGATATCCACATGCAAGAACTGGCCCGCCAACTAGCCACATAGGAAAGGCGTCAAAGACCGGAGCCCTCAGATGACTTACGTACCCTCCTTGAGCATGCCTTCAGAATTGGGACAATTTCCAGTAACTCCTCGAGCCCCTTCTCAAACTCTTACCTTGTTTTTGTCTACACTCTAACACTCTCATTACTTCAATACGACATTAACTTAGCTGAAGATATAGGTTTAGGAGAATTAACCCTTATAAAACAAAATACCGAGCGCGATGCTGACCCAACCATCATTATGGGCATTTTGAGGGGGGATCTGATATTAACTAACTCTCAAGATATCTTCTTTTATCCTTTGTATCCAATAGTCCTCAACCTCCGTAGTTGGTGTCGTGTCTTAAAAAATTAAAAAATTCTGGACAACAGGGTCGACAAACTCGACTTGTTTGTTCCAGATCAACAACACCAGCTAACTACGAGGTTGTGGCTAATACTTATCAATGGGTAATTAGTCACGGGTGGTTAGAAGTATATAATACCTACCAGCATTTAAATCTTTGTGGGTCTACCTTATATCACCCAGTGGGCATCCTTAAGTTATATACTAATATCCATAAGCATTTAGAAGCTATGCTTACCACTATAAGCAATAATTTTGATGCAACTCACATAAATTACCCAGATGTGGATAGCAAAGAAATCTCTGAAATTCAAACCTTTTTTCAAGCTCACAAACCTAGCCACCCACCCCCTAGTTCGAGTCACGGTGAGGATGGGGATCCACCTTTTTTTTTTTCAAAAACACCTACCCAGTGTATACTAATATAGCCAGTAGGCTTCGTAATCCCTATCCAAGCACGCCTCCTGCTACTTCTTCACAAGCTAGATGCATCTACTCTTCCTTCTTCCCACCAGAATTAGAATTTCCCACTAACACTCTCGCCCCCAAGGAGATATTGGCACCTGTTCCATCTCCACCAAGGCAAGCTCAGGAGGTATGTAATCTGCCTCCAGTTGATAATATTACACCTTACAATAGCAATAATGTTTTGGATTCCATGACACCTCTGCAAAATACGAAGAATTCATACAACAAGGCAATCCACTATTAAAGCCAGAGCTTATGTTCAATGCCCTGATGCAGATTATCCCGTTTGATCCTACAAGCAAGATTCTCCCAGAGGCATATTCTGCGGCGGTCACCCCCACACTCGGCAACATTATGTGCCATACCCTCTTAGGGGTCCACTCATCCAGAATTACAAGAATTATTTCCATTGGCTAGAGAAGGAACATTATGGTCCAATGTGGCAAAACACACAAAGCTGGCAAACCCCCATCTATCAGACTTGTTGGAAATTTGCCTGGTCACTTTTATGGTCAGTTATTCTTACAGAAGGTGGAGAAGGAAAAATCTAGTGCACACCAGAGGTGGATACACTACCATACACACACAAATGAAGAGGCACCACAACTGCAGGATTTTGGAGTGTTGCATCCTTCATGGAGAAAGGAATTTCTAACAGTGCTGAATACAGCAGCATTTACATGAGTGCGCCACCAACATTACGAGTGGATCCACTCTACATGTCTATCAAGAGGAGTGCAACCTTCATGGAGAAAGGAATTTCTAATAGGCGCTGAATACAGTAGCATTTACATGAGTGCGCCACCAACATTACGAGTGGATCCACTGTACATGCCTATCAAGAGGAGATGGACACCGCTGGAGTTTCAAGTAGCAAAAGAGAGGGATTCTCATGTCTGCTACAATTTTCCAATATTTAACCCAGCCACATTTGCTAGTATTCAGGCACAAAGACAACAACTACTCAATTGGATCAGAACTTGGCGAAATATACGAGATCCTGCAATTGTAGCAAGTGTCAGGTTCATGAAGTTATTAGTGGTTTTGATAGACCAACCTAGAGAACCTTATGATGGCTACGAGGCTCAACATCTACAGTTTGATATGAACCAAGGGCCAACAGAAAGAGGTATAATGATATATTACTATCGTCTAAGATATCTTCCAGGTTACATGCACATAACATTTGAAGACATGATCGACACAGGGTTCTGGAAGTCCCATTCGGCATTTCGGCGCACACTCAGGAAACTCCAGTCTCACCGCAATTTCTATCGCCCATGAATTCGGTGACCAGGTCTTCAGACCTCGTCTGTAATAGGTTCCGAGGATAGAACCTACTTCAGGAAAGGGAGAATGTTAATCCCATTTGGTTTAACACCATGATCCTCAATTGAGGACATTAATAAGTGTTATGTAAAGGCACTATAAAGGTTGTACATTATGAGACATCGGCCACCCAAGGCCTAATTAGTAAGTTTTGGGCGCCCAAGTGTGAATAAGGGCCAATTGTATATAAGGTATTTTCTCATAATGAAAGGACTTAATCCCCTTTGTGCTATTGAGAGCTCTTTCTTTGTTGAGGAGTGAGATCATTCTAGCATTGTGCCTCTCTCATGCTTGTGTGTTTATGCCTGTATGAGAGAGTGAGAGAGAGTGTGATTGGCCTATGTGATGGTGTGAGCAACTCCTCGATGACAGTGAGGAGGTGGAGCTTGGAGCTTAAAGCACATATGCAAGCTTGGAGGCTTCAAGAGACACGAGCTCGAAGCATTGGTAAGTACCCCACGACGGTTGTGTTTCGTTGCTCATCCATTACATGAATGTGTAGAGTTCCCTCTTGGAGGTATGGTTTAGCATAACAGCGTTCGAGTTGGGAAAAGTATCTTCCAATGATGGAATTTGCCTATAACAGTTCTAAGCATACGGCTACTAGTTATAGTCCGTTCATGCTTATGTGTGGGTACATTGAGCTTGATGCATCAAAGTATTTCTTGCATGATATGCAAGAAATGCTGACCCAAGCTCAGGATTCTATCAGGAGTGCTCATGATAGAGCACAATTTTATGCTGATAGGAGACGCTCACCTTGATCTTTTGAGCCAGGTTCGTTGGTTTATTTGAAAGTTCCTAAATATTCTCAGACTTCATCCTCAATAGGAAAGTGCTCAAAATTATCTCCTAGATATTGTGGTCCATTCTGAGTTATACGTCGGATTGACACGGTTGCGTATGAGCTAAAACTACCTCCACATGTCAGAGTTCATCCAGTCTTTCATGTCAGCAGGTTTTGAAAGAGAAGCTGGGAGGTGGGGATAACACAATTACTCCTCAAGAACTCGTTGAGATTGAGGATTTATCCTATGTTCCACATGAACCTAAAAAGGTACTTGAATGCAAGGAAAGGAAACTTTGTAATCGCTTAATCCCTGAGGTTAAAATTAAGTGGAAAGATAGGGAAATTGAGGATTCAACATGGGATTCAGTTGAGAATGTTCAGCACGGGTTGCCTTCTTTTCATTGCAAGAGTGAAATGTTTTGAGAGAGGATAAGTATGTTATGTGCACATTATATTATAAGCATATACTAGGAGGCTAACCCACCCTAGGCATGTGATCATGGGAGCATGGGAACATGCTCTAGTGGGGAAAGGGTTAGACCTAACCTTGGGTTGAGGTTAGGGTCAGGCAACCAAGGGTCACACATGGAAATGGAGAGTCAAGAGTCACTTGAGAGCTCTCCTATATAATAGGAGCATGAGGCACTCTCAAGGGATGTTCTCGTGTGTAGAGCATTGTATCTACTCTCTTGCCATTTTATACTAGAGCTATGTGTGACTGGATTGAAGCCTTACCTATTGGTGGTATGGGACACCAAGGTTAGGTATGTGGTCTTCATTATGTTGATGTGTGCACCCTTGGGCTTGGGGGTGGTCAAGTGGATGATTACATGTCTGGTTTATGTGTATTTATGCATAGTGATAAGCTAGAACGATCTTTAGGGTTTTAACAGGTAATCTTGTTTATTGCACCGATAATCGATACATAGTCAATATGTTCTATTCTTCTTAATGAGAAAAACTAGAGCACCAAATGGAGAACTACTGGGTTTAATCAATTCTTTCTCTAAAAGTTCTTCGGCTTGGATTTGGATTTCCTTTTACTCAAGCATGTTGACTCTATAAGGAGCTTTACATGGTGGTGAGTTACCAGGAATTATCGCAATTCTATGGTCTTCTGGATGCGATCTTGGTGGTAAGCCAAGTGGTAAATCATCTATGAAGCAATTAGAGAACTTAGAGATAAAAGGGCATCCTTAACCTCTTTTGTACAGTTGTACCTTGAAATGCAGTTTTTACTTTAGAACTAGAGTACGATGCATCTAGGCTAAGTGCCTTCAATGCCTTTTCAGAAATGAAATCATGAGAGATACCATCATCATGCGATATAGAAATTGATTTTCCTTTTATTTTTCCTTTATCTTTGAATTTTTAGCTTGTGTGCCAAATAATTTATTAAGTTCATCCCATGCATCTTTTGCCCATTGTATCCCTGTGATGTGATGAATGATTTCATCATTTAAACTAAGTGCGATAAGTCCCAATGCGTTTTCATTCCTTCTCTTCCACTCATTTTTCCCTCTCACCTCTGGGCATTCATCTCTTCCCTCAACTAGCCCCCACAGATTTTTTCTCATCAGCAGATACATGGTTTTTGTCTGCCATGTGTAAAACTGCTCCCCATTAAATTTGGCTATCTCTTGTGTTGTACTCATGATGATGTGAAGGGGGTCTTACCTCTTGATCCAATTTCAAGATTCAAGGGCAGTGTCTACCCTTTTACAACTCAATCTGGTGTTTAAGAGATGATTACAAAACAGATTTATCAGCATAAAATCACCAGAAATTACATTAAATCAAGGGTAACCAATTTGTACGGAATGGTTGGAATATCAAACCATCTCCGAATTGCAATCTGAAGTTATAGGGATCTGTATCAGATACCTAATGGTTAATTTGAACCCTCAATTGTACCAAAATATAGTGATTAGTACTGATTAATCACTGATTAGCAAATTAATCCTCTATTTTGTGTGCAGAAAATAGAGTATGCGGGGAGCCCAGATCTGAGGCCTTAGAGTTCAAATGAGCTCAAATCCTTTCAAGGCCATCAATAGCAATTAGTCTAGTAGAGGATTAAGCCAAGAAACACAAGATTTGACCAAACATTGAATGCTTAATCTCTGTTTTACCAAAGTCACCTGCAGATTTGATGAAGAGCTTTGATCTCACTGTAGACTTGATCAAATCAAATTCTGACTTCACCAGCTTGTAGAGCATGCTGCTTGAAAACCCCCGGGGCTAAGAGGAATTAGGCTGATTCACCTTGAGTGAGGGTAGATCTGAGATCTCCTTCAGAAAAACGGCGCTTCTTAATCAGCGAAAATCGGCGACTTCCGGCGGCGATTCCACGAGCTGAGTAGTTGGGCTGGAGCATGGGTCTTGTACCTAGATGAGGCTAGGAGCTTTTAGCCTATTGTTAAGGCTGGAGGGAGAGGGGAGCTCCTCCACTAGCTGGGGGTGCAGGGAATAGTTGAAAAAGAGGTGAAAATATTATGATGGGATTGGGATGCTGAGGACGCGCTTAGCTCTACCTTACGTAAAAACTGACTGAAAAACACTCTCCATTCCCATCCAAATGAAGGGTGAGGACACCCTTCAAAAAGGAACCCTCTTAAAAGAGCTTGTTTTGATCTAAATCATAAAATGAAAATCTAAGGAAAAGTGGGCGTGGGAGGACCCATGCCAGGTGCGTACGTGTACGCGAAATGCAAATGTATCCTTACGTCTATTGTGTGGTGACTCGTGAGCAAAGAAAGTAGCGCGCTAAATAGACATGTGCTACTTCCGTCGACGGCCATAAGAGGGAGCCTTTACTCATGCTGCGCCTCTGCATTCCCAATCTCCCCTGAGACTCTTCTAACCATGATTTCTCTCAGAGTTGCCTGCTGCCTGTTGCCCAAGCTTCTCGTAACTGCCTTAAGTAATCTTTGCAAATCAGCTCTCCGAAGGTCGGTGGGCTTGCACACGGAACCAGATGTGAGTGATCCTATGCTCCAATGGTACACTTTCACCCCACAAGCTGATTTCTTTGCCAAAGCTCTGCTAGTCTCAGTGCCACCTTCTGTGTTGTACGAAAGCCTGCAATTACAAGATCACACACAACAACAACAACAGTGTAGTGTTTGCCTTTCCGACTTTGGGAACGGGCAAGAGATCCGGGAGCTCCCTTACTGCTGCCATATCTTTCATAAGGCCTGCATTGATGGCTGGCTCCGCCGCAACCATAGAACCTGCCCCCTCTGCAGAGCCTCCCTGGTCACAGAAGAGATCGCCATGCAGGGAAAAAAGCTGAGAAAGCGCCAAGAACTGTCTCATTCCAGCTGGTTCACGTCTTTCCAGGAAGAAGAAGGTGGGCACCACGATCATTTTCTTCCATATGCCAGGTCTAGAACACACCAACATAGATAGATTAGACGAATAGATATAGATTAGACGACTGTGGCTGGTGGGTGAGCATTAGCTTTGTAACTTTAGTTGTGCACTTAGAATTGGTTTATTGTAAATTTTTTAAAGGTTGGAATCAAGTGGTTTATTGTAATTTTTTTAAAGGTTGGAATGAAGATCCTTCTTGATACTATTTATAGCCAAAGTGTTGTTAAATTCTAGTGAAGTTAGGTTTTTACTATATACGTTTTAAGTTTTAAGGATACAGGCATGTGTCTCATATGGGAATTATCCTTGGCTTGTGTTAATGATGATTTAGTCATGCTAAACCTTCGTCCCTTGATTAATGACGATTTCAGCTTACTAAACTTGGTTTGTGTTAATGATACTGATTTAAGCTTGTTAAATCTTCTTCTTGGGGTTTTTTGTTCACTTTGTCATGTCTGCGGTGGGTGAAATGTGATGTTCATCTTGGTAAGGGCTCTCATGGTGCTACAAAGGATGCAAAATCTATTGACACTTCCAGAAGACATGAGAGGGCGAGCCACTTTGCCCAGTGATTCCACCAGAAAAGGTAAAGTAGGACGCATATAAACAAGAAGCTCTGTAACTTCCACCCACACAAGGCATCTACATTTGATGAAGCTTTGATAATCCTTTGTAGACGACCATGGGTATACATGTACCATCTATTGCTGCACAAAAAAGACAACACACACACACACTTAAATAGAGGTCCTTCCCTGACGCACACACACTTACATACAAGAACAAGAGAAGGAGGAGGTCGATGGCAAACAACGCACACACTCACACACACACACATTGTGCCTGTACACTACACACTTAAGTAGGGATCCTTCCCCCATGCACACACTTACATACTAGTGTACACACCCCCTCCCCCCAAAAAAATAAACCCCCATAAAGTAAACCCCCCTTGTTAACATTACTCCTCTCTCCTCCTCCATATTTATTTTTTACATTACTTCTCCCTATTTTTTTCCATTTATAAAAAAGCTTACTTATATTTCGCTTGAAATTATTTTTTCTTAAAAAAAAGGGAAAATTTTTAAAAACAGAGGTCGATCGGGCTGGCGCGCTCCGCCTTCGTCTACTGCACAGGCCCCCATGCCCCATCTGCCGCCCCTACTACCTCATTAACACCTTCGTCCGGACTCATGCATCTCCCACCATGACCACGCCTTCGTCCGCGTCTCCTCATCACCTCCTCTTGTGCATATATACAGTCATCGTTGCCAGCGCCCCCGCCTGTGACCCACGCTCATTAGCTCCTCTGGAGACACCATCGCCAGTCCACGCTTTCATCATGTGCCCCGTTGACTCATACTCTCCTCCAACCGAGTCTCTTAGACCAACACCTACATATAGAGAATTCCTTTTCAAATACAGAGTTGAAAGAATTTCCTAGTTCTAAAGCCAACATTTTCTTCCTATATCTAGTGAATTATATAGCTCTTTCTTCTCAATCTAGGAAATCCAGTTTGGACCTAGAAAGTGTTTCATTTCCTATATGGAGAATTATTTCTCTAACTAGGAAATCCGGTTTGACCTAAGAAGTGTTTCATTTCCTATATGGAGAATTCTTTCTCTATCTGAGAAATATGCTTTCGATCTAGGGATCTAGGAAGTTATGAGAAGTGATATAATTTCTACATAGATAATTATTCTTAATTTGGCAAGTGTTTCAATTCCTATATGGAGAATCCTTTCTCAATCTAGGAAATGTTGTTGTGGCCTAGAAAATTCCAAGAGTAATAGAAGTCCTATATAGATAATTCCTATATGGAGAATCCTTTCTCAATCTAGGAAATGTTGTTGTGGCCTAGAAAATTCCAAGAGTAATAGAAGTCCTATATAGATAATTCCTTTGAACCTAGGAAGATGTGGTTGTGATCTAGTTCAATTCCTATGTAGAGATATATGAATGGAGCATCGAGAATGTAAACTGAACCCTGTTCTCTTAACTTCCACGATCATTTTCTTCCATGTACCAGGTTTAGAACACGCCAACATAGATAGATTAGACGAATAGATATAGATTAGACGATTGTGGCTGGTGGGTGAGCATTCGCTTTGTAACTTTAGTTGTGCACTTAGAATTGGTTTATTGTAAATTTTTTTAAGGTTGGAATGAAGTGGTTTATTGTAATTTTTTTAAAGGTTGGAATGAAGATCCCTGTTGATACTATTTATAGCCAAAGTGTTGTTAAATTCAAGTGAAGTTAGGTTTTTACTATATATATATGTTTTAAGTTTTAAGGATACATGCATGTGTCTCATATGGGAATCATCCTTGGCTTGTGTTAATGATGATTTAGTCATGCTAAACCTTAGTCTCTTGATTAATGACGATTTCAGCTTACTAAACTTGGTTTGTGTTAATGATGATGATTTAAGCCTGTTAAATCTTCTTCTTGGGGTTTTTTGTTTACTTTGTCATGTTTGCTGTGGGCGACGAGCCACTTTGCCCAGTGATTCCACTAGAAAAGGTAAAGTAGGACGCATATAAACAAGAAGCTCTGTAACTTCCACCCACACAAGGCATCTACATTTGATGAAGCTTTGATAATCCTTTGTAGACGACCATGGGTATACATGTACCGTCTATTGCTGCACAAAAAAGACAACACACAACACACACACACTTAAATAGAGGTCCTTCCCTGACGCACACACCTACATACAAGAACAAGAGAAGGAGGAGGTCGATGGCGAACAACGCACCCATGCACACACACACACACATTGTGCCCGTACACTACACACTTAAGTAGAGATCCTTCCCCCACGCACACACTTACATACTCGTGTACACACCCCCCCCCAAAAAAAACCCCCATAAAGTAAACCCCCCTTGTTAACATCCTCCATATTTATTTTTTACATTACTTCTCCCTATCTTTTTCCATTGCTAAAAAAGCTTACTTATATTTCGCTTGAAATTATTTTTTCTTAAAAAAGGGGGAAATTTTTTAAAAACAGAGGTCGCTCTGCAAGAAGCGAGGGCCATCCACGCGCTGCGCCTTCGTCTAGTCGCTCCCTGCACTGCACAGGCCCCATCTGCCACCCCTACTACCTCATTAACACCTTCGTCCGGACTCATGCATCTCCCACCATGACGACGCCTTCGTCCGCGTCTCCTCATCACCTCCTCTTGTGCATATATACAGTCATCGTTGCCAGCGCCCCCCACCTGCGACCCACGCTCATTAGCTCCTCTGGAGACACCATCGCCAGCCCACGCTTTCGTCATGTGCCCCGTTGACTCATACTCTCCTCCAACCCACTCTCTTAGACCAACACCTATATAGAGAATTCCTTTTCAAATACAGAGTTGAAAGAATTTCCTAGTTCTAAAGCCAACATTTTTCTTCCTATATCTAGTGAATTATATTGCTCTTTCTTCTCAATCTAGGAAATCCAGTTTGGACCTAGAAAGTGTTTCATTTCCTATATGGAGAATTATTTCTCTAACTAGGAAATCCGGTTTGACCTAAGAAGTGTTTCATTTCCTATATGGAGAATTCTTTCTCTATCATCTGAGAAATATGCTTTCGATCTAGGGATCTAGGAAGTTATGAGAAGTGATATAATTTTTACATAAATAATTTTTCTTAATTTGGCAAGTGTTTCAATTCCTATATATGGAGAATCCTTTCTCAATCTAGGAAATGTTGTTGTGGTGGTCTAGAAAATTCCAAGAGTAATAGAAGTCCTATATAGATAATTCCTTTGAACCTAGGAAGATGTGGTTGTGATCTAGTTCAATTCCTATGTAGAGATATATGAATGGAGCATCGAGAAGTGGAGGATTTTCGAAAGCAATTTTCAGCCAGGTCTGTGTCACCAACAGCTGGAGAGGCTTTTGGTCAGCTGGGTGTCAGCTAAGGTCAGGAGGAGAGGTGTTTAGGAGAATGATCAGAGGGGTTGGAGGTCAGAGCTGACCTGGGAGGACAGCTAAGGGAGGCAGCTGGGACAGATAGGGAGGTTGGGAGGGTGTTGAAGTGGCCCATTGAGTCAGTTGGAGATTAGGGGACATCAGTTGGGTGTATTGGTGCCTTGATTTGGTGTTTTTGTTGGGTTGTGACCTGGTGGTAGTTTCCTCCCCCGGGGGTCCACTAAAGAATATGTAAGATAGCATGTGCGTTCAACAGAAGGGGTTTTTTCTCGGATGGACTTACATAAATATTTACAAACATAAGGGGTTTTTAAATTGAAAAAGTGAAAATTTCCATACATAAGGGGTATATTTAATTATAAAAAATTATTAATAATGGTATTTTTAAGTATCCCTTGAATGCATGTGCTATAGGTAGTGTTTACATAGTTGACCCCCCGGGTTTCCTCCTCCCGGTGGTGTGCTTCGGACGGGTTATAGAGGCAGGTTCTCTCGGACACATTAGCGTCGATGCACCAACAAGGCCATCAGAAACCTATTATTAACGGACTCAACAACAGTGGACTTTCCAACACCAAATAGGTCACTCACAGTTATCATGGGTGTCCTTTTTGCCAAACGGTTACAATCCCAATGCCACTTGCTTCTCAACAGGAAGTACCCTCCCCTAAATGTTGGCAAGAGATTTTGGTATGTCGCCCTACTGCAATTGGGCCCTTAGAAGCTCCATTGTCTTGAGGAAGATGCACAAAGGCAACCTAAACATGCTCCTGAACCTCTTGTCATCCCCAAGAATGAAGCCAACATAGTATTTCCACCATTGGAGTATTCGTGGTTACACATACCACTCTGAAATTGCCATGCGTGCAATGAAAGCCTCCATGCAAAAGTACTCAACATAAGCATGGAGCAAAGGCATTAATTGATGGCTTGCTCTGCAAGTGCGGAGTTCTCTGCTTCTACATAGCCTTTGTGGAAGGTAGGGAAGATTTTTCAATTGATGGCAGTACGAAGAATGAGAAGAAGTGTAAAAATAAGCCCACATATGAGGGAAATTGGCATGTGGTCTGGTATTGCCATGTTGATGATCATGCAGCGGTCTCTGCGAGGTTCTAGACAGAGAAAGATTGCAGCCAATCGCTAGAAACTCAGGGGCAGCCAAACTTGTGAGGTGGGCTCATAGAGTGTAGTGCTTTCTCACAGCCATAGGGAGGGTGGAGGCCCAGGGATTCAGGCGATTGAGGTTGGCAAGGCAGAAGAAAGCAAGGCGCCATGATTGAGGCAGGTTGTGTAGTCAAAATATATTTTTTGGCCAAAAAGTGATTTTAATTTTTTTTTGGGTGGGTTGGATTTTTTTCCATGCGATGTCCCTATTTTTCCACTTTTGTGGGTAGCTCGACTTCCTCCTTCCCGTTTAGGAGGACTAAAACACTGGATAAAAAGCTGGAGGTGACCAGGCCCTATACCTCCTTCCCGTTTAGGAGGGCTAAAACACTGGATAAAAAGCTGCAGGTGACCAGGCCCTATACCCCAAGATGGGTGCATACTAACACGGGGAAAAACCTCCTAAAGAGGAAAAAAGTGCACTGGGCTGGTCCTAGTATTTTCACACACATCACTACCAAATATGGCTACACACCATGCAAGCACATTGATTGAATTTGTCTGGTGAATGTTTATCCTCATTAAAAAGATGGTGAAATTGACCTGATAAAAAGTTGCGATGCTTTTTAGTATGGACTCTAGGAATAAAGTAAAGCAATGCTAGGGTTGAAATAAAGAGAGAGCAAGAGAAATACCTAGGTTTACATTTCTATGATCAAAAGAAGTATGGCCCACGAGTGTGAACTTGATGTTGGGACGCTGAGGACGCGCTTAGCTGTATATCTCTCCCACTCTTGAGACAGTGGGATGAAACCCGTATCAATAGGCACGATTTGAGAGTTCTGAAAACACTCTCCATTCCCATCAAAATGAAGGGTGAGGACATCCTTCAAAAAGCAACCCTCTTGAAAGACCTTGTTTTGATCTCAATCATAAAATGAAAATCTAAGGTTCCAGGAAGAGTGAAAAAGTGGGCGTGGGACGACCATGCACGTGCGTACGTGTACGCCAAATGCACGTCCGATCCTTACGTCTATTGTGGTCACTCGTGAGCAAAGAAAGTAGCGCTAAATAGACATGTGTTACTTCCATTGACGGCCTCCTGCGCGCGCGCGCACACACACCGTCTAAGCACCAATAATATTGGTTTGCTAGCGGCTGCTCCTCTGCATTCACAATCTCTCGTGACACTCTAACCATGATTTCTCTTAGAGTTGCCGGCCTGCTGCCCATGCTTCTCGTAACTGCCTTAACTAATCTTTGCGAATCTCTCCTAAGGTCGGTGGGCTTGCACACGGAACGGCCACATGTGAGTGATCCTATGCTCCAATGCGACATACCAACATAGATAGACTAGACCAACATAGATAGACTAGACCAACATAGATAGACTAGACGACTCTGGCAGGTGGGTTAGCATTAGCTTTGCTGGCGAGGCACTTTACTCTGGCAGGTGTGCTTCCAACATTAATGGAACACACCAACATAGATAGACTAGACGACGCTTGCAGGTGGGTTAGCATTAGCTTTGTAATTTGAGTTATTTTAGTTGAGTGCACTTTAGAATTGGTTTATTGTAATTTTTAGGGTTGGAATGAACATCCTTGTTGGTACTATTTTAGTGTTTGTGCTGTGGCAGTAAGTAAATATTAGTGAAATTTACGCTGCTCCATTAATTAATTAATGGGCCTAACCTTGACGTGGCTCTCTCAATTGAGTTTTTTTTTTAAATGGACGACTCTCTCTCAATTGCACTCCTGTTGAACATGCTGGACTCTTTCTCTCTCTGTCTCTCTCGTCTCTCTCTCTCTCTCAACGTTCGCAGGCCTTTGGTCCTACCTAATTGTACGTTCACGTCTCTCTCGTCTCTCTCTCTCTCTCCACATTCACGTCTCTCTCTCTCACTCGTGCAAGGCTATTGCCTAGCGTTGAAATGCAATGCAAGGGCCTTTTAAAAGCTTGCAGAAAATGAAACACTTTCTAGGTCCAAACTGGATTTCCTAGATTGAGAAGAAAGAGCTATATAATTCTCTAGATATAGGAAGAAAATGTTGGCTTTAGAACTAGGAAATTCTTTCAACTCTCTATTTGAAAAGGAATTCTCTATATAGGTGTTGGTCTAAGAGAGTGGGTTGGAGGAGAGTATGAGTCAACGGGGCACATGACGAAAGCGTGGGCTGGCGATGGTGTCTCCAGAGGAGCTAATGAGCGTGGGTCACAGGCGGGAGGCGCTGGCAACGATGACTGTATATATGCACAAGAGGAGGTGATAAGGAGACGCGGACGAAGGCATCGTCATGGTGGGAGATGCATGAGTCCGGACGAAGGTGTTAATGAGGTAGTAGGGGTGGCAGATGGGGCATGGGGGCCTGTGCAGTGCAGGGAGCAACTAGACGAAGGCGGAGCGCGTGGATGGCCTCGCTTGCAGAGCGACCTCTGTTTTTAAAAAAATTCCCCTTTTTTTAAGAAAAAATAATTTCAAGCGAAATATAAGTAAGCTTTTTTATAAATGGAAAAAAATAGGGAGGAGGAGGGAGGAGTAATGTTAACAAGGGGGGTTTACTTTATGGGGGTTTTTTTTTTGGGGGGGGGGGGAGGGGGTGTGTACACACGAGTATGTAAGTGTGTGCGTGGGGAAGGATCTCTACTTAAGTGTGTACACACGAGTATGTACGTGTGTGCGTGGGGTTTTTTTTGGGGGGGAGGGGGTGTGTACACACGAGTATGTAAGTGTGTGCGTGGGGAAGGATCTCTACTTAAGTGTGTCGTGTACAGGCACAATGTGTGTGTGAGTGGGTGCGTTGTTCGCCATCGACCTCTTCCTTCTCTTGTTCTTGTATGTAAGTGTGTGTGCATTAGGGAAGGACCTCTATTTAAGTGTGTGTGTGTGTGTTGTCTTTTTTGTGCAGCAATAGACAGTACATGTATACCCATGGTCGTCTACAAAGGATTATCAAAGCTTCATCAAATGTAGATGCCTAAGTTACAGAGCTTCTTGTTTATATGCATCCTACTTTACCTTTTCTAGTGGAATCACTGGGCAAAGTGGCTCGCCCTCTCATGTCTTCTGGAAGTGTCAATAGATTTTGCATCCTTTGTAGCACCATGAGAGCCCTTACCAAGATGAACATCACATTTCGCCCACCGCAGACATGACAAAGTAAACAAAAAACCCCAAGAAGAAGATTTAACAAGCTTAAATCATCATCATTAGCACAAACCAAGTTTAGTAAGCTGAAATCGTCATTAATTCAAGAGAGGAAGGTTTAGCATGACTAAATCATCATTAACACAAGCCAAGGATAATTCCCATATCAGACACATGCATGTATCCTTAAAACTTAAAACATATATAGTAAAAACCTAACTTCACTTGAATTTAACAACACTTTGGCTATAAATAGTATCAACAAGGATCTTCATTCCAACCTTTAAAAAATTTACAATAAACCACTTGATTCCAACCTTTAATTTACAATAAACCAATTCTAAGTGCACAACTAAAGTTACAAAGCTAATGCTCACGCACCAGCCACAGTCGTCTAATCTATATCTATTCGTCTAATCTATCTATGTTGGTGTGTTCTAGACCTGGTATATGGAAGAAAATGATCGTGGTGCCCACCTTCTTCTTCCTGGAAAGACGTGAACCAGGAATGAGACAGTTCTTGGCGCTTTCTCAGCTTTTTTCCCTGCATGGCGATCTCTTCTGTGACCAGGGAGGCTCTGCAGAGGGGGCAGGTTCTATGGTTGCGGCGGAGCCAGCCATCAATGCAGGCCTTATGAAAGATATGGCAGCAGTAAGGGAGCTCCCGGATCTCTTGCCCGTTCCCAAAGTCGGAAAGGCAAACACTACACTGTTGTTGTTGTTGTGTGTGATCTTGTAATTGCAGGCTTTCGTACAACACAGAAGGTGGCACTGAGACTAGCAGAGCTTTGGCAAAGAAATCAGCTTGTGGGGTGAAAGTGTACCATTGGAGCATAGGATCACTCACATCTGGTTCCGTGTGCAAGCCCACCGACCTTAGGAGAGCTGATTTGCAAAGATTACTTAAGGCAGTTACGAGAAGCTTGGGCAACAGGCAGGCAACTCTGAGAGAAATCATGGTTAGAGTGTCAGGGGAGATTGTGAATGCAGAGGCGCAGCATGAGTAAAGGCTCCCTCTTATGGCCGTCGATGGAAGTAACACATGTCTATTAAGCGCTACTTTCTTTGCTCACGAGTCACCACACAATAGACGTAAGGATACATTTGCATTTCGCGTACACGTACGCACGTGGCATGGGTCCTCCCACGCCCACTTTTCCTTAGATTTTCATTTTATGATTTAGATCAAAACAAGCTCTTTTAAGAGGGTTCCTTTTTGAAGGGTGTCCTCACCCTTCATTTGGATGGGAATGGAGAGTGTTTTTCAGTCAGTTTTTACGTAAGGTAGAGCTAAGCGCGTCCTCAGCATCCCAATCCCATCATCACTTTCACACTCGTGGGCCATATTTCTTTTGATCATGGAAATGTAAACCTAGCTATTTCTCTTCAACTTGTTATCATGTCACCTTTTTCATGAGGACAAACATTCACCAAGACAAATTCAATCACTGTGCTTGCATGGTACACTTTATTGTAACTACTAGCTCCAAGTTTTTTATATTTTCTATCAACTTATGCCCCCATAACAACTCCCTTCATATCCTTACCAAATTGAATGGCTACCTTGGCCTTCCACGGTCCTCCACATTTCAACAAATAGTTTATGCCAAATTCAGTTTTATTAACATATTTTCCGAATTTTATCTACATACTATCCATCCTTCACCCAACGCATGTTCTTTCTAATCTTATGAACATATTTTCCGTCATGCACAGATGCCTGAAACTTGTAAAAGTTTCGACCAAAAGGTCTTTACAAGTATGTGTGGGAACATCATGAAAATGATGATCAACCTACTAAAGGGTGCAATTATTTAGATGAAAAGCATTATGGATACAAACCACAAACTCCCAAGGCTTGAGAAAGGGACCTAGTTTTAAAGTTTACAATTTAGTTGTATCTCCTTCCCACCTTACCACCACAAACTCCTGAGGCTTAAGAGAGAATCCTACTTTTACAATGTAGTAGTATCTTCTTCCCACCTTTAGTTACATGCAATTGTCAAGGATGCACAATATGTTCCCTAAATGACTCATGACTTCTGTTTTGTGGTAAATTATCAGCTTCAAAGGAGCCTTAGTTTAACCTTAGCATATGGGCCATACAAATTAATGACTTGATTATAAGGTCAATAGAGACAATTTAATTAATTAGTCAACGTTTCCATCACAAGTGAAAGCAAAGTCTCTTTATTATCCAACTGATGTCCTTTTGTTATACTTTGATTATTGATATTATAAGGTCGGTAGATAGTTTAATCAATCAATCAACTTTGGAGTCTGGACACATCTCATGCCTCAGCAGCTAGGTTTTACTTTTCATCATAATACACTTACAGACTATGGGAACATTTGGGCATACAATATCTTCTATATGCTGCCCAATATGATGCATATACTTGCAAAATGTGGATTGATCATACATTGAGGCTTTCGGATCATGCGCATGTATGGCTTGGTTTATATTTTGGTATGTCAATTCATGACCATGCTTTGCATGATAGAAGATTGCTAATGCTAAATAACAGTTATCTATCGCATACAGATGGTACATGCCATTGTCCATCCTCTTATACTTCACATGAGAGAGGATTTGGATGTTGCTTTGGTATGGTTTTGTGATGCGCTTTCACAATATTATTCTAGTATAGGCCAAAAGGATCTAGAATGGACCTGGGGCCATTCTAACATGGCCTTGGGGAGCAGCACTCCAGATGCTTTAATGCATGTTAGAATGGCCTCGGACCATGCTAGAATGGTCATAGATGAAGGTAAATGATGTCAAATGGCCCCGAGGCCATAAATGAATGATCATTAAGGCCTACATCCTGCAAGGAGGGCAATCACCTCATGGCAACATTGATGAAATATGAGCTATATAGACATGTAGAGATCCTATAGTGTTGAATAACTTCTACATCCCCCAAGGTCTATCACCTCATGGCAACACTGATCAAAGATGTAGTGTATAGACCTATAGAGATCCTATAGTGGATGACTACCGCATCCCCCGAGGTCTATCCGCGCCTCATGGTAACACTGATCAAAGATGCAATGCATAGACCTATAGAGATCCTATAGGGGATGATTGCCACATCCCCCAAGGTCTATCGTCTCATGGAAACACTGAACACATACATAGTGTATAGACCTATAGAGATTCTCTTGCTCTTAAGTCATCTAACCTCTCATTGGGGTTTCATCTTATACTTGGTTCTAGCAATATAGTCCCGCATGGTCTCTCCTTCCTCTTGTTTTTTGAGGTTATAAACTTGTCCTATAAGGCTCCATTTGGCTCCACATGTTGAGAATCCCATAATGAAAGTGTGTCTCAAGACCTCATACCTTGCCTTTTCAAGTGGGTTTAGTGCCCTAAACCATTAGCATGCTTTGCTTTAAAGGCAAAGTCCAAATGAGAAGATCTTGGTGGGATCAGCAATCCTTTCCATCATGGTTTTTGCAAACTTTATCAAACTTCTCTAGGTACTGAATGTAGTCTCTAGTTTCATCAAATTTAGTCATTATCATTGAGCTTTACTCAAAGATAGGGTGGTGTTATTTACTGAGGCAATTGGTAAGTTAATAGTATTATTTACTAAGCAAGTTTATAAATTTAGGGCTCAGAGGATCGTGGGGTGGCTCCTCCCATTTTGAGGGGTTTTTCTATTCCTCCGCCTCTGCATTTAATTGGCTCATCTCTTCCCAAAGTTTCTCTCGCTTGAGGTAGATTCAAAGGAGGTCAAAGGTTTTGTCATGTGTAAATCTTAGAAACTTTGGATAAGGTTATTTATGTATAAAGCAAAATCCCAAAAGTGAAAAAGGTGGTATTATTGGCTCCAAGGGCTAAAAATATGAATATGACATAAATACTACGTGTGGGAGAAGAAGCCACACACGTTGGGGGGGAGATTACACCCAATTATTTCGTTCATGTGTTGATAAGTATTTTCTTCCAAGGAATCACCCATGGTATACCAACTATTAGCATGGTGCAATGGTATTTCACATTTCTCTAATCTAATACACAAGCTTGATTTAGCATTACATGTTTGCTTATATAAGCATATGAGGTCTAGAAAAGTGAGAAAATATCACCCTCAGGCATCCACTGAGCATCTTTTAGAGGATGGTTCTGGAAGGTCAGAAGATACTTGGTATATATGTTTCTATGCATGGTAGTGTGTTAATGATCAATGATTGTGTAAGGCTCAAGTCATTCCTCTCAATTGGCAATTACATGTAGTTCTTCATAAGTAGAATGTGACAGAAGTGGTCCTCTAAATGGTTTTAACAAGGTAATTGTGAATATGCTAGTGTGATGTGACAGATCTAATCGATATGAAAGGTCATAAATCTTTTTGGTGATCCTTAATGTTCCATAGAACCATGGTGTCAATTTCACTATTGTATTCTTCTCATCAACACTGTTGACATGTCTCTTTTCAATTCTTTAGAGAACATAATCACCTTCTTTAAAAGATCTAGCTTTACGTTTCTTGTTTGCTTGTTTAGTGTACATTACTTGAGATTTGTGTATAGCTTGGCATACTTGTTGAAATATGTTCTCAAAATATCATGTAAACTCATCAATAATCTTTACTTATGAGAAAGACGGGAGGTAAGAATGGGTAAATCCTTCCCATAAATAATCTCAAATGACATATGACCCATAGGCTGAATGAGATGTGTTGTAAGCAAATATAAGAAGGTGAATGCATTTGTCCCTTTCTCAAGAGTAATTCAGATTATGCTTAGGATATTTCCCTTCCTTCTCAAAGTGATGCTTATTTGGTTTCAGGCTTGATGTACATGGCAAAGGGTCTACTCATTTTGTGGATAGTGAAGTAATTAATTGGAAATAGAACTTGTTTCATTGCACAATTGAGTGAAGGAGGTCTAAGGTGTGAGTGGTTGTTCTGGCTCCCCCCCCATGGCCTGCATGTATGTGGGTTTAGCATGGTGCTTCTCATACCATATTTGAGTACTATCCAAGGTGTGAAATGCAGCCCAAAGGTTGGCTAGCTATAGTCCACTAACCATGTGGGCTTCTCACTAGCTCCTACTAGTCTTAGAGATAGACAGTTTGGGCCATCTATTAACCCCATTTTGGCTTAACTCATCATTTCTTCTCTACATCATATGAGAGATAGTTTTATAATAAGTGTCATATCGCACTATATTTAATGTTCTATTATGAGAAAAGCTAGCCAATGACCAAGATTACAATAAGTTGGTCTCATTAATGACCAAGCTTACATTGTAAATGTTGTATTATGAGAAAAGCTAACCAATGAACAAGATTACAACAAGTTTATAGGCATCCAAGGTTTTCTCATAATCTAGGACACAATCCCTCCTTGTGCCAATTGAGTCTTACTTATCTACTTGCTTTCTGGTGCTTTAATCTTGGGTGAGAGTGAGTTGAGAGTAGAATGTACGATTCTTACTACATGTGCCTCTTGTATATTATGTGAGTGTGAGAAAGCGTGAGAGTCCTTGTAGGTATACTACGTGGAGATCTATGCTTTCTGGTGCTTTAATCTTGGGTGAGAGTGAGTTGAGAGTAGAATGTACGATTCTTACTACATGTGCCTCTTGTTTATTATGTGAGTGTGAGAAAGCGTGAGAGTCCTTGTAGGTATACTACGTGGAGATCTATGCGCCGACAATAAAGAGAGGGATTTAGAGAAGAAGAAGCTAGCACCAACTAGTGGAGCATAGGGTCTTCAAGAGATATGATCTTGGGAATTAGCAAGCCCCTACGGGTAAGCATAGCTTCGTGTTTAAGCAATCTTATAAAACGTTGTGCAAGCCATAACATTTTTGGTGCTGTTATTGGGAAAGCAATCAGTTATTTTTCTACTTCTTTTTGAGCCCCCACCATTGCTCACCCTCAAGTCCCTTTTCCCAAAACATGTCTGTCTTTGCCTGCTATACAATTGTGGTGGTACTTCCTTTTAGATTGTTGTGAGTCAAAACACCTCAAGGTGTGGAGGACCAAAATATTTGATACAACTTAGTCTATGTGCAACACGAGTCTTTGATCTACTATATAATTATATGCACTTGAGATCATGGCAAGTGGTTTGGTGACAACATCTCCCCAGAGACGACAGTGCATCCAATCACCAAGAATCATATCATCCATTCAGTTTTGGGTCTATCTGGTTATTTGCAAGCACTCATTTGAGTGTGTACTATTTGAGGAGATAAGGACTCAATTAAGACATCAAGTAGTGAGGATTCCATGGAGTCCCCTTGCAACAACAAGGAGACATTTAGAGAAAGGCGCATTGGTCATGTGAATATCCAACGGGTTGAAGTCTATATAAGTCCAAAATATTATTGCACATTTTTCAAAGTTTAAGGTTGATGGTATGCATAAATTATGTGAAGCATGCAAGATTGGAAGTAGGCCAAACATTCTTTTCATGCTTTTCTACAAGAAAATCACATCATTACAAGGCCATTGGTTGATGTTATACCTTCGGATGTATGGGGACCGACCAAGACTATAACAATTATAGGTTGCAAATATTATGTTACATTTATTGATGATCCCACTAGGAAAGTAAGGGTTTATTTCATGAAGGAAAAAATTGAGATGTTTACTCACTTTCAGAGATTTGAAGCCTTGGTCAATAAGAAAAAATGCATGCAAATCAAATGCTTAAGATCAGATGGTGGGAGAGAATATTTCTCCAACGAGTTCTATGATTTCTTGAGAAAGTAGGGAATCAAGAGACAGTTCACATGTAGGTACACTCCGCAACGTAATGATGTTACAAAAAGTAGGGAATCAGGAGACAATTCACATATAGGTACACTCTGCAGAATGGTGTTACTTTATACAGAAAGGAAAAATAGGCACCTTGCACAAGTGTCACGTGAATTGATATCTAAAAATATTATTTTTGGGCAAAAGCAGTAGCAAAACTATTTCTCTTAACATCATGAACAGGACCCCCACCACTATACTTGTTCATGGTATGACTCTTGAATAGAAATTGACAAGTAGAAAACCGCATATGCCTCACTTTAAAGCGTTTGGGTGTATTGAATATGTGCATGTTTTTTATGAAGCAATAAGAAAGTTGGATCCAAAGGCAAAGAAATGTATCTTCATTGGTTATGCTTTGGGGCAAAAAGGTTATAGATGTTATAACCCTACTACTCGTGAGATACAAGTAGGCAGAGATGTTGTCTTTTGATAAGATGAGTAGTTGGTATGAACCAGTGAAGGCAACAGAAGATGCAGATATAAGAAGTAATAATGTTGCCCCACATATAGAGCAGCATAATCACAGGTGCTTAGTGGACCTAAAGAGTCCTCTAGTAGTGGATCCAATGTTAGTCCATGGTCAAACAGGCTAAGGACATATGTAGATACACATATCATGCAATAGGAAGGAAAAGTTAGATCAACCTTTTATGCTTAATCTATCAGTAGGTCACTCATATGCGGATGGTGACTCTAGCGACTCTGAGTAGAGCCTTGATGAGAGGAGCCTAGAATTCTATTAGTGGTGGTTACTCCTGGTGCAAGGAGAACTAGGAATATTTTGAGGACACCTGGCAGTGATCCAGGTGTATGCAGGTATAAGGGTTAGATACCTTGTTGAGACAGGTAGAAGGGTTAGATACCTTGTTGTTGTGACAGGTTGAGATATGATGGATATACATCCCATCATTATGTTGAGAGGGTTAAAGAAATATAGTAGTTGGAGTCCACTTATTTTCGGCAGACAATTGGAAATAAAAAATGGAAAGATGCCATGAATCAAGAGATGCTAGAATTGGATACAAATGAAACATAGGAGTTAGTGTCTTTGCCTAAGGAAAATAAGACAATTGGATATAAGTGCGTGTATAAGGTCAAGCATAACTCGGACGGATCAATGAGTAGGTAGAAGGCAAGACTAGTTGGGTCATGCACAGACCTACGACATTAACTATGAGGAGACATTGTTGTGGATATGGATGTATGGATGTATGGATGTGGATGTATGGATGTATGGATGTGGATATGGATGTAGATGTATGGATGTGGATGTGGATGTGGATGTGGATGTGGATGTGGATGTGGATGTATGGATGTAGATGTATGGATGTGGATTTATGGATGTGGATGTGGATGTGGATGTGGATGTGGATATGGATGTAGATGTTTGGATGTGGATGTATGGATGTGGATGTGGATGTAGATGTATAGATGTGGATGTATGGTTGTGGATATGGATGTAGATGTATGGATGTGGATATGGATGTGGATGTATGGATGTGGATGAGTATGTGGAAGAATGAATGTAGATGTGTATGTGGAAGAATGAATGTGGATGTGTATGTGGAAGATTTTATGTGGATGTGTATGTGGATGTATGAATGCGGATGTGTATGAAAAGAATGGATGTGGATGTGAATGTGTACGTGGAAGAGTGGATATGGATGTGTATGTGGAAGTACGAATGTGGATGTGTATGTGTATGTGGAAGAATGAATGAGGATGTGTATGTGAAAGGATGTGATGTCGATATGTGAGTGAATGGATGAGATGTAATGTGATGTGAATCGGGATGAGAATGAATGAGATGTGATGTCATGTCATGTGAATCAGAATGTGAATGAATGATATGGGATGTGAATGGATGATATGTGATGTGAATGAATCTGATGTGATGAGATGGAAAATGATGTGATTGGATGAGAATGGATACACATATAAATTGGATGTGGATTAAGTAATATGGATTGATGTGGAACAATGTGGAACGACGAGAGTTTATTATCGAAACTATATTTGTGGCCTGTTTGTAAATGACTGTATTTGTGACCTGTTTGTAAATGACTGTTTTATGTCAAGAATGCTGGGGAAACATTTTGACTGTCTTGTGAATAAGGTCGTGGAGACCTAACTGATAAAGTTGCAATAGCTGACGGAGAGTCAACGGAGGACATCTCGCGTAGCAAGGTCGGCCAAGGTCTTGACCAGCCTCGGTTCGATTTAAATGGTGAGCTTCCGGTATGGTGAATGAGGGACCAAGGATGCGGCCTATGAGTGAAGCGCTAGGTGACCTGCGAAGGATCCTAGAGGGTGCTAACCATACGGTGCTCGGGCTCTGGGTCGCCGAAGATACCCAACCATGCGTCGTGGAAGATATTGGAACAAGGAGTAAGAGTTGTTTTCTGAAATCGGGCATGGATCTGGTTGATTGACCTTGCTGGTCCTCAATGGATGAGTCCATGGCTCTTTTATATGGATCTGTTGGTTGATCTTGCTGATCTTCAATGGAGATTCCATCTTGAATTTTTTATAAAGTGATTATATTGTTGTGGGTACTATGAGCTAGGAACTATTGAAAAGGCCCCTTAGTGGTGGACAGGCGGTGAGCTTTCTGGTTGCCAATGATGCCATAGATACTCCGATGAAGGAATGACTAGAAATTAAGATTCAACCGGATATTTTGGGGGATTGTGATCCATGATACTATGGCTTCATTAAATGATTGTTTTAAAGATAGCTGAATCTATGAAGAAAGCAATTTCATATTGGGTGCGTAAGTGGTGTGACTAGCTTTAAGTTTGCATGAACATCCGGCTAGGGGGACCTGGGAACTCTTTTCCCTGGTACGCGGGACAAAACCTAACCAAATTCTTAATTGGATCCCATCACTACAGTGGTTGGCTAACTCATGGGACTGGATGGGGTTAGGCTGGACTGATGGATCCGTAAAATGAGACTCAATTTCTGTTGTAGTACGTTAGATGAAGTAAATCCCAAATAGTAATTGTTCTATGGAAAAAGGAATCAACGGCTGTGCCTCTCGATGGGAAAAAAAGCGTTGATCTCTATGATCCAAGTGCAAGTTTCTTCCTTGATCTAACCAAGTGACTTTAAGTTTGGTCGGATCAGTTTGGTCAGTAATGACCTTGACTACGTTAGAGTAAAAATATCCTGGAGGAATCGCCCGTGCTTTCCGGGAAAGGGAAGTTTTTCCAGGTTCTTGGAAGAACCGAGGGATTAGTCTCATGTCCGGATATCCGTGGGCGAGGCCCCGAGTGAGAGGACCTTGCACCGTGCAAGGAGTGCTACTTCCGCTGCTAGCACCCCCGAATCCGTTGCGCGAAGGGGGCAGGGATCTTTCAAATTCGATCGCATGATCTACTTCATGAGATGGAGGCATCTCAGTCAGCTCTTTAGGAAACACTGAGCCCTTTTAATAATTTGGAAGCCTTGACTAAATGTAGCACTGGGGATCCAGAAATTCCAATTCCTTGAACTTTACTCCCGTGTAGGTCAAGGAAAGAGATGGTTCCTTTGTGACAATGAATGTCAGCCTGATTCTTTTGGAGCCAATCCATTCCAAGGATTCCATCATATATTCCCAGAGGTAGGACTCTGAACTGGCACTCTGTTATGTTCCCACTAGCTAATTCCACTTGCATAGGTTTCCCTGATTTTTGATTTAGGACTAATTTACACAGACATCTTGGGGAAATAAAAGAATGAGTAAATGAAGAGTCGGTCTCTGAACTCTGGGACCCTGGCTTCCTTAGCCCACCAAAGGAGATGGGCAATCCTTAAGCTGGTGCCCAAATCCCTGACATCCGAAGCATTTTCTCTCGCTTCGAAGTTCTTCCCTTTGCATTCTGGAGAGAGTCGGAGTTCCTAAGAATGCACTTTGGGGGAAAGGTCATCCTTCATCTCTGTGAAGCTTCTCGTCTCCACATTCTGGTTAGGACCTTGGTGTCTCTTTGGAGGCGAAAAGTTGGAAGAACTTCTCGGTGTCTGAAACATTTTAAAGAATGAGGGAGCTGGCTTTGGCGAGACTTTTACGATTAAGGCTTTGGCAAAGTCCTTCGACAGCTTCATCCATGAACACTGGCTTGGCATTTTTGACCAGTGTGTTCAAGGGTTTGTTCATTCCCCGAATGAATCTGGCCACCATGAGTTACTCTTCATCTAGAGGTGGTGAATATTTGAGTAGAAGAGCGAAGGCCTGATGATATTCCTCGATGGTTTTTCTCCCTTGCTTCAGCTCTAAGGATTCGTTTATAAGGTCTTATCATGATTTAAAACTAAATAACGTAACTAATCGTATCTAGTTGTTTCTCAGGAATCCTCTGATCCAGCCTAACCCCATCTGACCCATGGGTTAGCCAACCACTCGACCACAGCCGATGATCCCCTCCCACAGAACAAGGTCTTCTGAGGATTTAAAACTAAATAACGTAACTAATCGTATCTAGTTGTTTCTCAAGAATCCTCCGATCCAGCCTAACCCCATCCGGCCCATGGATTAGCCAACCACCCGACCACTGAATTGGTGGGATTCCTTTATAAAGATTTGGTTGGGTTTTTTTTCCCGGGTACCGAAAGAAAAGAGTTCCCAAGCCCCCTAGCTGGCGATTCATGCAAAAATCAAGGTAGGCATACCACGTACACACCCAATATGAAATTGCCATTTATAACAGATTCGACTGGATTTAAAAACAATCCCTCGATAGAAATCATAATATTTTTGATCATCAGTTTCCAAAATTTCGAGTCCATTGTATTACAAAAATGTATCCTCTGAACTCTCCATTGAAGACGAGCTGGCCAACCAACGAGATCCAGTATCATCAAAATCTGGTTCTCAAAAATCTTTCCTTTTTGTCCATCCGAAATCTTCCTCGACATACGCATGGGTGTCCTAGCAACCGTGAGCCCGTGCATCGCCTGGTTAGAACCTTCTAGGATCCTCCTTAGGTGTCCTAGTACTTCACTTAGGGACACACAGTACAATTGGATACATTTTCAGCCATAAGCATAAACTGTTTGAAGCACAAAAACACTTCGGACTTTGCCTTCAGTGGATATACCCATGCATGCCTTGAGTAATCATCAATGAAAGTAACGAAGTACAAGTGTTTACCAAATGACGGAGTTTGCATAGGCCCACATACATCACTATGTACAAGTTACAATTTGCGAGTGGCCCACACAGAACCATCCTTTGGAAACGCAGAACGCTGCATTTTGCCCAAAATACAGCCTTTACAAACATGTTTCAATGGTGCCTCAAGAGGGGGCAATGAAGCAACCATATCAAATTTCTGCAAATGCAGCAAATTAGCAAAGTTCAGATGACCAAAACGAGCATGCCATAGTTTTGCATCTGAAACTGCCTTTTCATCAGAAACTGCATTTGCTGAATCTTCCACACACTTGTCATAAGAATTGAGCCTATACAACCCACGAAACAAGGTGCCAGATACAATAATCATATCACTAGAAGTCAAATCATGAACAGTACATCTGTCATCCACAAATTTGACTACAAGTCCAAGTCTAGCAAGCGCAGAGACAGACAATAGATTCTTCTTTATCCCTGGCACATACAAAGCATCTGAAAGTGTGAAAGCGCTGCTATTTGCAGCAGTAAGCATAATTTTACCAATGCCCTTCACTGAATAAGAAGCATTATTGGCACATGTGACAGTATTCCCATTAGGGACAGCCTCAAGAGAAGTGAACATATCACGATGCGAGGTAATGTGCTTTGTAGCACCACTGTCAAAATACCATACATGAGAGTCAATAGAAACTGCCAAACATGCATCATGTACAGATGGGTCATACTGGCAATACACGCTAAACGCCCATTCTGTATCCTGCACAACATTTGCAGAATCTGCATTTGTAGAAGCATCCGCTATTGTGGCTGCATTTGACTCTTTCTTCTTTGCCTCTTTAGCCTTTAGCTTAGGGCAATTCTTAATGACATGATCATTTGCCTTACAATAGTTGCACCTGATCTTTTTCTTGCCTTTATCAAGAGCCTTCTTGGACCTATTGTTGCTACCTGTGGAAGGAGAAGAAGTTGTAGACCTGCTAATAGGAGAAGAAACAGTGGAAGGGGCTGCCTTGTAAGATTCCTCTCCCAACCCCCTTTTTGATGTCTAGTATATTCCCCTGTAATCAATTCCTTTTCTGAAATATAAGAGATCTTGTTTGTGACTGTTTTAACCTAGAGAGAGAAAATATTCTAGAGAGAGAATATTCAGATTTTGAATATTTCTGGATAGAAAAATATCTCTTATAATTCAAATGAGTTCCCCGGAAACAGAAATTTAAAAAGAATTTTCCAATGTGCAATTGGAATTAATTGGAAATAGGTATAAAGAACCTTAGCCTAAGGGTCTAGATTTTCATAAATCTTTAGACTATGGTCCAATTAAGGTTCCTATGGGCCAATAGCATCAATCCATGTGTAGGGAGGAGATAAATCCAAATTGTAAAAAAGAAAATACCCAAAAATGCGTAAATGCTCACATGAGGTGAAGAGTTGAAAATGTACAAGGTTTATTAGTAAAAAACTATATTAAAAATATGAGATATTTTGGGAATAATGATTTTATTATGACACATATGTAAGGAAGGGGAGTCCCTTAAATGCTCACATAAGATGAAGAGTTGAAAATGTACAAGGTTTATTAGTAAAAAACTATGAGCAATATTAAAATGATTCCATTATGACACATATGTAAGGAAGGAGAGTTCTTTAAAGGAGGTGCATATTTCACATGCTTGAATAAATTTTAAACTCATAAAAATTGAGATATTTTATCTCTCCTCTCTCCTCATTCAAGTCTAGTTCCAAAAAGTTAGCTTAACTGACCTAAAAATGGTCAAAAAGTGACCAAACTGACTTGGAAAATTCTAGAATCAGTTTGTTTGGTTAGGAGCTCAAATTTTCCTATAAATAGAAGCCTCCCCTTGTTGAAAAAGATATAGAGTCTTATGCCTTGTTACTCTACTCCTCCTAAGCCAAAATATATAGAGTCTTATGCCTTGTTACTCTACTCCACCTAAGCCAAAATATATAGAGTCTTATGCCTTGTTACTCTACTCCACCTAAGCCAAAATATATAGTGTCTTATACCTTGTTACTCTACTCCACCTAAGCCAAAATATATAGAGTCTTATGCCTTGTTACTCTACTCCACCTAAGCCAAAAAAATATAGTGTCTTATGCTTTGTTACTCTACTCCACCTAAGCCAAAATATATAGTGTCTTATGCTTTGTTACTCTACTCCATCTAAGCCAAAATATATAGTGTCTTATGCTTTGTTACTCCACCTAAGCCAAGAACTGTGAATTCTTTAATAATTCACTAGTTTTTGACACTTCTCTCTTTCTTCAATCCCCATTGGTGGCTCCATCAACATACTAAACCAATTGATTGGTTGGGGGCCTCTACCGTGAATAAAGAATCAAGCAAATTATAAGGTAAGTATATTGAATTTTGATCCTTTCTATAATTTCTCAATGATTCTCTCTTCTCAACCCCTCTCAAGCTTGAGAAGCTTAATTGGTATGGTTTTTTTTTAATGCTATTGAAGTTAATTGGTGAATAGTAGTGAAGAGTTACATAATTTAATAAATGCTATTGAAGTTAATTTCCATTTATGTTTAAATTCTAATGGTTTTTATGTAATTTCTCTCTCTCACTCAAGAAATGGTCATACTCATGATCCATTCTCAATCCAAATGAAGCTTTTCATAAAGCTTTTCCTTAATCCAAGATTAAGCTATGCTTGAGGCCAAATTAATGGCTTTTTTCTATACTTTTAGTTTATGCACATTGATGATTCAATCCCTTATGGATTGATGACCCAATTAGAGACCATTCTAATTATATCCTTAATGATAAGCTTTATCCCTTAGAAAAAAAAATTGAGATTTATCAGTCATAGTAGCGGAGCTATGGCAAAATTTTTATAAAATAAATTCATTCAAAGCATAAAAAGAGGACTTCCTACCATATTCTAGGAACTATCATCCTAGATTAATTAAAAGAATTTTATTATGCATGGAGATGTGGATGTTTGCATGTAGATGTAGATGTATGGATGTGAGTGTGAATGTGGAGGTGGATGTATGCATGGAGATGTGGATGTATGCATGTAGAAGTAGATGTATAGATGAGGATGTAAATAGAGATGTGGATGGATGCATGTAGATGTAGATGTATAGATGTGGATGTGAATGGGGATGTAGATGTAGGCATGTAGATGTAGATGTATAGATGTGGATGTGGATGTATGCATGTAGATGTAGATGTAGAGATATGGATGTGGATGTGGAGGTGGATGTATGCATGTAGATGTAGATGTGGATGTGGATGTGGAGATGGATGTATGCATGTAGATGTAGATGTATAGATGTGGATGTGAATGTGGAGGTGGATGTATGCATGTAGACGTAGATGTAGGAGGAGAATGTGAATGTGGATGTGGATGTGGATGTATGCATAGAGATGTGGATGTATGCATGTAGATGAGAATGTACGCATATAGATGTAGATGTATGGATGTGAATGTGCATGTAGATGTGGATGTATGGATGTGGATGCATGAATGTGCATGTAGATGTGGATGTGAAAATAGATGTATGGATGTAGATGTGGATGTGTGGATGTGAATGTTGGATGTGGAGATGTGAATATATGTATGAATGTGAATATACGATATGTGATGTGAAGGAATATGAAGTGTTGAGATGGAAAATGATGGGAGGGTATGAGTATACATATAAATGGAATATGGAATAAGTAATGTGGATTGATGAGGGATAATGTGGAAAAATGAAAGTAAAAATAGAAACTATATTGTAAACTGTTTGTAAATGCTGTTTGTAAATGGCTGTTTTATGTCAAGATTGCTGGGGGAGCATTGTGACTATCTTGTGATTAAGGTCGTGAGACCTAACTGATAATGTTGCAACTGCTGAGACGGAGAGTCAATGAAGGACGTCTTGCGTAGCAAGGTCGGCCGAGGTCTTGACCAGCCTCGGTGCGATTAAAATGGTGAGCTTTCGGTACGGTGGATGAGGGGCCAAGGAAGCGGCCTATGAGTGAAGCGCTAGGTCACCTGCAAAGGATCCTAGAGGGTGCTGACCATACGGTGCTCGGGCTCTGGGTTGCCTAGGATACCCACGCGTGCGTCGAGGAAGATATTGGAACAGAGTTGGAGTTGTTTTCTGAAATCGAGCATGGATCTGGTTGATTGACCTTGCTGGTCTTCAATGGATGAGTCCATGGCTCCTTATATGGATCCGTTGGTTGATCTTGCTGATCTTCAACGAGAGTCCATCTTGATAAGTGATTATATTGCCGAGTATTAAGGGCTAGGAACTAAGAAACGGCCCCTGAGTGGACAGGTGGTGAGCGTCCTAGTTGCCAATGATGCCATAGATACTCTGATGAAGGAATGATGGAAAAATTAAGAATCAACTTGATAAATTGGAAGATGGTGATCAGTGATACCATGGTTTTATTAAAGGATTGTTTTAAACTAGTTGAATCTGTGAAAAGGCAATTTCATATTGGGTGTGTGAGTGGTGTGACTAGTTTTATTTTGCATGAACATCCGGCTAGGGGGCCTTGGAACTCTTTTCCTTGGTACCCGGGACAAAACCTAACCAAATTTTTAATTGGATCCCATCACTACAGTGGTTGGGCGGTTGGCTAACCCATGGGATTGGATGGGGTTAGGCTGGACTGATGGATCCGTAAATCGAGACTCAAACTTTTGTTTTTACGATAGAAAAAAAAAATCCCGGACAGTAACTGTTCTATGGATAGGAATCAACGGCTGTGCCTCTTGAATGGGGAAAAAAGCGTTGATCCCAATGATCCAAGAGCAAGTTTCTTCCTTGATTTGACTAAGTACCTTATAGATGTAATTGGATCATCTCGATCAGAAATGATCTTGACTACGTTAGAGTAAAAAATTATCCTGGTGGAATCGCCCGTGCTTTCCGGTAAAGGAAGTTTTTCCGGGTTCAGTTTTGGAACAACCGACGAATTAGTCTCTTATCCAGATAACCGTGGGCGAGGCCCCGAGTGTGGGACCCCTGTCCCGCGCGAGAAGCGCTACTTCCGCTGCCAGTACCCCGAATCCGTTGCTCGGTGGGAACAGGGATCTTACATGCCTTGCCACTTCTTCTCTGTTGGGCAGTAACAAATGCCTGATCAACTGCACGCTGCCTGGACTGTGCTTCTTGCAAGCGCTTGTTGACTAAAGTATCATACTTGACAACATCAGGTCTGTCCTCATCAGTAACAAGTCTCCACGTGGAAGCAAAAGTCTGATATGACTCAGGTAAAGCATCAAGAACAGTCTGCACAAGAGAATGATTAGGAATAATCTCACCTGCAGAAATCAACTGTAAAGATATCGATAAAACACAAATTGCTACTAAGGCATCGAAAATAATATCATGCCTTTGTATATGCCAGAAGTTTTCAAATCCTCAAAAACTTCATATTAAATGTATTCCGACATTTAAGGAATTTCTTTGCATGTTCTACGACATCAAAGATGTTCTTCTCTTGTGGTTAGAAACCACATGGACTTGAATTCAACAAATTTGCACGTGCATATTTCAACACCCCCCTTCAAAAACATAATAATTACAATGGTATTGATGACCTTTGATGACTCACCACGACTTATGCTTACCTAATATCCATGCTAGATGATCTTCCTATGACTGCTTACCATGACCATACAAGTTTAGGATGGCAATTTAAGCTTGAGGCTAGTTAGGACTAGTTGCGCTAGAGGTTTAATGGCTGATTTACAAAGATTTACAACACTTATGTTAAAATGGGCCAATAAGAGTTTGGGGCCAGGCCTAAGACATGATCTAGAGAATGTATTCACTATGCATTGTGAGGGCTTCATGATGCCCCTTGTTGTCCTCCTTTGGTTCTCCATGCTCTTCTCCTTCATCTCCAAACTCTTCATGCATAATGTAGATCTTTGAGCCTTCTTTCAAAAGAAACAATCTTCCTCAATGTGTCTAGGGATGTGACAAAAACCACAAGTGATTGAAGAGTTGCACTTAGCCTTCCCTTTGTAGCCTTTGTTTGATGTGTAGAGAGCCACTTGATTTGGTAAAGTGTTGGACAAGGTGTCCTCTTTGGCTTTGAACTTCAGCTTCTTCTCCTCCTCCAAAAGAGAAGCTTCAACATCAACAAGCTTTGTGATAGGCATGTTGGTCAAAGTTGTCACAATGTTGATGAGGTCGAGAGGCAATGACTTGAGTAGGACCGCAATGGTAATGTCTTCATCCACCTTTAGTGAGATGCCTGCTGCAAGTTGGGTCATAAGATTTTGCATATAGTTAAGATGAGATGCAAGAGAAGTTGTAGAATTCATATCAAGTTTAAAAAAACTCAATAAGCAAACCAAACTTACAGCTCTTAGATTGAGCCCCAAACAGGGTATCCAATTGATCCCATGAAGCCTTGGAAGATTCACACTCATCCAACTCAAGAGTTATGATGGCTCTTGCTTTGTCATCTCTGGTCTCCCATGTCGGAATCGTAGCTTGGTCCCTTGGCTTTTTCTCTTTTCCACTTGTGATGCTTCATAAACCTTTCTTCATGAGAATGAGCTTGATGCGGGTTTGCCAAGTGTGGAAATTTTTCCCCTTGAAGCGGAAGAAGGGTGGAAATTTCAAGTGTGTTGCTCAATTCTCTCAACCCCCATTTAACACAAGGTCAATTGGGCATGAAGGGTACACCCCTGAGCACTCCATCTCAGTACATAATCCAAGAGACTTGTCTAATCACTTTGGATCACCACGAAACACTCTTCTTTTCTCGTAGAAACCTTTGCTAATCACTCCAAATCAACACTCCATATGACGAGGAAGACGTGTGAAAACATGCCATTTTATCCAGCCAAAAGGGTACTTTTTGCATATTTATGGCTTTTATTTTTATCATGTGCTGCTGGCCGCCACTTCACCCTAACCGACCAATAGCCCTTCGCCTACATTAGGTTCATCTTCAATGGTTATTGCTGCTGGTACAGGCTGCCTACATTAGGTTCACATCAGTGTTTACATCATCTACTGGTTGGTCGCCTACATCAGGGCTGACTTCATCACCTATATTAGGGCTGACTTCATTGCCTACACCAGGGCTGACTTCATCGTTTACATCAGGCTCACATCAGCGTTATACATCAACACGCACTTACAGCACTTCATTTGCATTTTATGGGATAACAGCCCTCTCTACTACAATAGATTCTTTTAGCAGGTTTACTTCTTCATCATCACTGGGATAGCATCCCTCTCTACTTGACAACCCTCTCTGCTCACTTCTTCAGGACGACAGCCTACCATCTGCCTCGGATTGTGGCCTTCTCCACCCTCTGTAGTATTATCACAGGATAACAACCCTCTCTGCTCCTTTGGAATCTCACAGTGAGCTCTTGTACTGGACTTTATCATATCTATATACACTCATTGCATGTTGTGTGATTTTCTCTGATCTCTCATTTATTGGTCCTTTGGTCTTTTTGCCCTCACATGGTATTAGAGCTATCATGAGCAAAAGGATTGAAGACCTTGAGAGCACACAACATGGATTGTCTACCCACGATTCTAGAGGACGAGCCTTTTTTTACCAGATGTTGATTCTCCTTATTCTGATATAGATCACACAGAGGATGGGACTCATTCACTTGAGAGCCCCGTTCGAGGTCTTTCATTAGGAGACGACCAACCCATTTTTACCTACTCACCCTCTACACCCTTAGCATCTCATCTTTCTTCTCCGAGCTAATCAGGCATCACTTCCAGAGGAGGATACATGCCTACAACTAGTGTGCTAGTATTGGACCTAGGTATTCAACCTCATCTGGAAAGCCCTGCTACTCATTCTAGCCGACAACACGGACTTCAGTATGGGATCTCTTCTCAGGAAGGACATGTAGCTCCTTGGTCGTTTTCGAAGATCCATCATCATCAACCTTGGCAATGATCGTGTTAGGTTCGTATGTGCCTTTTAGTACTTATGTTCCTAACTCTACTTGGGTATCTTCTTCTGTAGCGCACAGGTTCAACATATGGTACCATCAACTACCCTCGATCCCTGGCATTATGTGAACCCAAATAAAGGAGGGTCTAGGAGTGCAATTCACTCTCAGACTTCTGGTGTTCAAGGAGGTAACACTATTTTGTCTTCTGATTCACCTTCTGTTCCTGCTCCTAATGTGTTTTGGAATACTTCTCAACTACAAGCACAAAACCCTCCCACCGAACCCATGTCTTTTCTTGCTAGTGTTGGCGTGCAGTCATCGTCGAGTGCACCCCCTTTGGGTCCTGTGTATGGGTTTTGCTCATCACAGGTATCTATCACCACTATGCCCTATGGCATTATAGTGCCACCCAACAACATTCTGGGGTATCAGGTGGTTTACCAACCCATCTTTGGCACTAATGCCTATCCTACTTATGTGCCCACTCAAGGATTTGTGCCTCAGCTAGGTATTCCACCTATGTTGAGTGCCTAACCTTATATTCCATCTTATGGAGTACCCTCACCAGGTCCTACACCTATGCATGGTACTAGTGGATTTTCTGGAGTTCCTCCTCAACCCTTACACTATGGATATGGGTACCAACCATCTTGGGCTCCCCCACCTCCTTCCTTTCATGTCTCTATGTTTAGAAATGCTTTCACAGAAAAGACTCATTTCAATGGGTCTAACTACACCACTGGGCTAATCTTATGGAGGAACAGGTTTTCACTTCCCAAGGCTCTTGGAACCTGGTGAAGGGGCTTGAACCAAAACCCCACCCCTCTTTAGCACCTCCTGACGTCATTCGCTATTGGGAGGCTAGGAATGCCACTGCCATAGTGGAGCTCATGCAAGGCCTTTTGCCGGAGTTTCATTCACAACTACAGGAGTTCCCCTATGTCTCTGACCGATGGGCACACCTTGTTGAGAGATATGTCGCACGTGATCGCATGTGTTGCATTGATATCGAACATCAAATCCAACTTTTCTCTAGAAAAGAGTGATGACCTGACCACGGAGGTTGCTGAATACCGACGCTTTAACGCAAAGTACACTCCACTGGCTCTGCCAAGTCTCAAGAAGATCAAGTGATCACTTTACTGAACAAGTTGCCTCCTAGTTTCTTTACTTTTGTCACACTGACCATTAGTCTAGAACCTATGCCTAACCTATATGAGTGTGAGTGCCAACTCTTATGCTTCGCTCATTTGCATGCCCAGTTTCATCCCAAGAAATCTTCCTCCTCTACTCAAGAGGGGGCCCTTGTGTCCAATACCACCTCTACTCAAAAAGGGTAGCAAGGGAAGGGAGGAATAGCAACTCAGGTAATCAAGGCAAACCTCAAGGCAACAATAATGATTCAAAAAACCCTACCTCAACACCCACTCCCTACTAGCAAAATATTCCCAAAAATAATAGATTCTACTCATTGCTAAATACCTGGTCATGTTGATGATGAGTGTGGCATTAAAGCCAAGGAAAATAGAGGTAACAACCCCACTAACTCAAATCGCCAAAACAACCAAGGTGGCAGTAATGCTCCTAATTGGCTGTCAAGAGGGGGTAATAATCCCGCACCTACTCTGCAGGGTTCCCCTCGAGGACCCCGTAATAAGGCAATGGTATGAAATGGCCTAGATCATCTCCATGGCAACCCACTAGTCAAGTCGCTTAAGGCCCCCCCACCCAGTCAGTTTCTTTTACCACCCCCAAAGAGATGTCTGATTAGTCATCCCAAAGAGATGTCTGATTAGTCATCTCTTACACCACATCCCAACCCCTCGACCAATGTCACTCAGGTTACATTTGAGGTTGATTACTCTTCCAAAAGGACGATGAAACAACAACCTAGATGAGGCAGCCCACATGTGGAAGCATCCACCCTAGTTCAAATTTGTCAGTTACTTGATGATCATTCTATGCCTATCATTGAAGCCCACCCCCAACACTTCCTTGTGGCCATCCGGTCACTTGGGTAGTTTTGACAATGGAGCTACCCACCATATGGCACAAAATTCTGACATTTTCAGCAACCCGCTAAGGGTGAATTTCGATGTGGCAACAACACACCGATGCCCATCAAATATGTTGGCACCGTTTTATTTGACACCAACACAAGCCCCAATCAGGTAACATTGGACAATTTCTATCTTGTTCCTAACTTGGGCCTCAATCTACTTTTCATATCCCAGCTAACTCAACTCGATCGTGGAGTTTAATTCAACAAGCGAGTTGTAGAGGTAACTGATGAGACTACCGGTCTTGTTGTTGCCCATGGCTAGGCACAAAAGGATGGCCTGTACCGGATGTCTACTTTTTTATCTGAGCCATCTTTTGAGGGTTTTGAGTTTCATCAAGTTTGTGCCTATGTGACCCGAGCTCATCGATCAGACATTGAACGACTATGGCACTTTCGTTGTGGTCACCTACCCTATGACACACTCTATAAGTTATCTTGAGACCAGTTAAGTTGAATGCATACCCAACCTTAAACTGACAAAGGATATCTTCTAGCCATGTCAAATGGGTAAGTAGCATTGCTCAACTTTCCCACAACATGCTACTCATTGTGTTCAGGGAATCCTCAAGTTGATTCATTTCGACTTGAGTGGCCAATCCCCAACCCCCTCGTTGAATGGATCTCTCTACTACATGCTAATTATTGATGATTATTTGAGGTACATGGGGGGGTATTTCTTGAAGCATAAATCCAATGCCTTCCATAATTTTCCATGTGGGTTTGGTTAGGCACTAATAAGATGGGCGTCTCAATTGGGATTGCTCGTAGTGATAATGGTGGTGAGTTTATCTCTCATCAATTTACCGAGTTCTTGTAAGAACATGGCATTCAACGCCAACTCACTTCCACCAACTCTCACAAAATGGAGTGGTCGAGTGCAAGAACCAATCTGTGATGGATATGGCACGCTCCATGCTTTTGCAGCAGCTAAGTTGCTTGAACACCTTTGGTCAGAATCAGTCAACACTGCAGTGTATCTCCTGACCGTTTCCCCACGGTCGTTGTTCCCCACAGGGCCTCGTTTGAGGCATTTTGTAGCAAAAAACCAAATGTTTCCCATTTCCATGTCTTTGGATGTCGTGCGTACACTCACACTCCAAATGACACAAGAGGTAAGCTTGAGCCAAGGAGTGAGTTTCTCATTTTTGTGGGCTATGCTTCTGAATCAAATGCCTACAAAGTTTTTGATCCAAGATCAAACAAAGTCTTCGTTCTCGTCGAGATATTGTCTTTGATGAGAAAGATTTACTTCGCCTTCCATTGCCCATACTAGCTAAACAAGAATCTCCGATTGTGCCACATGAACTCAATCAGCCACCTATAACTTTGCCTCTTGAGGAAGCTTTCTCCTCCCGATAGCCACCCAGGGACCCTTTACCTCGCTGGTACCAAGAGACCATGCGTGATTTTGGCATGCTTCCCCATGATATCCCTTTGGACGGTACTTTGTCGGTCCACCAGGCTCACTCCTCGTGCCTCATTTGCGTATGTTTTCTCTACAGACTATGTGGCGCATGATGAGCCAACATCGTGGAAAGATGCTATCCAACAGCCAGCCTGGAAACAGCAGGCTATGGGATAAGAACTTGAAAGTATTGATCGTAATGGCACGTGGTCCCTTGTGGATATCGCGCTCATCATAGAAAGTTCATTGGGACCAAATGGATCTTTTGCACCAAATTTAAAGCCGATGGTACCTTGGTCAAATACAAAGCTTGGCTGACGGTGTAAGGTTTTCTCCAAAAAGAAGGCATTGAGCTTCTTTACGGAGATGCACATTCCCATCGACACCACTTCTCCCATCTTTGTCGACAGCAGTTAGAGTGCGATTGCCCTTGTTGGCAATCTTTTTTTTTCTAACCATACCAAGCATGTGAGTATCCATTTTTATTTTACCGGGGAACATGTTAAGCTTGGTACCATCAGACTCCAGTACATTCCTACGGTAGACAACCATGTATACATCCTTATAAAGTCTGTCAATTGGCCTATCCTCAAGCGTCTTCGGTGACCGGATTGGCATCGGTCCTCCACCATCACCCTCCACATATTCAGAGGGGGATCTTCCTCTCCTTTCACATTTTTTTATCATTGTTGTATTGGGCACATGAGTCAGTGAAAACCCCATGAGGGTGCGGCTCATGTGAAAACCCACTGAATTGCATTTTTTCATCTTGCATTCCCTATGCATAGTATTCTATTTTTTGTGTTTGGGGCGATTGTTTTCTGAACCCTAATCCAGTTTATTGTTTGGTTCTTGAACTTCTTGATCTTGATTTTCAAATTAGGGTTTACAGAGATTTTAGCAACCAAAATTGAGAGATTTTCTTGCATTTTCTTGCTTAGAGAGCTTGCAGTTCCAATTGTTAATCCATTAAGCCTCTATTTCTATCCTATTTTCCAAAATCTTGGAGTTCTTGGAGTAGATTTACAAGAAGCTTGGTTTCTTAAGTAAATTTGTAAAAAAATTCATTGCAGTTTCAAAGACTGCTGTACAATTTTCAGATTTCTATGTAGATTATTGTGCAAAGTATAGATTGCTGTGCAGAACAGAGTTCTGGTGCAGATTATAATAAGTTGCAGATTCTGTGCAGAAAATTGAAGATTACTCCAGTTCATCAAAGTTTGTGCAGTTTCTTGAAGTTTGTGCAAAGTTTTATGTAGCTGTGCAGAGTTCCTTGAAAACAGTGACAGTTCATACATAGATTATGAAGAAAATCAATAAAGATTATCAAGAAATTAGTGCAGAGTGAAGAACTTAAGTGTTTTAAGCAAGATTGGTGAAAAACTTTACACCAATAAAAAGTGATCTTTACCCTAAACTTCATTCTATTCTTGATTTTCTTGTTTCTGTGCAAGAAAAAAAGTGTTCAGCAAGTTGATCTTTGCAACAAGAAAGTTTAAAGGTATAGCAATCCCTCTTAGAATTGAACTGAGATCATTGGCAAGCCAATGTGTTACCATTTACACCAAGGGATTCTATTGCTATACATCAGAGTTGCAGGAATTGACAGATCTTGCTGGATATCTAGCAAACAAGCTAAACAGTTGTGAATCTTTCTGCAATCAGGGCAGTTGTAAGCAAATCTTGATGAATGTCTAGCAAGAATGGTTTGAATTAGTCCAAGATTGACAAATTTACAGACAGTTGAATCCATGTATGATGAACAAATGTGTAGACAGTTACATGTATGCATGGAAAGGTTGATGAAAGAACATATATTCTACTGCTAGAAGTTGCTGAAGACACAGAGAACATTCTGATCAAAGATACTACACTAGTCCACTCAAAGCTAAAAGCCATGACATGCTGTGTTAAACTTTTGTGAAACAATGAATGCATGCACTAATGAGTGAAAATTTGTTGCAACCATTTGTCGATATTCATAAAACCCTAGTGGGAGTCGAACCCAGTCTACTAGCATTAGCCAGGGTGCTCCATACACCATAGGGCTGAAATTATGTTGGCTGTTGGAGTGGGGAATACCCACCATTGATTGGTTGGCATCCATTAGGGGTGGGTCTTCTAACCTAGTTGGCCAAGGAGGCAAACACATAAATCCTATCTACATAAATAGCAATATCTAAGGCGTCACATGCAGCCAAAGCAATGAAAACAATACATGCAAGCATAACAAGATCAAGCAGGTTACAAAAAAACAGCTTCCAACAGCCATTTTGGAAAGGGATGAAGGATTACATGCATTTCATAGTTATCACTCACAACATGAACTGAATCAAGAAATTTACAAGCAGTAACAGCATAGTGATTAAAGTTTCCTGCAACAAGATACTACCAAACAATTTCATGCTTCAGTACAGGAAAAGGTCTGCTGTTTGATTCCAAGAAAAGCATCAAATATACAGTACAGCAAACAAACAAGAAAAGCATCAAATATACAGTACAACAAATGAATCCAAGGTTCTAGCCATCATAGAGATTTGCATCTCTAGGCATCATAGAACCACATGCCAACACCCCTCAGGTGACAAATCTGATAGCACGTGCAAACACACAGAGGCAAATGAACAGATCGTGTAAATGCCACAACCACCGTTCCATTTCGTAGCTAATAGAGACTAATAGAGAGGCCTACAAGCAGCCAAACGCGTTGCCAATAGCAGTAATCAGAGCTGCGGGAACAGATCGTGCAAACGCCACAGCCACCGTTCCGTTTCGTACTAACAGAGGCATACAAGCAGCCAAACGCGCTACCAACAGTAGCAATCGAAGCTGCGGGAACAGAGGGTTGTGGGAACAGAGAACAGAGAAGAAGCCGATGAACCATGCATGGAGAAAGATGAGGAGAAGAAGCCGATGAACCATGTGTGGAGAAAAATGAGGGATTAAAGACCCTTAGGGTTCTGTCTTAGCTTCACACCATGGGCATCCTTAGGGTTTTGCTTGTGTCCACACTTTCCTTCCATCATACCTATTAGCGGGCACTTATACCCTTGGACACTTTATTTGGTTTGTCCACCCTTCCATTCTATCTCATTGGCCATTTCATTTGGGCTTTTAGAGAGTGTCCACATTGACATATTAGGTGATTGTTTACACGTGGGTGGTGTGTCACACGCGTTGATGTTTTATTTGGGGTTGTTCACATGCTTTGATCCTTTAGGAGACATTTTTCACACACGCATTTTGGCTTTTGTTCAGTGTATTTTTGGCTGTTTTTCACACCTCATCCCTAGTCATTGCCCATTCGCACACACATTTTGGGCCATTTAGTTCACACGTGCATCTTAGCCCTTGTTCATGCACGAGTGGTCATTCTGAGTATTTTCAGTCATTGTTTTGGTTTTGTTCACGTTCAAGTGACCATTTGAGCATATTGGTGCCTTTTCCACACGTAGTGTGGGATTCTTGAGCACATTTAGAGGTGTTTCTATTCTTTCGGGCTTTGGCGGGAGGACATGAGTTTCCATTACTACTTCTACCCTGCCTACGATCATCGTGCTACCCACCATCTTCGTCTCATCGACATCACTATGTTTCCATCCTAGATGCTGATTGTGCGATATCTGCTCGTATCCTGTCACTCTGGCTTTATGGCCGTTATCTTGATTTGCCATTTCAGGTGAGGAGTTACATATCACTTGCCGAGTTCATACATTCATTTGGCACATCGCGGCTTTGACCTCTAGATCCTTCTTCACACCGACATCATGCTACGATGACACATCATATTTATGTCACATATGGATGTTTGAGCTTTAGATGTTATTACCTAGCCAGTTTAGACATTTATTTGATGAGGAGGATGTTTGTGCTAGATGGTCTAGACGTTCTACACATGGTGATTTTGTTGAGGATCTATGTGGGTATCTTTACATGGATGGTTCGGCATTGATTGCATGGGCGGATGTATGTGGGGATTTGATTGAGTGCCCTACATTTGTGAGCAGAGATGACTATATACCTGAGGATGGGTATCATTATGACATACATTCAGTGGATGATGATGTGGATGGTGATGATGATCATCATGTTGATGATGATATTGATGTTGACACTTGTACACATGGTGATGGTCATACAAATGCATGTGATGACATTGATGTATCACACCCACATACCTATGATGATGTATCATGCACACACACACATGATGATATTGATGTATCACACACACATACACATGATGATAGTGATACACGTGCACATGATGCCACTGACATATATGTTGAGATATCGAGCTCTAGTGAGGCGATGGACACTGATGACCCGCCTGGGGGATAGGCCCCACACTTACACCACTGGCATGGTTGGTGAGATCTTGGGTGATATGCGGCCAGTGGGATGACAGGCTGTGTGACAGCCATTCTAGAGACTGGCATAGTTATAGCGCCAGCTCATTTAGTCGGGTTCACACTATAGAGAACCCGTGTATGTATTGGTTGAGTACCTTTCATATTGTGTGTACTCTTATTCTTGTATATGGTGTTGAGTGTTGAGTAGAGAAGAAGAAGATTTTCAGCCTCTCACCTTGTGTGTTCTCTATTAGGGTTTTGTGAGTGTGTGTGTGTGCTTACAAGAGCTTAAGCTCTCTTCCCCCCTGCATCTTTTCATGGTATCAGAGCCTGGTTCATGCTAAGGGCTGAGCTGCAAGCAAGAGAACCACAGGAAGCGGTACGAGGGTAAGAGCTTCAACTACTCTTCCCTATTGTGTTGGTGACTACACCCTTGTCGGGAGCTCTACGGGAGGCACCGGCAAACGATCTCCGATTGAGGAGCTTTCTTCGCGGGAGTGAAGCTATAGGGCAACTATATAGTCCTACGGAGTCCTACGGACTGAAATTTTCGGGCCGAAAACGCGTTTCGGGTGCGTCTGGACCTCCGTTTTTCAGAAAGCAGGCGATTTCGAGCACTGCGGGTAAGTCATCGATTCTCTGCAGAACTCTGTTTTAAGAACTGCAGGAAGACAGATTGACTGTGCAGACACTGTGGGTGCTGCAAAGAGGTCTACAGTTGCCATTGGGTGTATGTATGCACATTGAAGTCACTGGTTGTGACATTTGAGAGTACTACAGTACCGCTGTGCAGAAAATACAGCATTTGTGCAGGAAAAACCAGAGTGCAGGTTCTGGTAAAATTGTGTGTTTGGCAAGATGTCTAATGATGGCATAACACAGATTGTGGCTGAGAAGCTTGACAAGAATAACTTCCATGCTTGGAGGTTCAGGTTGACGAATTTCCTGATGGGAAAAGGCTATTGGGACTACATAGAAGGTGAGCATGAAGAGGCACCGGAGATACCGGATATAAATCCAACTGCTGGAGATGTGAAAGAGTTTAAAGACTGGAACCAAGGAGCCAGGAAGGTTATGTATTGGCTTTCCATTAGTATACAGGACACCATGATTGGGCACATTCAGGATGCCAAGTCCCCCAAGGAGGCGTGGGACACCTTGGTAAAGCTTTATGAAACAAATACCAAGGCACGCAAGATACAGTTGAAGAATGAACTTCATACTGTGGAGAAAAAGAGCATGTCTGTGAATGACTATGCGCTGAAGATAAAGGGTATTGTGGAATCCCTTGCATCTATTGGTGTGTCAGTAGATGATGATGACAAGGTGGAAGTCTGTCTACGTGGTCTCAGGCCACAATACAAGGCGTTTAAGACATCTATTCAGACTCGGGAAAACATTCCCAACTTTACAGATTTGGTGTCTATGCTGATTATCGAAGAGAAGAACTTGGGTGAAGACCAACAGTCTTCACAAAGTAAAAACAGTTCAGAGCAACAGGCTTTCTACACGAGTTCAGGAAGAGGACGAGGTAGAGGAGGCCGTGGACGCGGTCAAGGAGGTGGCCGAACAGGTAATCAGAATTATGGCCAGCAGCAGCAGCAACAACAACAGTCCCAGAATCAACAACAACAACAACACGCAGGTGGAAGAGGCAAATTCAGAGGCAGGGGGAGTCAAAGAGGCCGTGGAAATTGGCAAAGGCAATATAATGATGCACATGAATGCTATTATTGTGGTAAGCCTGGACATGTGCAGTCAGAATGTTATAAGAAGCAGGCTGACATGCAAAATGGGAAAGTGCAGCAAAACAACTATGCATCCTCAAGCAGAAATAATGAGGATAATGAAAGGTTGTTTGTTATGCAGCATGTTGTGAATGCCATGTCTGAAAATGTTGATGCAGCACAAAAAGATAATGTATGGTATGTGGATTCAGGCGCTTCGAACCACATGACGAGTCATGGGGAGTGGTTTAAGGAGATGAAAAACCCAGAAAGACCAGGTTTTGTGGAAACAGGGGATGACACTACTCATCCAATTGCCCACATTGGAGATGTGCCATTGTCTATGCAGGATGGTAAAGTGAAGTACCTTGCAGATGTACTTCATGTACCGAACATAACAAAGAATCTGGTTTCAGTTGGCCAGATGATTGAGCAGGGTTTGCAGGTTAGGTTTAACCCTGATGCGTGTTATGTCGAAGACTTTAAAGACAAGTGCAGGTTGGTTGCAAAAGGCAACAGAGTGGGCAGAATGTTTACGTTGAATGTAGACATGCCTGAAATGAGTGATGCGATGTTTGCAAATGGTTCAGGAGTTGTTGCAGACACAGACATATGGCATAAAAGAATTGGACATGTAAATGTGCAGAGATTGAAGTCTATGTAGACAAAAGGAATTGTGACAGGGCTGCCAAAATTTAAAGTGGAAGGTATGCAGAAAATATGTGAAGCATGCCAATTTGGGAAGCAAACAAAGCATGTGTTTCCACGTAACAGATATGTGAGCAGAAATGCACTAGATCTTGTGCATTCAGATGTATGGGGTCCTACGAAGACCATATCTATGGGAGGCTGCAGGTATTATGTGACTTTCATTGATGAACACACAAGGAAAGTGTGGGTATATTTCATGAAAGAGAAGAGTGAGGTGTTCACTCACTTTTAGAATTTCAGAGTTTTGGTTGAAAAGCAAACAGGGAAATATGTAAAGTGCCTAAGGTCAGATGGAGGGGGAGAGTACTTCTCCAATGAGTTCTCTGAATTCTTGAAGAAGAATGGTATTCGGAGACAGTTCACATGCAGATATACTCCGCAGCAAAATGGAGTTGCTGAGCGAAAAAACAGGCACATTGCTGAGATTGCGCGAGCATTGATGGAAGAGAAGAATATGCCGCATTGCTATTGGGCTGAGGCTGTTTCTACAGCAGTATACATCATGAACAGGACTCCAACTGCAGCCATACATGATGTAACTCCAGAGGAGAGGTTTACTGGCAGAAAACCAGATTTATCTCATCTGAAAGTCTTTGGATGCATTGCATATGTGCATGTGCCAGATGAGCTGAGAACTAAGCCGAAAGCTGAAAAATGTGTGTTTATTGGATATTCCCTTGAGCAAAAGGGATACAGGTGTTATAACCTTGCTACACGTGAGTTGAGGGTAAGCAGGGATGTTGTATTTGATGAGATGAGCAGTTGGTATGCTGCTGAAAAAGAAGCTGTTGGGGCTGATGTAAGTGGAAGTGTGGTTGCTCAGAATGCAGGTCAGCAATCACAGTCTTTGAGTGGACCAGGAGAGTCCTCATCTAGTGGGTCTATTGATAGACCATGGAGTGGCAGGTTGCGTCATAATACCAGTCCTGCAAATGTGATTAGTACATCACGTAAAGGAAAAGAGAAAGTGGTTGAGCCCCTTGGTATGCCTGACATTTCTGCAGGGCATTCTCATGTTGATGGAGAGTCTAGTGGCTCAGATATGAGCCTTGATGAGGAGCTTGGGATCCCAGCTATGAGAACACCTGGTGTAAAGAAGGCTATGGAAGCCATGAATGAAAAGCTGCGAAGATCAGGGAGAGTGAAGAACCCTGTGCAGAGATTTACATATGATGGTTATGTGGCACATCACTATGCATATATGGCAAAGGTTGTGCAGGTTGTTGAGCCCACATGCATTGATGAGGCTGTTGGAAATGTGTGTTGGGAGAAAGCTATGGATGAGGAGATGGATGCACTATATGGAAATGAAACTTGGGATTTAGTGCAATTGCTTGAAGGCAAGAAAGCCATTGGATGCAAGTGGGTGTACAAAGTTAAACATAACAGTGATGGAAGCATGAACAGGTACAAGGCTAGATTGGTAGCGAAAGGATATGCGCAGACATATGGGATTGATTATGAGGAAACTTTCAGCCCAGTTGCCAAGATGGCAACGGTGAGAGTTGTGACAGCAGTGGCTGCGTCAAAGCAATGGTCTTTACATCAGATGGATGTAAAGAATGCATTCTTGCATGGGGATTTGCAAGAAGAGGTGTATATGTTGCAGCCACCTGGTTATGAGGATGTGGGTCACCCCGAGCATGTTTGCAGGTTGAAGAAAGCCTTGTATGGCTTAAAGCAAGCACCAAGAGCATGGTCTGACAAGATTTCTGAATATCTTGTCACTATTGGCTTTCATGTAGCCAATGCAGATTTCTCATTGTATGTGAGACATGGTGATAGAGGGGTTGTGCTTGTTGTCATCTATGTAGATGACTTGATCATTACGGGGGACCATGATGCAGAGATTTTTGATGTAAAGATCTTGCTTAGACAGAAGTTTGAGATGAAGGATCTGGGGGAGCTCAGATATTTCTTGGGCATTGAGGTGATTAGGTCACCACATGGTATTGGATTACTGCAGAGACAGTATGGCTTGGACATGTTGTCCAAGTATGGTATGACAGGCTGTAAGCCTATTTCTGTGCCATTAGATCAGAATGGCAAGTTGAGTGCAGATTCAGGAGAGATCTTGGAGGATCCTACTATGTACAGGAGCATAGTAGGAAGTTTGATCTACATGACGATCACCAGACCAGATTTGAGCTATGCTGTTGGGTTGGTGAGTCAATTTATGCAGGTTCCACGGAAACCGCATTTGGATGCAGTGAGACGCATACTGAGGTATGTGAAGTCTACTTTGCATTGTGGACTATTCTATGAGAATGGGACAGATATATGTGTACATGGGTACACAGATGCTGATTGGGCTGGTAGTATCTCAGATAGAAGATCTACCAGTGGATTCATGTTTTCTTTGGGGAGTGCTGCTGTGACTTGGAGCAGCAAGAAGCAGCCTACGGTTGCTCTATCGAGTACAGAGGCCGAGTACAGAGGAGCTGCTATGGCAGCATGTGAGGTAGCTTGGTTGAGAAAGCTACTTGCAGATTTGGGTCTATCAGTGGATAGACAAGTTGTCATTTTCTGTGACAACATTAGCAGTATACAGTTGGCCAGGAACCCAGTCTTTCATGCTCGTACGAAGCACATAGAGGTCCACTACCACTTCGTCAGAGAGAAGGTCTTGGCAGGAGATCTTGACCTTGTTTATGTCAGCACAGAGGATCAGGTAGCTGACATTTTCACCAAAGCATTGGGTACAGAGAAGCTCCGCAGATTCAGGGCTTCGCTTGGTGTACATGAGATGGAGTTGAGCTCGAGGGGGAGTGTTGAGATATCGAGCTCTAGTGAGGCGGTGGACACTGATGACCCGCCTGGGGGATAGGCCCCACACTTACACCACTGGCATGGTTGGTGAGATCTTGGGTGATATGCGGCTAGTGGGATGACAGGCTGTGTGACAGCCATTCTAGAGACTGGCATAGTTATAGCGCCAGCTCATTTAGTCGGGTTCACACTATAGAGAACCCGTGTATGTATTGGTTGAGTACCTTTCATATTGTGTGTACTCTTATTCTTGTATATGGTGTTGAGTGTTGAGTAGAGAAGAAGAAGATTTTCAGCCTCTCACCTTGTGTGTTCTCTATTAGGGTTTTGTGAGTGTGTGTGTGTGCTTACAAGAGCTCAAGCTCTCTTCCCCCCTGCATCTTTTCAATATATGTATATGATGATGATGTATGTGATAGTGATAGTGAGAGTGATGTGTGCGAGTCAGATCATGTGGGCATAATCTTGATGGGAGGGATAGCAGCGAGCACCTTGAGCATTACGAGCATCATAGAGCTACCTATCTCTATTCCTAGTGATCATAGGGATACATTAGATGACCATAGTGATGCATTCCATGATCTTGATGGGCATTTGACTAGTCATGATCATTCGGCTAGTCATACATCTTTAGTCACACATGGGATTGACACTTCACATGTCGTTGAGCACATCATAAACCATGAGGAGCATAGATCCGAGGTTCTAGTATGGGATTGACACTTCACATGTCATTGAGCACATAATAAACCTTGAGGAGCATAGACCTGAGGTTCTAGTATTAGATGTGTTGGGCTACTCCTCTAGATTTGTTACATGGGGAGGGATTTTGGATACGACCACTACTCCTAGTTTTCATAGCATTTCTGGTAGCATTCGAGTGGATCGAGTTGTTGTGATTGAGCAGTCAGGGAATTGCATGAGAGTAGTGATGAGTTCATAGAGGTGAGACATCGTAGGAGTATGCATATCGATCATATTTTTAGCATATCCTATGACATTGACTTTGAGAGTTTTACAGTTGATCTAGGTATTTCCTTAGATCCAGTACTATTGGAGATTGATCTATCATGGGATTCAGGTCATATAGGGACACTAGCGATGGAGTTGGTTTATACCTTTGGGGATGACCTTATTGGCCTTGGAGATTCCATTGATAGTGAGATGACTGATACCACTTATACTTCTTGTGTAGTCACTTGGTCAGTGCTTAGTGATGCCGATCTTTATGATGATCCAGTTTCTATTCTAGAGGGACACGCATATATAGAGTGTCATACACATGGAGATATTGTGCATGGGTCAGATCATACTCATACATACATAGATATGGTGGATCATGCTTTTGACTTCTTGAGTGGTGCTACATATGATGGAGGCATGAGTTCACATTTGACTCTACAGGAGGCTGACCTTGAGCTATAATCATTTGATTCCTTCGGATGTTGACACGATCTTGTGTTCTTTGGAGTCAGGACATTTTTCTTTGGATGCATTCTTTGTCATTTGAGGAGCATAGTTTTTGGATATGTGGATCGACATTCAGGTGCATCTATGATATATTCCAGTCTTGGCATACACGATGATTCTTTTGTGCCAGGACCGCTTGACATTCTGGCTAGGAGTTTTGAGCTTTTTCGGCGGATACCTTTCATGCCAGGACCACCCTTTGATTTCGAGGATGAAATCATTGTAGGAGGGGATGGTTTGTAACAAAGTGTCCTAGTGGTACACATGGGGATGGGCCTAGGCACATGGGGTTAGAGTCCATTTACACATGTGGGGCACATGGGTCCCTAGGGGTATAAATAGGAGATTATTATCATGTACTAGGATCTTTTACTACTCACTTTATGACATTTGGTCATCTATTCTCCTTAGAACATGTGTTCTCTTGGATATGGTGCAAACTCCCATGAGTGCTCTAGGTATTGCTCCCTATGATGAGCTTCCTCTAGGTGAGAGGCTAACACACCACACTTCCATAGTTGCTTGCATTACATATAAATCTATTACATTACATTTCATATTAACCATGGACAACCAATGCACAAGGAGAGGAGAGAAAAGAAAAATCCTGGATTTCTAAAAAATAAGAGGAAAAAATCCCCTCGATTGACCCTTTGTATTCTGGCTTCGATGCTTACATTTTAGCTCTTAATGTCTTTTACATACCGCAGCAAAACCCGCGGGTTGAGTACTAGTCTCCTTGAATATGATGACAAGATGGAGAGTCACGCCTCCTCTTCTCCCAATCTCGAGTCACACACTCAGATCAAACGGAACCCTCATGATGAGTATAACCATATCGAGATGGTGCATATGGCGAGAATAAGCAGAGGACTCCTCTAACCTACTCTTCTCCTTTGTTGCTTCACATGTACCACCATGGGCCGCCAAACGGGGTAGATTTCTAAAAGACAGATTTCCCTCTGCATCCTTAACCACATCACCCCTATTAAGCAAATATGACCAAAGGTGTATGTGCCGATGTAGAATCAATATCAACTATCCACCGGTAGCCCCGAGTTGTCCAAGCTCTAGGCTGATGCCATATGCAAGCTATCCTCCACTGGCTTTGGACCAAAGCATGCAAGGGCTAGAGCCAAGATGTAGACACTAGTATATGCACGCCGGATGATAGTTTTTCTCCCCTCGAATATTGTGTGACTGACGAACAACAAGGGGAAATCCACCAAATAACCTCCAACGTGCTCTCTCTATCTCCATCTCACAAACAACAGAAACAAGGGTGAAATCATGAGAGAATTTGATCCTACGCATAGGCACAACCCACTAGTAGTGCGTAGAAACCTTGGTTGGGCAACGACGTGGGAAACTCCCCCAAATTAAATTTTGATCTAAAAAAAATCAAGAATTTGCAAGGTTTAGGTAACTTATCATGGAGATTTTGCAACCAATGAGCATCAAGAATTTGCAAGGTTTAGATAACTTATCATGGAGATTTTGCAACCAATGAGCTGTGGCGTGAAATTGGCAAAAGCTCCCTATCTCAGCATCAGCCTCATTATCCCCCTTCAAAGATTCAACGAATTCCTACTGTATCCAAATTGGCCATGGCATTTGCTCAAAACACATAGGCACGGAATGGCAAGAAACTCATCCCAGGCTGTACTGTTAGAACACGGGGTTCTCTCTGTGGCGCGAAAGGGTCCACCTGCTTCTCTCTGGGGCTGCCCACCACCACCACCTGCTGCTGCTTCTGCTTTTCCGTCTACATCTGCTTCTGCTCGTAGCTTCTTCCACTCGTCCATCCATCCCTGAAGTGCCTGCATTGGGTCTGATTGTGCTTCTGATCCCCCTCTGTTCCGCCCGCTTATGGTGACAGGCAGTAAGCAAGCAAGATGCACTGTCGAGTACCACTGGTAGCAATGGCGAATGTTGGTGACAGGGCAGTAGCAGCTACAGTAAGCAAGAAGCAAGATGCACTGTAGAGTACCACTGGTAGCAATGGCGACAGTAGGACTTAATACCAATGTAACGTAGCCATAGCCTCTTCCAGTAGACCTGAGAAGGGCCTCCCATAGACCTGAGAAGGGCCTGGAGCTCTCGTCACCACCCAACCATAGACTCGTCACCACCCAACCATAGAGGGGAGTGTGGATAACACCAAACTCCGAGCACTTTTATAGGGGCCTGCCCCTCCCCATAAGCATGCCTGGTCGCCCAAGTGCTTTGACTTCGGCGCCCTCATCCCTAAATCTCGGATGCACTAATCGTCCACACTCCGGCATTTGGGCTCTGCATCCGGTCGAGCTCCCACGCGCTGTTATAAGCTACATGACAATCACTAGATAAGTCTTTTCCTTTTTTCTCATGGCTTGCTTAGCTTGGGTATGGCTAAGGAGTGTACATTCACCAAATTCTCATAATCCTTTTAAACATACGTTCTCACAATGGAATTCAAAAGATATGTCATGAGAATCATAATCAATCTGAGGGTTATGCTCATGTCCGGCAATGAGTTTGCATTTTTGATTCTTTGTTTTGATTCGTTTAATAGCTTAGAGTTTAATGAGATCTTGCCAAAATTTGTACACAAATAGTTGTACAGTCTCTTTGTAAAGTTGTCCAAGCATATTCCATTGTTCTCACTCGTTCAATACCATAGTGTTTAATGAGAACTTGCCAAAATTTGTCCACATATAGTTGTACAGTCTCTTTGTAAAGTTACCGAAGCATATCCCATTATTGATGTGCTCTTGCTTTATACTGAGGCGGCAAGAAATTGTTTTTAATGAGCTTTTGAAATTCTTTCCATGTCCTTGGTCTCTCATGTCCTTGCTTGATTGCATTCCACCATAATGGTATAGTTTCAAGTCGCAGCACACTTGACCTTATCTTTCTCGAAAAAATCTTCATTAAAAAATTAATCATCAAGTTGACTAATCCATGACAACACTGTTTTCGCATCCTTTTTACCATCAAAATTTTGAAAGCCTGATGAATGATTTTGTTTCTCTTATTTACGAAAAATTTCTATGATGGTAAGTCTAATGTCAAAATCAAATTCAACACTTCTTGATCGTTTCCTATTAGAAAGTAGTTCTTCTAATTCTATCCTCTTCGCTTGTTCCTTATTTAATTGAGCTTGAAGAGAAAGAAGTTGCTCGGAAATAGAAGGAGGTTGTGGGTTTGACATGTGAGGAATTGGGAAAGAAAAATAAAATTACAAAAAATTGCTAGTAATTAAGATAAGAAAATAAACAATATGTGAGGAGTAGTACTTAAGGTCCTTGCTTTGAAATGGTTGAAGTTGTATGTTGAAGGTCTTCCAAAATTCAAACCTTTTAAGGCTTTTTAGGATAGGAAGCCTTTAAGCTTTTTACAAGCTTTTTGGAGATTTTAGTAATAAAGTATGTGGGGAGTAGATGCTTGAAGTTTGTTAAAGCTTTGTGTTTTTTAAATTAAGCTTTGGATTGTGGGTAGTAAATCTTATGTTATAAGCTTTATAGCATAAAGCTTTACTAGTAAAGCTTTACTAGCAAAGCTTATTAATTAAGCTTTACTAGCAAAGCTTATTAATTAAGCTTTGAAAAAGCAGTCAATAGTAAGGCGGTCGGCGTACATGGATGAAGAGAAACCGGTGAGGCAACGCAAAAACGGAGGAGAGAAAAACAATGAAACGGCCGGTGATTTTATACTAATCGGGTGTAGAGAGAGAGAGAGAGAGAGAGAGAGAGAGAGAGAGAGAGAGAGGAACATGGAAATGTTTTGCGTTATCGTGCAAAAAAGAAGAGAGTAAAAGAAAAAGTGGTTTGGTTGGTGGTAGCGCGTACGGGAATACATTTTTTTTTTTCTTCAAAAATTGTTTAGAGAATATAGAGGCTTCTTCAACACCTTCAAATATAGAATTTTTGGTTTGGGAAGCTCATGAAAATCTAAAAATAGGGGAATGATCTTCAAGCCATGCTTTTTCCATCTATAAGGTTAGATTTTCGAGAAGATGAAAGAATAAAAAAGGTGGTTTTACTCCTGTACTGTCTCAGAATATGCAATGGAGATGATGACAAAATCTGAGAACACAAGAGCAAGTGCACTATAGAAAATACAGCAATGGAGAAGGAGAGAGACTGCTCTATATACACAAGAAAATCCCGAAAAACAAGATACAATGGCATGGGGGCAATGGGGTAATGGGTCCATTTTATATGGCCCCAAACATGCAATCGGCCTGCATCAAGGATAGCCGACAGGACAAGAAAACCCACGACCAGCATATGTGAACAGTCGGCCACCAGCAGAAAAGGTGTCGGCTTGCATCTGAGAAAGAAGTCCACCACTTGTGCAAACTTGTCGGCCAGCTCCTAGAGTGTGAACACATGCATACTGATGCAGTCGGCCAGCAACAACTGGGTCCTCCTGCCATCACAAGGCAGCCACCCAAGCCATGGAAAAATAGGAAAAAATGGGAAAAAATATGGAGAATTGGGAAAAATGAGAAAAAACCTAATAAGGGCGGGCACACCCACAACAGAGGCCCTGGTGTATATGTATAGATAGGAGATGACTTCTAACACCCCCTCTCAGCTCCTGGCTGTGAAACAAACCCCAGGGAGCTAGAGTGCCATCGAAGCATAGCCTGAGGTAGAGACTTCATGAAGAGGTCTGTCGCATTGTCCTCCGTCGAACAATAAAGTAGCAAGATGTCACTAGCTAAGATCTTCTCATGTACAAAGTGATATTGTATCTCTATGTGCTTGGTCCGGGCATGGAAGGCCGGGTTTCGAGCAATAGCTATATAGCTCTGGTTATCACACTGGATGATTATGGGCTCCTTCTGTGGAAACCCAATCTCGCCAAGCAACCTCCGTAGCCACACATGAAAAGATGCAAGGGAGAAGAGAGCTTGAGCTCTTGCAACAAGCACACACACACTCACAAAACCCTAAAAGAGAACACACAAGGTGAGAGGCTAAAAATCTTCTTCTTCATACACAACACTCAACACACCATATACTAAGATAAGAGTACACACATATGAAAAGGTACTCAACCAAATACATACTAGGGTTCTCTATAGTGTGAACCCAACTACATGAGCTGGCGCTATAACTATGCCAGTCTCTAGAATGGCTCACACAGCCTGTTATCCCACTGGCCGCATATCACCCATGATCTCACCAACCATGCTAGTGGTGTAAGTGTGGGGCCTATCCCCCAGGCGGGTCATCAGTGTCCACCGCCTCACTAGATGAGCTCGAGATCTCAACACTCCCCCTCGAGCTCAACTCCATCTCATGTACACCAAGCGAAGCCCTGAATCTGCGGAGCTTCTCTGTACCCAATGCTTTGGTGAAGATGTCAGCGACCTGATCCTGTGACATAAACAAGGTCAACGTCTCCTACTTGCCAAAACCTTCTCTCTGACAAAATGGTAGTGGACCTCTATATGCTTCGTGCGAGCATGAAAAACTGGGCTCCTGGCCAACTGTATATTGCTAATATTGTCACAGAAAATGACAACTTGTCTATCCACTGATAGACCCAAATCTGCAAGTAGCTTTCTCAACCAAGCTACCTCACATGCTGCCATAGCAGCACCTCTATACTCGGCCTTTGTACTGGATAGAGCAACTGTAGGCTGCTTCTTGCTACTCCAAGTCACAGCAGCACTCCCCAAAGAAAACATGAAGCCACTAGTAGATCTTCTATCTGAAATACTACCAGCCCAATCAGCATCTGTGTACCCATGTACACATATCTCTGTCGTCCCAGTTTCATAAAATAGTCCACAATGCAAAGTAGACCTCACATACCTCAGTATGTGTCTCAATGCATCCAAATGCGGCTTCCGAGGAACCTGCATAAACTGACTCACCAACCCAACAACATAGCTCAAATCTGGCCTGGTGATCGTCATGTAGATCAAGCTTCCTACTATGCGCCTATACATAGTAGGATCCTCCAAAATCTCTCCTGAATCTGCACTCAACTTGCCATTTTGATCCAATGGCACTGAGATAGGCTTACAGCCTGTCATACCATACTTGGACAACATGTCCAAGCCATACTGTCTCTGCAACAGTAATCCAATACCATGTGGTGACCTAATCACCTCAATGCCCAAGAAATATCTAAGCTCCCCCAGATCCTTCATCTCAAACTTCTGTCTAAGCAAGATCTTTACATCAAAGATCTTTGCATCATGGTCCCCCGTAATGATCACGTCATCTACATAGATGACAACAAGCACAACCCCTCTATCACTTTGTCTCACATACAGCGAGAAATCTGCATTGGCTACTACATGAAAGCCAATAGTGACAAGATATTCATAAATCTTGTCAGACCATGCCGTTGGTGTTTGTTTTAAGCCATACAAGGCTTTCTTCAACTTGCAAACATGCTCGGGGTGACTCACATCCTCATAACCAGGTGGTTGCAACATATACACCTCTTCCTGTAAATCCCCATGCAAGAATGCATTCTTTACATCCATCTGATGTAAAGACCATTGCTTTGACGTAGCCACTGCTATCACAACTCTCAATGTTACCATCTTGGCAACTGGGCTGAAAGTTGCCTCATAATTAATGCTATATGTCTGCGCATATCCTTTGGCTACCAATCTAGCCTTGTACCTGCTTATGCTTCCATCAGTGTTATGTTTTACTTTGTACACCCACTTGCATCCAATGGCTTTCTTGCCTTCAGGCAATTGCACTAAATCCCAAGTCTCATTTCTATATAGTGCATCCATCTCCTCATCCATAGCTTTCTCCCAACACACATTTCCAACAGCCTCATCAATGCATGTGGGCTCTACAACCTGTACAACTTTTGCCATGTATGCATAGTGATGTGCCACATAACCATCATAGGTAAACCTCTGCACAAGATTCTTCACTCTCCCAGATCTTCGCAGCTTTACATTCATGGCTTCCATAGCCTTCTTTACACCAGGTGTTCTCATAGCTAGTATCCCAAGATCCTCATCAAGGCTCATCTCTGAGCCACTAGACTCTGCATCAACATGAGAATGCCCTGCAGAAATGTCAAGCATACTAAGGGGCTCAACCACTTTCTCTTGCATTTAGCTACACCGTTTTACTGTGAGGAGTCTAGGGCACACTACGTTGGTGTTTTATCCCATGCTTAGCCATGTATGCATGAAGCTCCTTAGACATATACTCCCCCACTTGATTAGTACTCATGATACTAATCTTATATGTAGAAACATGGCACATAAAAACCTCTATTTTTTGTTTCAATGGATATACCCAGGTATGTTTGGAATAATAGCTCAATGCGAGCTCTCAAAACACAAACCGTGGAGTGTTTGGAATAGCCTTGAGTCCCGTCATACCCTCAGGCTTTTTAGCATTAGACCTTGGTAGTACAAGCAATACGGGGGGATTTAGGTTTACCACCAAGGCTGTTGGCAACAAAAATCCAAGCCACTAGGGCCAAAGGGGCATCCTAAGCTACCAGTTACACTATAACAAGCACCCAACATTCGAGAGAAGGAAGCTCTAGAATAGATCAGACATTGTGAGGATATACCACACACTACAACCCAGCCTCACACAATTACCCTCCACAGTACCCCAATTCGCCTCAAGGAGGGCAAGTATAATATCTAGCATATGCCATTCCACCCCCTACCTACCAATACCCTTACTATCCCTTGTAGCCATTACCTCAACCTCCACCTATGCCACTACCAACAAAGCAAAAATATTTTGAGGATAGCCACTCTCGATAATCTGACAATGATAAATTCTCTGGTAAATAGCTACCTAAGAGATTCCTTGAAGGAATCATTTTGATTCAACCTTGCATAATGCCTTGTACTTAGAAAAACATAAAAACTTTGAGGAATGCTGGTAGACTTAGATGATAACGTCATGGGAACTTCTTTAAGGACTCCACCTAAAGGAACCCCATCAAAAGCATCTTTTAATACAATGCTTTTGAGGATCGGTAACAAAGGGAAAGAGGCATAGGCCCGCACCAGCATAGAAGTCCTAGCGACCACACTTATGCAACAAATAAAATTGTGGTAAGGGCATACCGAGCGTAAATGGATGCTGAACCTCCATTAGTTCCCAATAATGAAGCATATACCAATGTAGATGCTGGTTTCACATTGCTCAAGAGAAGACCAGAACCAATTTGTTCCACAACCCAAGGAGACTTGGAACAAGGATTAGGCAAAGAGGAAAAATGCTTTGAAGACATTTCCTCCAAGATCCCAGGAGATGATAAGAGAGTTACACACTCAAAGAGGCCTATACATATTCTATATACCATTACCGTTCCATGATAGATATGTAAGTGATAATGGGCATATCCCAAGAGACAAAGTAGCAGTCATCACCGCCTTTCTCTCCTCTCAAGTCCAAATTTTTGTTGTTGGCTCCTACTGTAAAGAAGCCCAAGCATATGGAAGGACCTAAAGGAATGGATGGATGAAAGATTAAAAGGGTAAGTATGGAAGAACACCCATGACTCCTCGAATGAGTCGGATGATGAGACGAACCCCCTAAGGGAAGAGGAAGTTCACTGAGATTTTTTTATAAAGTACTGGGTGAATAAATTAGGTCACTATTTCAAGAGCGATGACATGAATACCATCCTTCCTATAAACTATAAGGATAGTCAAGTAAGCTCCATCCTAGATGATGGAGGGGCTGGAGTCAGCATCATTACCAAGCAGTGTTAGGAGAAGTGGGAGCAACCTCCACTTACACTACTAGCATAGTGGTCAAGCTTGCTGATAGGGCCACATGAAAGCCCATGGGTATTTTGCAAAATCTCAAAATCAAGACATTTGGACTAAGTTTTTTCCACTCTTTTATGGTGATGAACATTTCTCCGCAGAGCCCAATCCCTATGGCTGCATCCTTGGCAGACCCTTCAAGAGAGAAACCAGAATGGTATGAATAGGACATAGACCACATCTATAGTTGGAAAAGAAATGAAACCCTAGAGGTAAGCTTGTGAACATGGAAAACGCATCCCATGAGTGGTGGTGGACCTTTTGAAGATTCAATTATCCACAAATAACACCACTAAACTAAACATGTGCCTCACCTATCATAAAACACTGGGTGAGGAATGTGAGAGTTCAGAGTTTGCCTCACCTCCAAAGAAGGAATTGGATGCACATATCCATGTAACAATGGACGTCCTCCCAATTAGATAGCACAATATATGCCATAGGGGATGGCAAGGAAATTGCTTTAATATATATGTTGAGCACTGCAGTAATGCAGCATACACCAAAATTTGAGGGTGATATTAGCGACCAAGAAATAAAGACCACTTGATTTGATACATTGAGGAAATAGACTCCCATGTAGACTTTTACCATTAAGGAGAAGGAGCGAGGAAAGAGCTCAATATTTTTGAAGTTCTGGTCAGGTTAATGGCCACATAGAGAGATGAACCCTCAAGGTCTAAAAAATATATAAAATTCTTGCGCTCCTCCACGAGGAGCAAGGAACAAAGCAGAGGATAACTACATTCTAGAAGAGGGTTTTGGCATGGAACATCTTAGGGAGGTGCCTGAGCACTTCAAAACGTATAATGTGGGAAACCACTTTGTACATTTTGAGAAGGCAAAGAGAACTCATGATGGTGGGAAGCCTAGAACATCTTACGATGGGGACTGGCTAAAATTAAGAAGGTTATCCTAGGAATCTTATCGAGGGAAGCTCCCAAGAGAACACAAAAAGATGTGCATGCTAACCTATCCATGTTAAGAAGAACATCATGCAACCATGCTATCTTGCCAAAGTCACAAGGACACCACCACTTGAGATATAATTTTAGGGACACCACCAAGGCAATTACCAAGGTAATCACAAGGCCACCTCTCTAGGGAGATCATAGGCCACCACAAAGGTGATCCCAAGGCCATTGTAAGGGATTATTTGTAGAAGGGAAGTCATATGGCCATCTAATAATTTACCACAAAAGGAAAGCCTATAACTCTTCATTTAGGATCTTTTAGTTGAAGTTGATCTTGAATATCAAAATCTCCAAGGGTTTTTGCACCACTTAGGATAGGAAGAGGGAAGTACGTAGGATTAGGATTTCACCACTTTAAGATAGGAAGAGGGCCCATAAGTAGGAGTAAGATTACATGACTTTGGATAGGAAGAGGGGAAGTAGGAGTAGGATTAAGTAGCTTTCTTGTCACCAAATGGTAACTTGGTGCTAAATCTTCTAGGTGATAGTTAGAAGAGGGAGGAATGAGTCAAGCACCCACCCAATGAAACAACTTAGGCCTTATCCATAGTTGCACCATAATAGTGTAGTCTCTTTCTAGTGAATGATTCGTGAGCCTCAAAAAGATACTTTCCATCGAGACCAAGTTAATAGTCTATGAACATGTAGTCAATGCACATTGTTCACATAGGGGTTGTAAGGTATCAACATTATTCCAATTTAGGCATTCTGTCACATTGTGCAATCCATGATAATCTTTGTGTAGTTTTTACCCCTTGGTTTGTTTCTTTTATGGTAAAGGGAACTTGATTTCTCAATGGATTCCCTTAGGCTAGATGCTTTTGGCCCATTAATTTACCTTAGGTTAGAGGTTTTTGGCCCATTTATTTACCTTAGGCTAGAGGTATTTGGATAGTCTGTCAACTTGTGCAGTCAATGCACCCTTGGTTTGTTTCTTTTGTGGTCAAGGGAACTTAATTTCTTAATGAATTCCCTTAGGTTAGAGGTGTTTGGACAATTGATATTAGAGTTAATCAATCACTGACTAATTCCCTTAATGAATTCCCTTAGGTTAGAGGTGTTTGGATGATTGATATTAGAGTTAATCAATCACTGACTAATTCCCCTATCCCTTGGGGTGGTTGGGGTGCACAGCTATGGGTTGAGGTGATTTGGCACTGTGTGGTAACGACCCAAAACTTTGTAGTAGTGATTACATTATAAAAATATATAAAACTTGGGGTGGTTGGGGTGCACAAATGGGTTGAGGTGATCTGGCACTGTGAGGTGTCATGACCCAAAACATTGTAGGAGTGATAACATTATCAAAATATATAAAAATATTGGCTTAAGGTATTAATACTTTGAATTTTGGGGTTTTTGGTGGCAATGCCCACATCTCATTCTATCATAATCAAGATGGGTTTTAGGATTTATTGACGATTATAATTATTCTCCTCTTTGATTTTTCTTTCAAGCAAGGAAGTATGAAATTATTTATTTTAGTTTTCCTATACTCTCTCTAGTAGACGAGGAAAATCCCATTTCATAATTATCCTCCAACAACAGATTGCTTCACTGTTTCAAGAGTTATCAAAAGAATCTAAATTATGATCAAGTTATGCAAAAGTGTTTTTCCTCAACTCCATGAGAGGAACTGAGGAAACATATCCTTGTATATGTGTCATGGAGTTTCTCCTAGTACTCACATTATAAGTTTAGGGTTTTCATCGTATCATGTGATCTCGTATGGTTTCCTCATATGTTTTCTCTAATGTTTTGAATTCTCCCTTTTTGCACTCCATCTATAGCCACGTCTTGAGAATCCATGAATAAATGCTTCTTTTAACGTTCTAAAATTAACCATTATCGCAGGTCTTAAAGTTTGAAACCACTAGGTTGCTTTTCTCTCTAAACACAAATTTAAGGTGTGCAGCTTTGTGGGGCAATTGGGGCTTCCAAAAGCTTCAAAAATTGTATCAAACATCTCAAGATATTGAGAAGACAATAACCTGCTCCATCAAACTTAGTCATAAGCTTGGAAGTTTCCATAGAGGTGGGTTTAAATGGCTTTGAAAGGTTTAGTTATGTAACCCCCTTCCTAGTGTTCTTAACAAGGAAATAATTTCATCGCTCAAGGACAGAGAGGGTTGGGGAGTGAGTGGATTGAGACTTGTGTCATTGAAAAGACCTATGGTTGGTGGGATTGGGTTTACCCCCACAGGTCTAGTGAAGTGGTGGTGCACTCATATATACAGTGTTGGTCCAATGTGGGTGGGAGATCCCTAAAGGATATGATGTGTTGAGGGTCTCTATGTGTGCCATAGATTACATGGTGCTTGAGGCTAGATTCTAGGTCTATATATTGGCCATTTCCATGTGTATGAGGAAGTTTAAGCCTCTTAAACTAGCTATCATGCTCTTGCAATTTTTTCTCTATAGAGGTGTTGGCTAATTTAACCTCAAAGTCTTAAAGGCCTTGCAAATTAGATCTTAGATTTTTATAAAATTAAGAATAAGCACTTAAGAGTGCACACCAACAGAGACAATTGACTCTCTTGATTTATGTATGCACTCACAGCAATTCCAAACTATGTGTATGGCAAAAATGTTCTTCAAGGCTATGTAGAGAAAAAAGATCTCATGTGGTCATCCATCCCAGTAGTGTTCTTGAACAAGGGCACTTAACTATGAAGTTTCCAAAAAGTGGTGTAACCCAAAACATGGACGTTTTAATCGACTCCTCCAAAACTGTTGCGCTTGACAATGCAGTAGCGGTAGAAGGACCAGTGGTGGCAATAGGCAGAGCAGAACCATAGGATGTGAGTACCACCTCGGTATAGCACACGTGTGAAGGTGGCAGACTGTAACTGTTGTGGAGCCATTGCCAAGATCAAGAAGGCACTATTTAAAAAAGGGTGACCAACTACTATAGAAAAAGATGATGCTGGGTGTAAAGGAATGCTGAGAGCAGTGTGAGCCAACTTACTGTTAGCGTGATGAAGTGTAGTTTTGTAAAACCTTCATTGTTAGGTAATGCTTATTTCATAAAGCTGTAGCATGTAGAATTTGGCAAGTGTTTATATGTGCTGGGTACTAGTTTTGTGTCACTGTGTAATCTGTCTTAAATGAAATAAAAAACACACCTGCCATTGCTTCTCTCAGCTGTCACATGTTATTGTAGGATGTCTATGTGTGTCATGTTTCGGTTTAATGGTACATGATGTGTAAGAGAGAGAGAGAGAGTGAGTGTGATGTAGAATATGAGTTGGGAAACAATGTGCATGAGCTTGTTAAGTTGAGTGGAGTCTATAATGTTCCTCATGACCATGTAAGGGTTGGTGTTTTGAATCCAGAATTTTTGGTGAGATTCTACTCATCTCCCACGGCATTGCCTGACTACTCTGTTACACCAGACTGTTGTCTTGCCATTTCACTTTTCTGTTAGGAAAAACAACGATAAACACCTGGCAATCCTGTTGGGGAACAAAACCTCTCCTGGGAAACAAAACCTCTATTGGGGAACAAAACCTTTGTCGGGGAACAAAACCTATACTGTGGAACAAAACCCCTCTACTGAGAACAAGCTCTGCTAGGTAGCATTCTACACCAATAAGAAAGGGAGAGTGAAAATCCACTTCAAGCAAAACCATAGTGAAACCGGAGCATGAAAGGAATTTTCCAAAAAAATCAACTTGAAGAGCTTTTCACCATAAGACCCCCGACCAGATTCAAGCATGTTTCACACATGTTCATGAATCTAAAGAGGTTGAAAAGTAATGCCTACCAAGAGACCTTCTAGGAAGCTCGTAGCAGGGAGTACCTTGCATCGTCTCATAACCAAGAAGACAATGTGGAAACATCTGCCAACCTACGCAAGCAAGAAGTAGCCTTAAAACTTAGGTTTAACTTGGACCAAGAAAAGGAGTGCCAAGAGTGAGAATCAGTGCACAATTTGGGTCTAAGATTTAGAAAGGGTGGAGTAACCAAACCAAGAAGAACAACCACAAGGAAACCCCCGAAAATGGTTCAAGGGAACCATGGCGTCATTAGCCAAAAAATTCCTGATTATCTGAGGTGGTAAAGGGGAAGATGCAGATCTGTATGTGAGGAGGTTTGAGCAATACTGAAAGGTGGCCAGTCCTAGGGATTTAGAAGAACCAGAGCTAAGTGAAATCCGCAGAGATGTCTTCATGAATACTTTCAAGGACAAAGCCACGGAGTGGGTGTCAAGATATCAAGACAACCATTTCCAGACCTATGAAGATATCAAGACAACCATTTCAAGACCTATGAAGAAGTCATGATTGCCTTCTAGGGTAGATTCCACAAGATAAAGTATGTAACTCATCTCTGTGATCAAATGAGAGAGCTTTGAGACAAGAGGACATGGATGTGGAAGCTTATGCAACAAAACTGTTAAGCTTGAGGCAGAGAGTGATGGAACAAACCCAACCCTCGATACAAATAGTTACCAAAATTAGTTTGTCCAAGGGCTTAATCCGGACATCCACACAGTAGTTAGCACAAAGCAAGTGGAAATTGATGAAGAATTCAAGGAATTGGTGGAGCTGGCCAAAAGGGCGGAAAAAAGAAGTCAAGAAAGGAGACAAAAAAGGAAGCCCAGGAAGAGCGTCACCAACTAAAGAAGATGACTTGAGTGACTCCTAACAGGACACTCCAGTGGAAAAAAGGAAAAACAAAAAGAAGAAATTTGGGAAGGTACTAAGAAGCTCTGAAAAATTGATGCAGTAGATGAAGCAGCTGGTGTAAGAAATGAAAAAGGAAAAAAGCGTAGATTTTTGGAAGAATGTGTTATGTTCCCAATGCAAGCAGGAAGGTCTCCTTAAAGAGGAATGCATTGTGCCTCCAACTTGCTCTATTGGTAACATGTACAACCATAGTACATGGAATTATAGATACAACATAAAGAATAGAGCTCCTATGGTGAAAAACATAGAGGGAGTAGAAAGAAGACCCCCTGGAATGGGAAGGTATAGGAATAGAGGTTGCGGAAATTTTTTCGGGAGAAGAGGTCAAGGACGTTCCGGAGGAACCACCAACTTCACATGCTACTATTGTCAACAACTCAGACATACCAAAGTAGAACGTGCCATGAAGAAAAAGCATGATGAAGAAAGACAAGTGGAATTGATGTAGCTCAAGGAGAATCCTCCAAGTGCCAACATGATGCAAGCAGAGGACACACAGTTAGAAATTCATGACATCCTAGTAGTAACAAGAGCTAAGGCAAGTGAATCGGGTGTGGTGATAACTCTGCTTGGTGATCAAGGCTCACCCAAAGGCCACAAAAAGGCAGCTGTGGATTGGGAATAACAAGAGAAGGTAAGGATTCAACTGCTACCAGGGAAATAGAAAGAAGGCAATGCAAGCAAAAGGAGGATGACTCAAGAGAAGTCACTGAAAATTTTTCGAAGGCCAATGGAAGCAAGCACATGGAGCACTTCGACAAGGAATGCCTAGAAGAAAACCAAAAAAATGCAGACTGGTTGCAAAAAATGTGATGTCAATGATGTTGGATAGACAGGTTTAGCTGAAACAAGTATTGGATTTATGCCCAAGGTTTAAGGCCAAAATTCTGATGGCAAGCATTGAAGGGCTGAGCAAATAACTAAAGCACACAGTAGAGGAACAAACCACGGAATGTGGCAATATGCAAGCAGAAGAACCACCAGCATATCCAGAGATGATGAAGTGGCCAAAGTCACAATTCAACTCAACAATGTTCTCATTAATGATGTGTTGGATGGAGGGTCCGGAGTGAATGTTGTCACTGAATAAACTGCATTAGGATTGGGCCTCAAGTGGGAGCCCATCCAGTTAAACATAAGAATGGCTGACAACAATAGGGTGGTGGTACCAAAAGGAATCATAAAAAATGTCTCAATGAGGATCAAACAGGTTGACTTCAAGGTCAACTTAGTAGTTATCACCATAGAAAACCACACCGGGTCTTACCAAGATATTATTAGGAAGGCCCTAGCTGAGACATGGAAAGGTAAAACAGACTGGGGAAGGACCAGAATCACCATCAGAAGGGGAAAGCAGAAGGCAAAACAGACTGGGGAAGGACCAGAATCACCATCAGAAGGGGAAAGCAGAAGGTACATGTGGATCTCACTGATGCAAAAAAACCAGTGAAACCTGCTCAGAGGCTAGTCCATGCCGAAACTTTCAACATGTCAGAAGGCTTTGATGACAAGACCAAAATACTCTGCAAACATCCAGATTTGGTGTCCTTGTACATGATAAATGTGGGGGAAGCAATAAGCCATCATGCAGAAATGAAGGAGATGATCAAATGCAGAAGCAAATTTTGGGAAAACAAAAAAATCAAAGCTAAGCAAAACATTGCAGGAGAAGGCCTCGGAAGAAATTAAGTTGGCCCGGATTCTAGGGCAAGCATAAGAGATCCAAGAAATCTACGGATGGGTACAAAAGCAAAAAGAGAGCTAGGAAAACAATGCTGCAAAAGTAAGCCTGGACAAGTTACATGAGGTCAATCTAGGGGAAGGAAAAGATGAAAGGCATGTGAAAATCAGTCTTGAGCTAGAAGAAGAGTTCAAAAACAGGAGCTAGTATCCTTACTTAAGGAATACCAAGACATCTTTGCATGGTTGTATGAAGACATGGAAGGCATTGACCCTAAATTTTTCCAGCACAGCATCAACCTAAAAGAGGAAGCCATTCTTGGCAGACAACAAAGGTACAGAATGAACCCAAACTATGCAAAGCGAGTCAAAGAAGAAATTGACAGACTATTGAGGGTGGGTTTCATCGTGTTAGTAGAAAAATCCACTTGGATATCTCCCATTGTGGCAGTGCCCAAAAAGAATCCACTTGGATATCTCCCATTGTGGTAGTGCCCAAAAAGAATATTGAGGGTGGGTTTCATTGTGTTAGTAGAAAAATCCACTTGGATATCTCCCATTGTGGTAGTGCCCAAAAAGAATATGAAGATCAGAATATGTGTGGATTACCGCAAGCTAAATGCAACAACAAACTCAGATCCCTTTTCGCTTCCATTTATTGACTCCTTGTTGGATGAAGTAGCCAAAAAGGAGATGTACTCATTTTTGGATGGTTTTAGCAGGTACAACCAAGTCAGGATGGCTCCGAGAAAGACAGGGAGAAAACAACCTTCATCATGGAGTGGGGTGTCTTTGTGGCAACTGTCATGATGTTTGGCTTAAAAATGCACCTACCACCTTCCAAATAATGGTGTAAGAAATCTTCTAAACCTACCTAACAGATTTCATGAAAGATTTTGTGGATGATTTTAGTGTGTCCGGAGATAAGGCTAAACACATCTATCATCTGAGGTTATGTTTACAAAGATGCAGAGATACAAGGCTGAAATTGAATCCAGCCAAATGTGCATTTGCAGTAAAGTTTGGAACACTGTTAGGACACATCATGTCAGCCCAAGGATTGGACATACTTTTTGCATTTAAATGATTGAATTCTGAATCTCATGGGAATTCCTCTTTTATCATTAAAAATTTCTTATGCATAAAATAAATTTATCAAAAATTACTCTTTTTAAATTAAATAAAAATATCCATTATTTTGAATATGCCATTTTTTTGCATTTAAATTATTGAATTCCTAATGGCATGGGAATTCTTATTTTATCATTTAAAAATTCTTATGCATAAAATAAATTTATTACAAGTTTCTCTTTTTTCTTAATTAAATAATTATGCATAAATATAAAAAAGTATTCTTTCATGAATATGGTCAAATTCATTCTTTTTACTTAAAATTTCTAAACCGACAATATGGTAGGAGTTCCTCTTTTAGTGTTATGCATAAAAACAAGATATGTATTTTTTTCTGAAAAATTTGCCATAGCTTTGCTGCTACTACTGATAATTTTTAAATTTCCTAAAAGAATAAAAGCTTGTAATGAAAATATGATAGAAGTTCTACTTTTAAGCTTAAATTTGAACTATGAATTTAAATCATAATTTTAACCATAATTATAAACATAATTATGATTATCCCACTAGATAAAGCTAATTTCAACATTCCTCTTTTTCCAATTCGCTAGGATAATCCATTTCTCATTTAGAATGAATTAAAGTAGTTTTATCTACTCATAAATAATCTAAAAGAATTACCCATTATTTTAATAGCACAAAATCATGAAAATATCATTTTCTTAATCTCTAGCCCATCAAGCCTAGAGTTTAGTTTTGAAATAAGAGATTATCTTTGAGAAGCATTCTTTTGTTAAAGAATTAGCCATAGAGATGACTATTCTTTTTTAGAGAGAGATTTACTTAAAGAAAGCATTACAAATAAGCATAAAGATTAACTTTCTCTTAATTAAACATTAAGAGGAAAAGCTTGATTTGAATTAAAACATCATTTAGAAAGCTTTTCAAGCTTGAGAGGGGTTGAGAAGAAGAAAGTCATTGAGGAAATTGAAAAAAAACCATAAAATCAATCTTACCTCTAAGATTGGCTTGATTCTTTCCATAGTACCCAACCAATCAATTGTTAGCAAGAGGAGAAGAGAACTCCAAGAGTTGTTGAAGAGAGAGAGAAGCTCCAAGCTCCCCAAAAGTAGAGGAAAATTAAGGGATAATAGAAAATATGATTATTTTAATAATACTGGCATGGTATAGCTCAAGGATGAGAATACAAAGGAATTAGGGTCTATTTATAGTAGGTGAGTGAGGACACTAACCAAGTCCAACTGGGTTCTAGAGCCTTTCAGCTTCAATTTGACTCAATTTGGACAAGATTTGGACCAGTTTGGCTCCCTTTTTGATCCAGTTTAATCCAGGAGAGAGGAGAGAGAAAAATATCACATTTTTTGGATTTAAAAACTCAAGTAATCATGAAGAAAAAGGTGCCTCCTTGATGTTGCATTATCTCCTTACAGAGGTGTCAAAAATGTATCACTTCCTCTAAATTCCGTCCTTCTTTTTTTGGAAAAGGACAGGTGCCCCCCAAGGAGAGCTACTGGGGCGTACGAATCCTTGCTCAATGAGTTGGGAAAGTTGCTCTTTCAGTTCAATGGCTTCACGAAGGGACATTTTATAGGGCATTTTTGAGACGGGTTGAGCCCCACGGATCACCTCGATTTCATGATCGACTTCTCAAGGAGGCGATAGCCCTGTAAGCTCGTCAGGGAAGATGTCAGAGAATTCTTGGAGCCAAGAGGGTTCTGTCTCCTTACTAGGTTCAATGGTTTTGTTGAGCTTGACTAAGAAAACTTGCTTACCCTTACGCGTTCCCTTGAGAAGATGTTTTGCCTTGACTACCGTAGATTTAGGTTTTTCTGTTATCCCCTGAACGGATATTACTTGGCCATGCTCATTTTCAAAAGTGATACTCCCTTGGTTACAATGAATGCTAGCTTTGTTTGCAATTAACCAGTCCATCCCAAGGATTCCATCATAAATTCCTAATGGCAAGACTCTAAAGTGGCCATGAGTTCGCTCATTACCCAGCTCAAAATCAAGGTTTCCTATAGAGTGGCGAGATACTACTTCTTTCCCACTGGCTAACTCTACAGTCATTCTTCTAGCTGTTTTTTGACCCAAGTTTAATTTTTGCAAACACCTAGTAGAAAGAAATGAATGGGTACTGCCACAATCAATCAAAAGCTGAAATGGCTTACCGTGATGAGTGGCTGGGGTTTGGATTACACCAAATTGTTTATTCGGACCTTGGTGTTCTATTGCCGCATGGACAGTGGTGCGCTCTTCTTCAGCCATTTCCAAGGTCGGTTCTTCACTTATAATACAGGCGGTCCTAGCAACTGCTCCTCCCGCGGCCTTTTCCACGCCCACCGCCTCTTGCACCTTGGTGGATAGGGGCTCCACGGCCTTGATTTCCTCTGCCACCTTGGGAAAATGATGTTGCCATCTTGGGACAATTGGCCCTAAAGTGTCCCAGCCCATTGTACTCAAAACACAGAGGGCCTTCTCTGGAAGAAGCAGCATACGAGTGGGGGACAAAAGAGTTGCTTTGTCGCCCTTTGTTGTAGTAGGGGAAATTCTGTTGGGGTTTCTTGTAGGGTTGATCTTTAGGATTTGCCTCAGGGTAAGATCTCTTTTGAGGCTTAGGTTTGTCAGTCCTCAATTCTTTCACAAGGGGATTTGCTCGTATGAGAGCATCCTGTAATGAGCTTGGCCTCATTGCTTCAAGGCGAGAATCTAAGGGTTCATTTAACCCTTGGCAGAAACGAGCCACTTGCTGGGAAGTAGTCATAGCTGGGGCATACTTCCGAAGAATGATAAATTTGCTCAGTCGGATCTCAATTTTGAGACTGTTGCTCAGTATGAGCAAAAGACAGCGCACGAACCCTATCTAAGGCAAAAACCTCTTACTAAAGTCCACGCAAATGGGGGGGGATTGTGAGATGTCCTTTAACACAAAAACATTTTGCAAAAGGGGAGAAGGGCTGAAGGCTGCTGTAAGTCTCTTCACACTGGGGAGGGAGGGGAGATAGAGGAAAATTGCCTTATCTAAAAAGTGGCAAATGAGGGGGTGTGAGAGGGGTGGCTGCTGCAAGGGGTGGCTGTACTATAGCAAGTACACTGCACAGGGACAAACGGGGGTACGGACAGCGGCACAACAGAGCATACGCTACGCAGAAATGCGTGTTGCCCATGGAGCACCCCGGGGGGTTTATATAACTGTGGGGTATAGGTACAGGCATTGCGCAAAACAAGGACGAAAGGACGGTGTACCAGCAAAGGCTGTGGATCAGTGGCCTGCATGGCTCAGGGGGAAAGGTACGGTGTCGGTTAACAGGAAAAGGAGTGGTACGCATGTACCTTATTTGGTCTAGGGCAGCATGGGTGTCCACGTAGCGGTACGTGTCGACCACACAGTGGACGACCGTCCTTTGGTTCTTGTGCAGCCATCGTACGGGCACCCTGGTAAGCGTGTACAGTCCAAATTTTTGGGGTGGGATCCCCAAATTTAGGGCACCGGCCTCGATTTGCGTGTCAGACCGCCTCGGGGGGCAAAAAAAAAATTTATCCAGGAGGTTCTCCTGGTCGTTGGGGTTCAGACCGTTCGTCAATCGGACACCCGATCGTGCATTTATTAAGGTTTAAAGATCGACACTTTTTAACTAAAAATGACTGAAATTTACGTATAAGCGTGATCCGGTGTCCGTTTTGGATGCTGTAAAATCTTATAATAGGGTAAAATCGCGCACAGATTCTAAATTTGGGCTCAGAATTTGAAGATTCTAAGTAGAAATGACTCAAATAATAAAATCATTGATTTTTATACCATAAAAACTCATAAATTTATCTATTACATGGACATTTCTTTATTAGTGAAGATGGGCATGTTACACCTCCAAAGAGACACCAAGGCCCCAATCAGAATCTAGAGATAGGAAGTTTTAGGAATGAAGGAAGACCTTTTCCTCGAAGCTCTTTCTCAGGAACTCCGGCTCTTTCAAGAATGTAGAGGGAAGAGCTTCGAAGTGAGAACAGGTGTTTCGGATGTCAGGGGATTGGGCACCAGCTCTCAAAGATTGCCCATCTCCTTCTATGGTCCAAGGAAGCGAGGGTCCCAGAGTTCAGAGACAGACTCCTTGTATATCAGCCCAATCAGGGTCCCCCGTGCCAAAATCAGGGCAACCCCAAAAGAGTGCCAACTCAGCTTGTAGCCTCCATGCAAAGTAGTCTCCGAACTCCCTCCCAAAATTGGGAAAACCAAAGAGAGAGAGTTCCACCTCAGACCACAACAGCTAGAGCCATCACTATAGCTGAGGAAGTGGAGGAAGAAAAAAGATAGATCTATGCCGTGATTGAGCATCAGGGGCAAAATCATCAATTCTCAGTCCTCCAAACTCCAGCAGAGTACCAAGGTAAGCAATTCAAGCTTTTGATTGATTCAGGCAGTACTCATTCTTTTATTTTCCTAGGATGTCTGGTAAGTTAGTCCTAAATCAAAAATCAGGGGAACCTATGCAAGTGGAATTGGCCAGCGAAAAGATTCTTTTCACCCACCTATGCAAGTGGAATTAGCTAGCGAAAAGATTCTTTTCACCCACCTTGAGATAGACCCTATTCAGTTTAGTCTAGATGGGAACGTAACAGATTGCCAGTTCAGATTCCTACCCTTGGGAATCTATGATGGAATCCTTGGAATGGATTGGCTCCATAAGAATCAGGCTAACATTCATTGTCACAATGGAACCATCTCTTTCCTTGACCTTCATGGGAATAAAGTTCAAGGAACTGGAATTTTCGGATCCCCAGTGCTCTAATTAGTCATGGCTTCTAAATTGTTAAAAGGGCTCAGAAAGAGGCAAGTTGTTTATGTCGTTAAGATTGTAGACATAAAATGCAAGGCTAAAGAACTAGAGTGATTAAGTGAGTATGCAGATGTGTTCCAGAAGAGCTGACTGAGATGCCTTCGACTCACGAAGTAGATCATGAGATCAAGTTAACCCCTGGAGCTCAGCCAGTAGCCCAGCGTGCATACAAAATGCCAGTCCCTGAAGCCATAGAACTTAAAGAGCAGTTAAGACAACTGTTAGAGCAGTGATTCGTCAGACCCATGTTTCACCTTGGGGTCGCCCATTCTCTTTTAGAAAGAAGAAATATGGAACGTTAAGACTCTGTATTGACTACAAAGGATTGAATCAATTAACAATTAAAAATAAGTATCCTATCCCTACCAGGATCGATGAACTTCTGGATCGGTTAAGTGGAACCCAAATGTTCACAAAGATAGATCTCAAATCCGGGTACTACCAAATTAGAATCAAGGAATAAGACATTTTGAAGACAACATTCAATACTCGCTATGGGCATTATGAGTTCACAGTCATGCCGTTTGGATTGACTAATGCCCCCGCGATGTTTAATCGTCTTCTGCACCATATTCTCATAGAATACTTGGATGATTTTGTTCTTGTCTTCTTTGATGACATCTTGGTATACTCAAAGAATGCTGCAGATCATCAAGATCATGTGCGCAAGGTCCTGGAACTCCTAAGGAAGCACCAACTCTTTGCAAAAAAGAGCAAGTGTTCTTTCTCTGTTGACTAGGTGGAATACTTGGGATTCATTGTGTCTTAAGATGGGATTTCTCCTGACCCCGTAAAGATCCAAGCAGTACAGCTTATCACCCCGAAAAGATGGCCAGACTGAAAGAGTGAATCAGGTAATAGAAGATATCCTTCGATCATGCTGTGGCAAGGAACCCAAGAAGTGGTTAAGCCATTTGCACACCTGGTTGAATTTTCTTACAATGCTTCTTATCATTGACGCATTGGGATGAGCCCTTTCAAAGCTCTGTATGGACAAGATTGCCTTACACCATTAACTTGGTCCGACCCATTTTTCAGAGTCGAGATGTCTAGACAGATGCTTGATGACATGGACCAGCAAATGCAATCAATCTGTAAAGATATTAAGGTAGCCCAGGATAGGGAAAAGAAGTATACAGATATAAAGAGATCAGACAGAGTATTTGAAGGATCAGATATGGTACGACCCAAAAGAAGTTCCTTATCTTTACGAAAGTACAAGAAGCTCTCTCCCAAATACTGTGGACCGTATGCTGTTATAAAGAAAGTAGGCGATCTAGCTTATAAACTTCTTCTGTCTCCCTATCTCAACGTACATAATGTATCCCATGTCAGTTTGCTTCAAAAATATGTACCCAGCCGAGTCAGTTTCTTCTTCTGCCTCCCTATCTCAACGTACATAGCGTATCCCATGTCAGTTTGCTTCAGAAATATGTACCTAGCGAAACTCTCTGCCTCTGCATAGATTATCGAGGGCTGAATCAAGTCACTGTCAAGAATAAGTATCCTATCCCTCGCATCGACGAACTTCTTGACAGGCTTCATGGGGCCAAAGTCTTCTCAAAAATAGATTTGAGGTCTGGTTACTATCAGATCAAAGTCAAGGAAGCAGATATACCCAAGACAACCTTCAATGCCCGTTATGGCCACTATGAGTTTACTGTAATGTCATTCGGGTTAACCAATGCTCCTGCAACCTTCAACCGCCTAATGCAAGATATATTCCGTCCTTACTTGGATGAATTTGTGCTTGTTTTCTTTGATGACATCTTAATCTACTCCAAATCAATGAAAGAGCATGAGGAGCATGTGCGTAGAGTTCTGAAATTGTTGCGCAGACACAAACTCTATGCCAAGAAGAGCAAATGTACCTTCTTTACTCATCAAATTGAGTATCTTGGGTTCATCGTCTCCAAAGATGGCATTTCAGTAGACCCCGCCAAGGTCAAAGATATTCTGGAGTGGCCATCCCCTAAATTAGTTCGTGAAGTTTGTGGGTTTTTGGGAATCACGGGATGGTATAGGATTTTTATCAAAGATTATGCCTTGGTAGCTGCACCTTTGACAGATCTTCTTAAGAAGGATTGCAAAATAGTGTGGCTACCAATCCATCAAAACAATTTTGATCAGCTCAAGGTCATTATTACTTCTACCCCAGTCCTGAAACTTCCTGATTTCACCAAGGAATTTGAAGTGGTTACTGATGCCAGTAGTCTAGCACTTGGTGGTGTCTCAGGCCAAGAAGAAAGACTAGTCACTTATACTTCTCGCAAGCTGAAGCAATATGAAGCAAATTATGCCACCCATGATTTGGAGCTCTTAGCAGTTGTTCATTGCCTCCAATTATGGAGACATTATCTCTTGGGGGGAAAATTCTATCGTGTAACTGACCACAAAAGTCTGAAGTGGATCTTCACCCAGCTTAACCTCAACATGTTGCAAAGGAGATGGATCTACAAGAATATGACTTCGACATCAAATTCCGCCCTGGGAAAGATAATGTGGTAGCAGATGCACTTAGCCACAAATCTTTCTTGAGTGCAATTTTAATGCCAAATAATCCCATACTGGTCAAGGTGGAAGAAGTCTCATCTCATGATCCAGATTATCAGAGGATGATGAAGTTAGTAGAAGAAGGGGGAAATTCAGAGAAAGAGAAGAATCTAATCAAGGGATACTCCACTCATGAAGGAAGCCTCTACTTCAATCACAGGCTATGTATCCCTAAGGATCGTGCTTTAAAGAAACTAATCCTCCATGAAGCTCATGATAGTCTTGCTGCAGGACACCCAAGCTATGCAAAAACATTAAATGTCGTAAGAAGGAGCTTTCATTGGGCAAACTTGAAAAATGATGTCCTTCGGTACTTGAAGCAATGTCTCTCATGCCAAAGGATCAAAGTTGAAAGGGTCAAGATGCCTGGGAAACTTCAACCCTTGGATATTCCCCAAATGAAGTGGGAGTGCATTAGTATGGATTTTGTCACAAGTCTCCCCACTATTCAAGGAGGATATGACTCCATTCTGGTAGTAGTGGACTTACTTACCAAAGTAGCTCACCTTATACCAACAAAGAAGACCTTCAAAGCTTCTGATGTTGCTCGAATATTCATCAAGGAAGTCCTCAAACTTCATGGTCTCCCAAAAAGGATAGTAAGTGACCGGGATTTTGACTTCACTTCAAAGTTTTGGCAGTCCTTATTTCAAGCCCTGGGAACTCAACTTTGCTTTAGCACAGCTTATCATCCAGAGACCGATGGCCAGACTGAGACAATCAATCAAGTAATTGAAGACATTCTCAGAGCATATTGTGGATGGGAGCCAAGAAGGTGGATTCAATACCTTCCTCTGGTAGAATTTACCTACAATGCATCTTATCATTAGAGCATAGGAATGTCACCATTCAAGGCACTCTATGGGCAAGAATGCTTGTCTCCTCTAAATTTCTCTGATCCGACCATAAGAGTTGAGGCATCCCCAGGAAAATGCTCGAAGAGATGGAAGAACAAACCAAGGCAATCCAAAAGGATATTAAAGCTGCCCAAGATCGACAAAAGCATTACGCTAACACGAAGAGGTCTGAAAGGATCTTCAAGGAAGGAGACAAAGTTCTTCTACAGTGCAACCCAAACGAAGTTCTCTCTCACTTGGGAAATATAGGAAGCTCAGCCCTAGGTATTGTGGTCCCTATACAGTTATCAAGTGTCTAGGTAAAAGTGCCAATAAACTCTAGCCCATATCAAAGTCCACAATGTATTTCATGTAAGTTTGTTAAAACCTTATGTACCTAGTCTCGATCATATTCTTGATGATGAACAAGTTGTAATCCCTACTCAAGGAGTCCTTGAATTACAGCCCAGTAGCATCATAGATTCTAGGGAAAGGCAACTCCGAAATAGAACTCTTGTAGAACATCTAGTACAGTGGAAAGATTACTACCCTGAAGAGGATGCCACTTGGGAAGATGAAGCTACACTCTTAAAGGATTATCCCCAATTCATGACAAGATGAGTACATCTCGATTTCTTTAAGGGGGGAAGGATGTAACATACCCATCTTCACTAATAAAGAAATGTCCATGTAATAGAGATAAATTTATGAGTTTTTATGGTATAAAAATCAATGATTTTATTATTTGAGTCATTTCTACTTAGAATCTTTAAATTTTGAGCCAAATTTGGAATCTGCGCGTGATTTTACCCTAGTATAAGATTTTACAGCATCCAAAACGGACACCGGATCAAGCTTATACGTAAATTTCAGTCATTTTTAGTTAAAAAGCGACAACCTTTAAACCTTAATAAATGCACGACCGGGCGTCCGATTGACGAACGGTCTGAACCCCAATGACCACGAGAACCTCTCGGACAAAAAAAAAACGCCCCCCGAGGCGGTCTGACACGTAAATCGAGGCTGGTGTCCCAAATTTGGGGACCCCGCCCCAAAAATTTAGACCGTACACACTTACCAGGGTGCCCGTACGACGGTCGTACAAGAACTAAAGGACGGCCGTCCACTGTGTGGTCCACACGTACCGCTACGTGGACACCCATGCTGCCCCAGAGATCAGATAAGGTACATGCGTACCACTCCTTTCCCTGTTAATCGACACCGTACCTTTCCCCCTGAGCCATACAGGCCACTGATCCACAGCCTTTGCTGGTACACCGTCCTTTCGTCCTTGTTTTGCGTAGTGCCCGTACCCGTACCCCACAGTTATATAAACCCCCGGGGTGCTCCATGGGCAACACGCATTTCTGCGTAGCGTATACTCTGCTGTGCCATCGTCTGTCCCTGTGCAGTGTACTTGCTATAGTACAGCCGCCCCTTGCAGCCACCCCTCTCACACTCCCTTATTTGCCACTTTTCAGATAAGGCAATTTTCCTCTACCCCCCTCTTGCTAGGAGGCAGTGTCCTTAACTCTTCTCCCCCCCTCCCCCCTCGGTGTGCAGAGACTTACAGCAACCCTCAGCCCTTCTCCCCTTTTGCAAAACGTTTTTGTGTTAAGGACATCTCACAATCCCCCCCATTTGCGTGGACTTTAGTAGTAAGAGGTTTTTGCCTTAGAGAGGGTTCGTGCGCTGTGGTCTTTTGCTCATACGGTGAGCAAACAATCTCAGAATTGAGATCTGACTGAAGCGTTTCGACCGCGACAGCGAGCCCCACAAGATGACATCCAAGATGGCCCCTTCCCGAAAACGTCAAAATATTGCCTCGGGAGGAGCGCGCAACAACGAGATTAAGGAAGATGCTCCCGAATACGGCTCCAACCCTCCCTTTACAATAGTTAAGGCCCTTGACTACATTAGAATATTTTTCTTGGAGGAATCACCTGTGCTTTCTGGGCAAGGAAAGTTTTTTCTGGGTTCGGTTTTGGAAGAGCCACCGGACTAGTGGACATTCGTGGGCGAGGCCCCGACGAGTGGGAAGCTCTACCCTGCACGTGAGGTTGCTACTTCCGCTGCCAGCACTCCAAAGTTCGATGTGTAGAGAGGGCAGGGGTCTCACAACAAAGATGTGAGCATCTGGATCCTCCTCACTCTTGCCCTTGAACTTTGGGCATTTGAGAGACATCCTTCCCACAGCTACTAGTTCTTCTTCTTGATCTTCCTACCTCCTATTTTGAAGCTCCTAGTTTTCTTCCTCTCCCTCCTGGTTCCTCCGAGGTTCTGATTCTGCCATTCGTGTTGTTGGCACGGAATCCCTTCCGAAAGTCTTCTTGGATGATGTAGTAGCCCTTCAGTTCCTAAGGCCTTCGATTGCCATGCACAACAACACCACATTGGTCTGCTTGAGCTTTCTACATTCTCCATGCACTATCCATTGCGCTCCTATGACTCCCTCATGAACATACCCGACACAAGGATGTGTACACTTCCTCTTTTGATCTACCCAACTAGCTTCTCTATTCAGACTTCCTATGTAGAACTAACCTCTACCTTCCTACTCCCCTTTCTGGCATACCATTCCCTAACAGGATCAGTGTCAAAAAAAGTGTCAGTGTCTAGTCAAGACCCGGCACTTACGTGGTTCCAGACCACCTAGTTTTCTCTCCCCTGAAGAGAGCAGCAACAACTAATACAACTGTACCCAATGCGACAAGCCAATGCTGGCGCATTGAGCTATCGGTGTGCCTAAGCTTGGGGAGTTAGTCGTGACTACATGTAGGTTAGTTCCTAGGTCTTTCATGATTTCGGATAAGAGTTAACGTCCAAATAGGCATGTAATTAACACGGAATAGACAGAACTATGAAGTGCAAAAAAGAGACAAGTCAGAGACCAACCCATGAGACATTCTTCAATATTAGCTTAGACTCTCAACTCTACAATACACTGGCAATCACTCAGCTCATGAACTCCTTAGATCAACTATCCATTCAATCGTCTTCCTCTATCCACTTACCCGAGAATAATTCCCTTCTTCGCTGCTTACATCCATCTGGGTACTACCCATTTTCAAGAAGTCGTTACAAAGCAAGAAATCTTAACCGCTAGTTTATTACAAAACGGGACAATCTAGGTGGTGGCCAAAGGGGTTGGTTGGCCAACAGGAGTTCATTGAGGAGTATGTTTTGTGGCAAAAGCTCTAGGGCTTCCAATTAAGGAAAACTAAACAGACTATGTTTAGATGTCATTGACCTTGGCTCTTATGTCTAGGGATGGCAAACAAGTCACATAGCAGACTTACCTTTTGAGTCCTTATAGGATGCAGACTTAGAGGATGCCAACCAAGCACAAAATATGTTGACACATGTGAAGTATATGGATATGGCCAACTGTATGTCTTGGCCCATGAAATTGTGGAAATTTTCAAGGATTTAAATACATATTGCAAGGATCACAACTTGGAGGTAGTGGCTAACCGTTCTCTCTTATATATTGAATCTTTGCATAAGGAGCTAGGGCGCTAGGTGTTCCCCAAGGCACTCAAGATCAGCCAAATGTGGAAGCTACATTAATGTCACAAGCAAAAGGTGGGAAAGGCAATACATCTAAAAATCTTACTAAAGATATATCTTCAGAAGTGAGCACAATATCAGAGAAAGGATTGGACTTCTCACAAAGCAAGGCAAAGGAGGTGGTCCCAATCATGGTGGAAATGTTTATTCCGATAGCCACAATATCTAGACTATTGAAAACAATTGGAGGAAGAGAAGAGAATCTTGACACTATGGGCTACAGAAAAGCACAAGATCCAATATGACATGGGCCCACTCAAGAAAAAGTGTGAGGAATTTCTACAAGAGTTAGGAGCTACAAGTGAAAAATTTTAAGAGGACAAGTAGCCACGATATCTAGCTATTGAAATAGTTGGAGGAAGAGAAGAGAAGCTTGACAAAATATCCAATATGACATGGGCCAAGAAAAAGTGTGAGGAATGGCTACAAGAGTTAGGAGATACAAAGAAAGACATGGATCAATTTAGCATGGCCAACAAGGAGTTTTCTCAACTTCAAACAAATAAATAGAAGATTATGGGGAAACTTGTAGAAGAACAAAAGTGAATGCTCAGCTCTAAGATAGATAAATGAAAAGAAATGGAAAGATAGCTTCCAGAGGCCTATGAAACTTTTTTAAAGGAAATCCAAAAGTGCCAAGAAAATGAGAGCGAGGTATCATAAAGAGAAAAAGAAAAGTAAGTCCTTGAAGATGGAGGAAGCTCTTTAACTGGTTCAAAGGTATAAAGTTGAAGCAAGAGAACAAGGCCGAAGAACTAGATAGAGACTGAAGATACAAGCTTGCCTCCCAAGAAACAGGTGACACCCTCTTTTCTCATGCTTCTCAGTTATCCATAGTTATCCCTAAAATGCCCAAGCAAACTCAAGCCTTTTTCACATCTACCTTGTTGCTATCAAATGACTAAAAGGGAAATATATTTTTTATCACACCCATTAGCGATAATGATGTAGATTTCATGGCGAGGAGGTGGTCAAAATGCACACCTCCTACTTTTATCATGGCCATATTTCATGGGGATATAGAGCTACATGAGCTCGATGATGTGTTTAGGTTTCCAATTCATCTTTTAATTCTTAATTTTAAGGCCAGGGTCATTGTACCTAATACAATCTCAGGGTTTTCTCATGATGAAGAGTATTTCCTTCTCAATTTGCTTAAAAACATGTATGAGGAGGATTAGTAGTGCCCTATGGAGTTTATTTCTAATAGCCTAGATTGGATGCACACTTATGTGGTAGTTATGAAGCTAGGAACTGCTATTTATACCTACAGGCACAACGCAGTGAGTCTTACCACCCTCTGGAACTATTCTCAAATCTATGCTCACATCTAGAAAATTTAGAAATTTCTATTCACCTAAAATACCCCCTAGATTAGATGATGAAGGCATACGTTCCTTAGAGGCTAATCTAGAGAGTAAATTTAAAGGAAGGCATACCTTCCTTAGAGGCTAAGCTCGAGAGTGAATTTAAAGACAAACCACAAGACCCTGATGTGGATAAGGAAGGGAAGAAGTGACTAAAAAAGTTCACTTGATCATATAGGAGCAGTTTTCACTTTTTTAGTAACTTAGCAAACCCTCCCATCTCAAACTTGATCATATAGGAACACCTTTCACTTTTTTAGTAACAACTTAGAAAACCCTCCCATATCAAACTCTACCCCAGGAAGAACCTAAAAATGGTGAAGGCCCTCTACAGTATACTAATTATCTTGGGAAAGATCTCCTCTTGGCATTGAGTAAAGAAAGGAATAGGAACTTATCCTGGAAAGTCCATGATTTGGTGTGGATCATTAACCAACTCAAGAAAGTTCTCTCAAGACCAGTGAGCAAAATAGTGACACTTGGCTTAACCAACTCAAGGAAGTTCTCTCAAGACTAGTGAGAAAAATAGTGACGCTTGGCTTAACTAACTCTAGGAAGTTCTCTCAAGAACAGTGAGCAAAATAGTGACACTTGGCTACATGAAACTTTGACTATGATATAAGAATGCTACACTTAATCACATGGTAGAAGTGTCAATCTGTAACTTAGCCCAGAAGCTAGAAAAATAGGAGTGGAAGTGGTTTTCAATGAGGATCACTAATGGTAGTAAGGTAGGAGTGTATTAATAATGAAAGAGATTTTGGACCTACAATAATCTTTAAAAAGACTCACAACATTGTGGTTTATTGCACATGGGCTTATATGACATGCATTTTTTGAGTGAAGCTCTAGTGTCCCGTGAGGAATTATTTTACCACAATCAGGATGCTAACAAGCTGCTTATCTCTCTCAGTCTCAATGCGTCCACTCTCCAAATGGACACAATCAAGATGCTAACAAGCTGCCTATCTCTCTTAGTCTCAGTGTCCTTTCTCCAACTGGATCTCTACAACATTACCATGTAGGATTTAGAGCTTCTTTCCCATAATCTTTCATGCTATGTAGTGCCAACCCTTGTGTTTGTTGCCACATTCTTGGGAGAGTACATGTTGTAGAACTTCCATGTGTTGGAAATAGGGTTATAGGAATGCGCGCGCTCGCGCACACGCACACACACACACACACACACACACACACATAGTGGAGAAGCTCAAGGGAGAACATAATGAGATGATAGATAGATAATGAATGTGTGCTATACAAAGGTGATAAGTATACCCCAAGATGGGTGTATACTAGCACGGGGGAAAAAACCTCCAAAAGAGGGAAAAGATGCCCTGGCTGGTCCTAGTGTGTTCACACACATCATTACTACCAAATATGGCTACAAATCCCCCCTTGAGTGATGATGTGAACAAGGAGTAAGCTCACACTAGAAGTATAAGGCGCTTTAGACTATGACACAGAGCCTAGACTAGTCCCCAAAGGGAAGTAAGTTTAAAGATTTTTGCAAAAAGCTTCAAACTTCTCTCATGGGAGAGCCTCGTGAACAAATTTGCCAAGTTGTTATGTGTTGGCACATAAGCCAAGTTGATTCCCCTACAAAGCATCTCTCCCTGACATAATGATAGTGCACCTCAATGTGCTTTGTACGAGCATAAAAAACTAGATTCCTTGCAATTGCCATAGCACTTTGACTATCAATGATGAAGATGGTAGTGGATGAGGACTTGCCAATACCCGAATAAACAATGAGGTGCTTGAGCCAAACACACTCAACTATATAGTTGTAAACGATGCCTATACACTTAGCTTCATAGTTAGAAGTGGCCATAGTGAGTTACTTCTTGTTGAGCCATGATATACATTAATCACTAAGGTGAAAGCGAAAACCACTTATGGATACGCATGTGTCATAACATCTAGCCCAATTTGAGTTTATAAATGTATGCAGTTTTGATTTACCCCCTTGGGATAACATAACCCAAAGTGCTTAGTTTCCTTTAGGTAACGGAACACCTGTTTGATAGACTCCCAATGCTTCGTGCTTGGGCTATGCATAAATCTGCTCAATATTGAGACCACATACTGAATGTCAAGCTTGGTGTTACATAAAAAGATAAGGCATCCAATAGCTTCTTGATACAAGCCAACATCAAAAGATTTTGCAACAAAAAGCTTCAAACCTCTCTCATGGGAGAGCCTTTGTGAACAAATCTGCCAAGTTGTTATGTGTTGGCACATAAGCCAAGTTGATTTTCCCTACAAAGCATCTCTCCTTGACATAATGATAGTGCACCTCAATGTGCTTTTATAAGATTCCTCCTCAGCGTGAATAATGAATAAGCTTTTACCCCAATCCCCTATAATTATTCCCTATTTTTGAATACAAGAAAGTATTATTTTTCCTTGTTTTTGTCTAGAGAGAAGAAAAATTCTAGAGAGAGGTAATTGAATATTGAGATATTTTTGCATATAAAAATTCTACAAATATCAAAAATATATTTTCCTAAAACAGAAGTTCAAAATAAATTCTCCAAGGTGCATTAAGAATTAATTAAAAATGATATAAGTGACCTTAGCCCAAGAGTTAAGATTTTCAAAAATTTCTGGATTATGGTCCAATTAAGGTTCCAATGGGCCAATAGGATTAATCCAAGTGCTGGGATGAGATAAATCCAATGAATAAAAGAAAATAACAATGAGATATTTTCAAGGAATGATGAATTTTTGACACCTTGGTAAGGAGAGGGGGACCTTTGAGGTAGGTGCCTCCTTCACATCTGTGGGAGGGTTTTTAATTCAAAAATATTAAGATTGGTTGGGGGCTTCCTTCTAAGATAAAGAAGCAAGCAAAATCTAGAGGTAAGAAGTAATTTCATGGTTTTCATTAATATTCTCAAAAGATTTCACTTCTCAACCCCTCTCAAGCTTGAGAAGTTTCAAATTAATTGTTTTCAATGCAAATCAGGTTTTCTATAAGAATTCTAATGATTAATCACAAAAAAGTTAGTCTTTATGCTTAATTAGGATGCTTTTTATGTATATCTCTCTCTCCCAAAAGAATAGTCATTCCTATGACTAATTCTTTATTCAAATGGATGCTTCTCATTGATGAATTCTCAATTCAAAAATCAAACTCTATGGAAGTTAAGCTAGAGGATAAGAAAATGGCTTTTTTATGCTTTTATGCTAATAAAATTAAGGTAAACTTATGATTTAATTCCATAAATTGGATTTAAGTCTAAGGATAGTTATTCTATCATAATTGTATTACAAAGTCTTTCTTTCTAGATATATTGAAAATTATTAGTAATAGCAGAGGGGCGCTATGGCAAAATTTTTAGAAATTTATGCATAATGTGAAGAGGACTTCCTACCATATTCTAGGATTAGTAATCCTATGCTAAAAGAATGATTTTCATCACATTCATGGAAAACTAATTTTTAGTATTTATGCATAAATAATTAATTAAAGAAAAGAGAAATTTTTGGTAAAATGATTATAACAAGAGGAGCAAAATGGCTCTCGCTAGGCTGAAAATTGTGGAAACAGCCAGGGTGGCATGGAGAAACCATTGTGACACTAACCATCTGGATAGGAATACCCAGTCCTAGAATGATCTTAAATCCTATCTAAGGAAGAGATTTTGTCCCCCCAGATTTTTAGAGCTAAATCGGGGGAGCAAAACCATTGAAGAATATCACCAAGCATTTGCTCTTCGCCTCAAGTATTCACCACCGCCTAGATGAAGAGCAACTTATGGCCAAGTTCATTCGGGGAATGAACGAACCCTTAGACATACTGGTCAAGAATGCCAAGCCAGTGTCCATGGGGCAAAAGCTGTAAGAATGGCCAAGGACTTCACCAAAGACTTCATTGTAAAAGTCCCGCCAAAACCAGCTCCCTCATCCTTCAAGAGATTCCAGACACCGGGAAGTTCTTCCAACCTTCCGCCTCCAAAGAGACACCAAGGTCCCAACCAGAATTTGGAGTCGGGAAGTTTCAAGAATGAAGGAAGACCTTTCCCTTAAAGTACTTTCTCAGGAACTCCGGCCCTTTTAAGAATACAGAGGGAAGAGATTCGAAGCGAGAATAGGTGCTTCGGATGTCAAGGATTTGGGCACCAGCTCAAGGATTGCCCATATCCTTCTGTGGGCCAAGGAAGCGAGGGTCCCATAATTCAGAGATAGACTCCTTTGTATCAGTCCAATCAGGGTCACCCGCACCAAAATCAGGGTAACCCCAGAAGAGTGCCAGATCAGCCTGCAGCCTCCATGCAAAGCAGTCTCCGAACTCCCTCCCAGAATTGGGGAAACCAAAGAGAGAGAGTTCCACCTCAGACTGCAGCAGCTAGAGCCGTAACTATAGCTTGATTCAATTCTCTGTAGTCAATACAGAGTCTTAACGTTCCATCTTTCTTCTTTTGAAAGAGAATGGGTGCACCCCAAGGTGAGACACTGGGTCTGACGAATCCCTGCTCTAACAGTTGTCTTAACTGTTCCTTAAGTTCTATGGCTTTAGGGACTGGCATTTTGTATGCACGTTGGGCTACTGGCTGAGCTCCGGGGGGCGGGGGGGGGGGGGGTAACTCGTTCTCATAATCTACTTCGCGCGAGATGGAGGCATCTCAGTTAGCTCTTTAGGGAACACATCTACATAATCACTTAACCACTCTGGTTCTTTAGCCTTGCATTTTATGTCTACCGGATCATCTTAACGACATAAACAGCTTGCCTCTTTCTGAGCCCTTTTAATAATTTAGAAGCCTTGACTAATTGCAGCACTGGGGATCCAAAAATTCCAGTTCCTTGAACTTTATTCCCGTGAAGGTCAATCATTTCCTATTTCTGAATACAAGAAAATATTATTTTTTCTTGTTTTGCCTAGAGAGATAAAAATTTCTAGAGAGAGATAATTCAATATTGAGATATTTTTAGATAAAAAAAACTCTCCTAATATAAAAAATATGTTTCCTTGAAATAGAAATTCAAAATAAATTTTCCAAGGTACATTAGGAATCAATTAAAAATGATTTAAAATACCTTAGCCTAAGGGTTAAGATTTTTTGAAATTTTTGGATTATGGTCCATTTAAGAATCCTATGGGCCAATAAGATTAATCCAAGTGTTGAGATGAGATAAATCTAATGAATAAAAGAAAATACGCAAAAATGAGTAAAAACTCACATAAGATGAAGAGTTGACTGAGTACAAGGTTTATTAGTTAAAAACTATGAGATATTACTAAAAAAATGAGATATTTTAGTATAATGATACATTTTTGACACCTTGGTAAGGAGAGGGAGATACTTTAAGGAGGTGCCTATTTCACACATGTGAATGATTTTTTAATTTAAAAATATTAAGATGTTTTTATCTCTCCTCTCTCCTGGATCAAACTGGATCAAAATGGGAGCTAAACTGGTCCAAATCTTGTCCAAATTTAGCCAAACTGAACCTGGAAAATTCTAGAACTTAGTTGGACTCAGTTAGTGGTCTCCCTCACCTATAAATAGACCCTCATTCTTTTGTATTCTCATCTGTGAACTAGACGATGCCAGTATTACATTAAAATAAGCATATTTTTTATTATCCCCTAAAAATCCTCTACAATTTGGAGAGATTGGAGTTTCTCTCTCTCTTCAACCTTCCTTGGAGCTTTCCTCTCAACATACTAACCAATTGATTGGTTGGGGGCTTCTTTTAAGAATAGAGAAGCAAGCAAATCAAGAGGTAAGATGTGATTTTATGGTTTTTTCTCTATTATTCTGAATGTTTTCACTTCTCAATCCCTCTCAAGCTTGAGAAGTATTCAAATGAATGGTTTTTCAATGCAAATGAAGCTCTCTAATGAATTTTAATGATTAATCACAAAAAGATTATCTTTATGCTTAATTTAGGATGTTTTTTTTAAGTATATCTCTCTCTCCCCCAAAGAATGGTCATTCCTATGACCAATTCTCTATTCAAATGATGCTTCTCATGGAGCAATTCTAAAATAAAACTCTATGCTAGTTAAGCTAGAGGCTAAAGAAATGGCTTTTTAATGCTTTTATGTTACATAAATTATGATGAACTTATCATTTAGATCCACAAATTGGATTTAGATCTATTGATAGTTAATCTATCATAATTGTATTACTAAGTTTTATTCTTTTCAAAATTATTAAAAATTATCAATAATAGCAACGGAGCTATGGTAAAATATTTAGAAATTAATACATGTCATTTTTATGCATAATGTAAAAAGAGGACTTCCTATTATATTCTAGGACTAGTCATCCTATGCTAAAAGAATAATTCTCATCATATCCATGGAAAATTAATTTTTAATGTTTATGCATAAATAGTTAATTAGAGAAAAAGAAGAATTTTTAGTAATTTTATTTTTATGATAAAAGAGGAATTCCCATGATAATGGAGATCCATGTATTTTCAATGGAGAAAGAGAAAAATAGGTATATTAAAATAATAAATATTTTTATTTAAAATTAAAGAGAAATTTTAGATAAATTATTTTTATGCATGAATAAATTTAAATGATGAAAGGAGAATTTCCATCATATTTGGAATTCAATAATTTAAATGGAAAAGTAGAATTCTTATCATATTTAAATTAATGGATATTTTTATTTAACTTTTAAGAGAAATTTTAGTTAAAATTATTTTATGCATGAATAAAATTAACTGATGAAAGAGAAATTCCCATCATATTTGGAATTCAATAATTTAAATGGAAAAGTGGAATTCTTATCATATTTAAATTAATGGATATTTTTATTTAATTTTTAAGAGAAATTTTAGTTAAAATTATTTTATGCATGAATAAATTTAAATGATGAAAGAGGAATTCCCATCATATTTGGAATTCAATCATTTAAATGGAAAAAGAGAAATTCTTGGTATATTTGGAATAATGCATATTTTTATTTAATTTGAAGTGGAATTTTAGATAAATTCATTTTATGATAAAAGAGAAATTCCCATGACAATTGGAACCTAATCATTAAATGAGAAAAAGAGAAATTTTAAGCTTATTTAAAAAAATGGATAATTGTATTTAATTAAAAGAAGAATTTTTATGATATCTAAGTAGAGAAAGATTTGAATTAATTTTTAATGACAAAAGAGGAATTTTCACCATAATTCCACCTAGGGAATTAAGGTTGAGAAATTAAATCACCAAATTAGTATTTACCCAAAAATAGATTAAATGGAAGAAGAGTATTTTCATTAAAACTCAATATTCTCTAATAAACCATTTCTTAATCTACTATGGAAAAAGAAAGAATGAAATCCACAAAGCTGGAATTTCCTTATTACGATTAGAAGTTCAGTAGTTGTTCATCAAATGAAATCCTTGTTAGAACTAAACCAAATGATTTTGGTTAGACTACAAGAGGGACGGAGAGTAAACCTACTTGTCCATCTCTCGATCTGAATCAAGCAAAAACTTCGTTGACCAATTCCAGTTCCTAAATACAAAGAATAGAATACCATTGAATTAAACTAGTTTTCCTTTGATCGAAATCACCAAGAATCTAGTTGGACAATCAGTCAAATGATGATTACCCTAATGAGAGATCAAGGATTCTCATTATGAAATTGGTAATTAAGGAAAAAGGGGTTTTGTGGAACCAATCTCAAACTGGGAATTTTGCTTGCATAGAACCTATGTTTTTCATTTAAAGGACTGTTTTATGCCAGAATGCTGGAGGAAGCATTTGGCATGTGTTTTACTAAGAGGAGGTTCGTTGTGCAACAGTTGTTGACAGGGAGTCGTCGAGGGACATCGCTCGTGGTAAAGCCTGCCAAGGTCTTGACTAGCCCTCGGTATGGTTAAAATGGTGCGCTTTCGGTACGATGGGCGAGGACCGACAAAGAGATCCCTCAGTGAACTGCTAGGACACCTAAGTAGGATCCTGGAGGGTTTTGACTAGGTGATGCACGGGCTCATGGTTGCTAGGACACCCATGCGTGTGTCGAGGAAGATTCAGATGGACTAAGAAGAATGACTTTTGTGAATCAAATTTTGATATTGGATTTCATTAGTTGGCCAGCTGGTCTTCACGCCCGTGCCTTTCGAGAGCGAGGGAAGTTTTTTCGGGCTCGGTTTTAGAGGAATCGCCGGACTAGTCTCTTGTTTGGATATCTGCGGGGCGGCGGGCGAGGCCCCAAGTGTGGATCCCCGCCCCGCGCGAGAGGCTGACTCTGCTTCCGTCGCCCCAGTGCCCTCGAAGGGGGCACCGCGGAGTGGGCTAGGGATCTCATAATTATCAATTAAAAATAAGTATCCTATCCCTAGGATTGATGAACTTCTAGATCGGTTAAGTGGGACCCAAATGTTCACAAAGATAGATCTCAAATCCGGGTACTACCAAATCAGAATCAAGGAATGGGACATCCCAAAGACAACATTCAATACTCGCTATGGGGATTATGAGTTCACAGTCATGCCATTTGGATCGTCTTATGTAGGATATTCTCAGAGAATACTTGGATGATTTTGTTCTCGTCTTCTTTGATGATATCCTGGTGTACTCAAAGAATGCAACTGATCATGAAGATCATGTGTGCAAGGTCCTAGAAATCCTAAGGAAACACTAACTCTTTGCAAAAAAGAGCAAGTGTTCTTTCTCTGTTGACCAGGTGGAATACTTGGGATTCATAGTATCAAAGGATGGGATTTCTCCTGACCCCGCAAAGATCCAAGTAGTCGTAGATTGGCAAGAACCCAAGACGGTAAAGGAAGTCAGAGGATTCCTAGGATTAACCGGATGGTATAGGTCTTTATACCCAGGTATGCTCAGATAGCATCCCCTTTAACTAACCTTCTCAAGAAGAGTACACTTTTTCAATGGACTGCAATGTGTCAGAGTGCCTTTGATAAACTAAAGATAGCCTTAGTAACCAACCCTGTCCTTAAGTTGCCAGATTTTACCAAACCCTTTGAGGTAGTTACTGATGCCAGTGGGTTTGCCTTAGGCAGTGCTCTTATGCAGGAAGGTCATGCCTTAGCCAGTGGGTTTGCCTTAGGCAGTGCTCTTATGCAGAAAGGTCATGCAGTGGCCTATGAATCCAAAAAACTCAGAACACATGAGAGAAATTATGCCTATGAATCCAGAAAACTCAGAACACATGAGAGAAATAACGCCGTCCATGATTAGGAGTTACTCTCAGTAGTGTATGCTTTGAAGTTGTGGAGACATTATCTTTTAGGATAGAGGTTCACCTTGATGACAGATCATCAAAGTCTAAAGTGGATCTTCACCCAAAGGGATCTCAACATGCATCAAAGAAGATGGATGCAGACCCTGCAAGAATTCGATTTTGAAATTAAGTATCAGTCAGGGAAAGAAAATGTGGTGGCAGACGCGCTCAACAAAAAGCCTCCTTGCTTGTAATTACAGTGGTGTCAAATCCATTAATCAGTGAATCAAGGGAGAGAATCATGCAGGACAAATTCTTTGCCCCTATTGCTACCCTTCTAAAGCAGGAAAGTAAGACTGTTCAGGAAATGAGTCGAGTTCTTGGGTACAAACTGGATGAAGGATGCATGTATTATAATAATCGGCTATGTATTCCCAATGATGAGGGAATAAAGGGAAGAATTCTGAGAGAAGCCCATGATAGTCTGATAGCTAGACATCCAGGGTTTATAAAAACCTATATGTCTATGAAGAAAAGCTTCTTCTAGCCAGGACTCAAAAAGGATGTACTTGATCATGTGTGGAAATGCTTAATGTGTCAGAGAGTCAAGATGCCAGGGAAACTGTAGCCTCTAGACATTCCACAGATGAAGTGGGAATGTATCGATTTACACCATACCCAGGCTGGTCAAGACCTGGGCAGGTTTTTACCGCATGAGCCATCTTTTGAACACTCCCCATGCCAGCTGTTATAACCGAACTTCCCTTAGAAAAACACATATACCAAATGCTCCCTCCAGCATTTTGGCGTAAGAAAGTCCTTTAAGAAAACAGGGTCTCTATGCAAGTTTTCAGTTTTAATTTTCTTTTAAATACAATGAGTATATCTTAATTCCATATCCCAAGACTTCTAGATCACAGGTCTGGATTCCCAATCAGAATTCCTCGAATTCTATAATTTTGATCCTTAGATCAAATCAAAGGTCTCAATTTAATTTCAGATTCGGTGGGTGATTTGATTGAATTTTTCCTGAACTGGTCACATCGTCTTTTCTTGAAACTGACGAAGGAGATTAAGTCGTGGTCATAGTTTGATTCAGGGTTCGAGTCTGGAAAGGTTCTCCCTAAACTATCTTTCTCGAAGGGTAAATTTCAATTACTACTTTACTGAATTTCATTCATTGAGTATTTTGCTTAACTGAATTCAAAACTAAACACGTACTCCTATGAGGAATAAATTAATCATTTATCTAAAATTCCGACTTTGATAGATCTTCTAAATTTTCTCATTACCATCCTAGAGAATATGAAACATTAGAATTTTCCTTCACATAGTATTTCCTTATTCATTTACCAATATTCATGGGATTTAAACAATGATTAAAGAGAACTCTCATTTTGATATAAAAAATTTCTGTATGCATCTATTTATGCATAAAATCCAACTTCTATGGAAAGAACACTTTTATATAAAAGAAAATTCTTTTATGCATCTATTTATGCATAAAAATCCTTTTTGATGAAAGTAACACTTTTATAATAAAAATTCTTTTATGCATAAAAATCAATAATGATGAAAGTAACACTTTTATAATAAAAAAATTCTTTTATGCATCATTTTATGCATAAAAATCAATATTGATGAAAGTAACACTTTTATAATAAAAAATTCTTTTATGCATCATTTTATGCATAAAAATCAATAATGATGAAAGTAACACTTTTATTAAAAAAATTATCCATTGTGCATCTTTCTATGCATAGAATTTAAATCTAATGAAAATCACTCTTTTATAATTAAAAAAAATAACCAATATGCATCCTTCTATGCATAAAATTTAAATCTAATGAAAATCACTCTTTTATTTAAAAAAAACCAATATGCATCCTTCTATGCATAGAATTTAAATCTAATAGAAATAACACTTTTATAATAAAAATATTTCTACTATGCATTTTTCTATGCTCTTCATCTTATGTGAGTATTTACTCAATTTTGGGGGGATTTTCTTTATTTCTTCTATTTATCTCCTCCACACATTTGGATGAATCTGATTGGCCCCTCAAAACCTTAATTTAAAATTTTTGGAAAATCTGGACCCCTAGGATAAGGCCTTTTGAACAGATTATAATTGATTTCTAATGCACCTTCTGAAAATCTTTTTGAACTTCTCTTTCGGAGGATTTTATTTTAATAAGAAGAGATATTTTTCCATCCAAAAATATCTAAAATGTGAATAACCTCTCTCTAGAACATTTTCTCTCTCTAAGCCAAAATAGGTAGAAACAAGATCTTTTATATCTGAAGAGGGATTTGATTACAAGGGAAGATACTGGACATCTTGAGGGGCTGGGGAGGAATCTTACAAAAAGGGTCACTTACATCTTCAAGACTTAGTCGTAAACCCAGCTCCATAGGTGAACCTCTTCAATAATGCATTTATGTATTTCCGCTAAAACATAATAGTGCCATCCTTATGCTGCCAAAACTCAATGCCCAAATACTAGTGCAATAGTCCAAGATCTGACATCTCAAAATACTTCTCTAAATCAGTTTATAAAAGCTTAAATATGATCATCATTAGAGCTTGTGAGCAGCATGTCAGCAACAACGTATAACATGATGAGACCAATTAAACTTCCTTAGTCCTCTTAATATATAGAGGGTACTACTAGTTGGGCTATTGCAAAAACCTTGTGCAAACCAAGTATGCATGTATTTTTTTGTACCATGCTCTGGGAGCTTGCTTAAGACCATATGAAGCTTTCTTTAATTGGCATTTTGGTTCTTGACTTTTCTAAACAAAACCACGAGGCTAAGATACATAGACCTCCTCCTGAAAATCTCCATGCAAGAAAGCAATTTAATATTTAATTGACATACATTCCAGCATGTATGTGCGACTAATGCAAGCTTTCTATCACTTAACACTACCGTCCATTCTATGTTTGAGCTTTTAAACCCATTTTGTACCAAGTGTAGGCGTTGAAGGTATCCCAAGCAACCAACTAGGGAGGATCAAAGAGATACATGCAGAATGAAGAGAGAGAGAGAGAGAGAGAGAGAGAGAGAGAGAGAGAGAGAGAGAGAATTCTCAAGAGATAATGTTTGCACAATACAATGATGATTTTATTATTTTGTGTTGAACCCCTACTAAGTACATGCTTTTTATAGGCAAGTAGCCTTATCTTTTGAATCAATCAAATCTAGACTAAGTCTTCTAAGGAAACTTTCTACACACTTGCACAATATCAAATCCAAGCCTAAGAGGCTATTCACACACAAACACACACTAGTACATTCATAATAATAATGAGTGTTCACATGTAGTTGTACACTTGGGCTACATGATTGATCTTTGACATTGGAGCCCATATAATGATAAATAGCAAGAGAACATATGTTGTCTCCGACATAAGAGGCAAGTCTACCAAATCCCATATATCAATTTTTAATATCAAATCATACTTAGATTGCATAGCACTCATTCAATTTTCATATTCCTTTGATTCATCAAAGGAGACATGTTTCTCTTTATTACATAAACTCGCAATAAGAGCACAACCTATGTCAACATGAGATACGGGATGAGAACCTGCCTACTAGGCAAAGGAGTGGCCAATTTTTTATCACATAGTGTTTACACCAGCCTATTTGGCATACTTTTTTACTCCTCAATTTCCCTTTCTTCCTCATAATTGCATCCACATTTGCCTTCGATATATGGGCTAAAAAACATGTTGATTTGTAACCTGTGTGGACTGATTTTTAGTATTCCTTTGAGTACTCGAATGCTCTACATCAATGTGTCCTACATTGAACAATGGAAGGAGAGTGTCAAATATGTCCTGCAAACATAGATTTTGTTAATTTTTTTACACAAAAGCAAGGGCTGAATCGCATCTTCCACAAATACAATATCTCTGCTCACAAGAATCTTCTTGGTAGCAGGATGATAGAGGCGGTAACCTTTACTTTCCGAGCTATACCCCACAAAAATACATTTAATAACCTTATCATCAAGCTTGCTCTACTGGCAAATTTTCTTAGGAATAAGTACATAAGCAAGACAACTAAAAATTGGTAAGTGAGCCACAAAGAGCTTTTTTCCATTCCAAGCTTCAAAAGGCATAATTATATACAAAGCCTTTGTAGGACACCTTTTAAAACATATGTTACACACATGACTGCTTCTAGCCAAAAACCATGAGGTAACTCCTGAGTTTTAACCATACAATGTGCCACCTCTATGAAAGACCTATTTTTTACGTTTAGCTATGCCATTTTAGTGAGGAGTATAGGGCAAAATATATTAGTGTTTTATTCCATGATCAACCACCCATGTATGCATGAAACTCCTTAGACATATTGTAAGATTCCTCCTCGGGCTGAATATTGATTAAGCCTCTACTTTAATCCCTTGTAATCATTCTATGTTTCTGAATACAAGAAAATATTATTTTTCCTTGTTTTTTCTAGTGAGATAAAAATTTCTAGAGAGTGGTAAATAAATATTGGAATATTTATGGATAAATAAATTCTACAGATATCAAAAAAATGTTTCCCTAAAACAGAAAATCAAAATAGATTTTCTAAGGTGCAATTGGAATTAATAAAAATTCATTTAGAAGACCTTATCCTAAGGGTCAAGATTTTTTGAAAATTTTGGATTAAGGTTTCTATGGACCAATAACATTAATCCAAGTGTTGATAAATCCAAAGAATAAAAGAAAATACCCAAAAATGAGTAAATGCCCACATAAGATGAAGAGTTGACTAAGTACTAGGTTTATTAGTTAAAAATTATGAAGTATTATAATAAAAAAATGAGATATTATGGAGTAATCCCTCATTTTTGACACATGTATAAGGAAAAGGGGGCCCTTCAAGGAGGCGCCTATTTCACATGTGTGGATGAGTTTTAAACTAAAAAATAATAGGATATTTCTGTCTCTCCTCTCTCCTAAATCAAACCAAATAAAAAAGGGAGCCAAACCGGTCCAAAACTTGTCCAAAAAGGGAGCCAAACCGGTCCAAAACTTATCCAAATTCAGCCAAACTAAAGCTAGAACATTATAGAACTCAGTTGGACTCAGTTAGTGGCCTCCCTCACCTATAAATAGACCCTCATTCCTTTGTATTCTCATTTGTGAACTAAACTATGCCGGTATTACTCTAAGTTAAGCTTATTTTCTATTATCCTCTAAAAACCCTCTACAAATTGAAGAGATTGGAGCTTCTCTCTCTCTTCAATCTTCCTTGGAGACTCCAACAACATACCAAACCAATTGATTGGTTGGGGGCCTCTACTGTGATCCAAGAATCAAGTAATTTAGGAGGTAAAGTGTGGATTATTGTCTTCTTTTTCTTAAATCTCCAAATGTTTCTCTTCTCAACCCCTCTCAAGCTTGAGAATGTTGATATATATATAGGCAGTGATGTGTGTGAACACACTTAGGACCGCCGGGGTACTTTTTCCCTCTTTAGGAGGTGTTTTCCCCCGGCTTGTATATACGCCCATCATTCTAGGGCTAACTTATCTTTTGTACATTGACACAATCTAATACATTGTGTGTTGTGTGCATTCTTGCTTCTTCTTCTCCAAGCTTTGTGTGCTTTCCTGCAACCCTAATTCCAACAATTGGTATCAGAGCAGGCATCGGCTCCCAGGGCTACGCCACCGGCATCCTCCGACTCACGTTCTCCGATTGAGGTGAGCTTTCACGAGCGCTTTTGCAGGTCCCTATACTCTGCAAATAAACCCAAAGGGTTGTGCGTTCTCAGAAATTGCATCTGAGGTCGTTTCGGGCTCCGTTTTGGCATTTCAAGTTCTGCACAGGTGTTTTCGTCATTTTGTGCAAAAATTTTGACAGTGTAATTTTCTGCAAAACAGGCATACATATTCTATTGTGGATCGTGCTACATAGCATGAGTTGTTTTCTGTTCAGTCTTTGCATCATTACAGGTAGCTTTTGCATCAGTTTCAGTAAGTGGCCATGGCTGATAACAGCAATGATGTATTTCGCATGACATTGTGTAGGGTATGGATGTACGTCCAGGTTCTGTGGATGTAGGATCTGTTGAGGATGTTGCAGGTTCTAGCAACTCTACTGTTGCTGCTGTTTTACCCACTGCTGAGCAAGCTCGTTGGGATGGTAAAGATGTGCAGGCTCATGCCTTGATTGCACTTTCTATCAAACGTAACATCACCCCACATTTCATTCAAATAAAACAGCAAAACAGGCTTGGGATATTCTAGCTGGTTTGTATGCAGGTTGTAACGAGGCAAAAATATCTTACCTGCGTAAAGAGCTAGAATTGAAGATTATGCAGGAAGATGATGACATGAATGTTTTTCTTGCTGAGATTAAAGATCTCAAGACTCTATTGCACAATGGGAGAGTTCTTTGTATTGTGAGAGATATTCACTTATATACATGGCCCATAAGTGTTCCCACTCACTTAAATTGTGGTCGGTTGGGCACTTTAGGCTCATAAGAGATCTAATGCTATTACAATGACTATTCTCATAATATATCCATGAAGTACATCACTTAGGACTTCATCCTAACTTGCTACCTAATGCTCTCGAAGCGAAAATCGCCATTAGTATTCCATCGAACCAATACGGGTGCCCATCCAAGTTGTAGATTTGGCCACCATTGCTTCACATATCTTGAATGTGACACCTTTTGGTGTATCTTCCTTGAGTCTTATCTAAGAGATCATCCACACGTGGAATAGGATATCTATTCTTGAGACAATATTCTTGAGACAAACCTCATTAACCATTACTGTAACATCGCCATAGCCTGTGCCATACCTGAGAAGGGCCTAGAACTCTAGTAACCACCCATCCATAGAGGGATGAGAGGCCACCATGAGACATCCATGAAACCTAGTAGAAGAGAATAGGATAACTCTTCGCCCAACTGCCGGATATAGGAACCCTAGCCGGCTAACTTTAGCCCTGGCCGTCCACACTAGTTCAGACTCCCCTGAACTGCATGACTCCCCCTAGTCCTACCCTTGTCTTGACATTACTCCCTCCTTTTGGAAGAGTTTTTGTCCTCGAAAACAAAGGTAGGATATCGAGTTTTGAGAGTACTAATGTCCTTCTAAGTTGAACCTTCGTCCGGTCTATCTTTCCACTTAACTAGACATTGTTGTCTAATTTTGTGACGAGTTTGCTTATGTTAAAAATCCAAGATGTGCTCTAGCTCATGTGGTAAAATCGGAGGTTCAATTAAATCTACAAGAACACGTATATCCATCACATTGACATCTTTGCCTAGTGGTGGAAAAACACCTATATCCATCACATTGACATCTTTGCCTAGTGGTGGAAAAACACATATATCCATCACATTGGCATCTTTGCCTAGTGTTAGTCGTTTTCGCAGACCAACATAAAAAGCGGGGTGAACCTTGGAATGTTTTGGCAGAGGTAACTTGTAGGCACCTTCACCTACATGCTTAAGTATTGTGAAAGGTCCACAATACCGAGGTGAAAACTTTGGCACTTTGCCTGTCCTCAAAGTTCCCGAACTCAAGGGAACCTTGAGAAATACTTGGTTACCCTTTTCAAATGTGACCACTCTGTTGTCTTTGTCCGCATAATGCTTATAATGATCTTGGGCCTGTTTAGCATTTTCCTTAGCGATCTTTAGCATATCGTTAAGATCTTACAGAAAATCTTTAACCTTTTAAATTATTTTAGTAGCTAACCTCATAGCTACTGGAGATCGGGGTTGAATACCATACATAAGCATGAAAGGACTAAAGCCCGTTAGCGACATGCTTTACACTATTATAGGCAAATTCTAACTCGTTTGCCATTTACTCACATATGCCCTTACCATATCCTCAACTCCTACCACTAGACTTTCGCATTCTATAGAGGCCGCATATTTTATTGTTAGAGACTTTGACCAAATTCATGAGTTAGTAAAATTGAATATTCAAAAAGCTCAAGAGAAATACATGTACGTGAATCGTAAACATAAACATGTCATTTAATTATGTGCTTCTTCATATTGAGAAAAGGAGACTTATATCTGTAGAAACCGATCTTGTGGTAAAGTTAGCTCCTAGATTTTATGGACCTTTCAAGATAATTACAAAAATAAATGATAATGCATATAAGTTGGACCTAACTTCTAATTGACATATTCATAACTCTTTTTATATTAGTTTTCTAAGGCCCTTTAGAGGACCTCTACCTTCTCATCCTACATTACAACAACCTCCTGGAATTGTAGAAGAAGAAGAACATCTTATGCTTGAATCTATCATTAACCATGAGACCATCACTACATGCATAGGTAACACTTAAGTATCTTGTGACTTTCAAGAACCATCCTATTAAAGATGCTAAATAGATGCCATAAAAGTTTTTTCGTTCTCACCAAAATCTCATCCAGTCTTATCATCCAGGCAATTGAGATCAATTGCAACCCGAACAAGAGGGAATGTTAGTCATAACCTCTATGGGGATGCCCATTATTTTATTTCAATATATTTAATTTAGATGCACCTTTTATTTATATCATTTACCCAGGATTAATGTGTTTAATTAGCTGTGTACACGCTAGTATGATCTGGTCAGGAATAATGTGTTTAATTAGCTTTGTGCACTGACTAATATTATTTTAGATGTAGGTGATGATTGAGTGGCACATTAATGTGTTGGACCACTATGAGATATTTTGGAAGACATATGAAGACCTTTTATGGTTTCATATTTAGGCATCAATACGTTTGTATGGCTAATTCTTTGTTTATTAAGGTTTATGATTTTAGTTTGTGCAAGTATATATCATTGTAATAATAATTCGAGTTCCTTCTCCAATATCATAAAGGTCTTGACACTTGACCATCATGTCAAAGTTTTGAACTACTTTATGGAGAAAGGAAGCCTGCATTTAAACATCATTAGTAGACATAACTATGGTATCACACATGTTTTGTGTGATATAACTATGGTATCACACATGTTTTATGTCTGGCTTCTTGAGTTCAAGAAAATATGTCGTGCATTCAATTTTTGATAATTTATATCGAAGTGAAGAAAAAACCATATGGACTCTTTATATATTATCATCAATAGTAAGTGGAATTTTGATTGCATGTTTAGATTAATAAAGAGAACATAAAACAATTTCCACTTTTTATCTCCTATCAATTATCTAAAGGGTTATTAGAGCTCACAAACATTAGTTTAATGTTCTACCTATAAGTAAAAATTCTGAGGGTAGGGCGTTATGCTATCCCTTTCTCTAGTTTAGGATTTTTCAAGGTGTATCATGGATTTAGACAATGCCCTTGCACTAGGATTCGAGAGCCCAAGCTACTCAGCTACACCTTGATTAGCTATAACTACACATCATAGTAAAGTCCGCACCCTAATTGTCTGTAACTACATATCATTGTAAAGCTATGCAAGGGGAAATGTCACAACAAATTTTGTGTCCATATGATAAAAGGTTGTTGCAGGGGTGAATTTCACTTGTCAGAGCTACACACTCTCAATCATTTTCTAATATGCATCAAGATAGCTTGCCTCTGCATTACACCACTCTTAGATAGTCTCCCCACTTGGATTTGAAGTCTCATAGAATCCCTTCATTTTGCTACATGACTTCCATGGCAACTTAAGGGTTTGGCTTCCGTCTTAACAACTAATTTCCTTGACTTTAGTCAAAATTTTATCTTAACATCTATAAAACCTATAGGACAAATATATAACATGAAGGGGGCAAGATACAATGAGCATCATTCTTGAAAGATGGAATAGTATAAGGACTACAACTTATACATAGTGATGTATGTGGTTCTATGAGGACACCATCGATTAGGGGATATCTCTACTTTGTGACTTTTATTGATGACTACTCTACACACCCTTGGTGTATTCATTTAAAAGCAAAGCCATAGGTTTTTACATGCTTTAAACACTTTTTGTTTCTATCATTGAATATGTACCTACATGTAAAGTTGGCAACCTTCATACAAATCGAGTGGGGGAGAATATGTCAAAGGAATTTCATGTATATATATGGCTAAAAGAGGCATAAAACATCAATGCACAAGTACACACCTCAACAAAATATGTGTGCCACTTATGCTGAACAGATGCCCCACCAAGGCCCTTCAGACAATTACCCCTTATGAAACTTGGAATGGCAGGAAGCCCTTTGCAACTCATTTTCGTGTTTTTGGTTAGCATGCTTATGCTCTTATGCAAGCTGGATGATAAGACAGTAAAACGCAATTTTGTGGGATAGATCTCAGAAAGAAAAGAGTATAGACTCTACAATTTGACCACATGGTGGATGTTGGTGAGTAAAGATGTCTTTGTTGAGAACTTAGTTCAGCCCATGATTTGATGCAAAATGTATGCTCACATGACATCTTTGATACTCTTACCTTTGTATAATGTTGGGTAGCCATATGTGGAGCAAATGAATGCTCAATAAGGTGCTAAAAATCACCCCATACTAGCTGAAAATCAACTTAAATTTCACCCCACAGATCAGCCTATTGAGATGAGACAATTGTGGATGATGTAGTGGATAAGGAAAGGGTAGCCATACATGCAACCAAGAGTATGCCATGGTTACCAGCTCATTTAGTTGGGTTCACACTATAGGGAATCCTAGTATGTATTTGGTTGAGTACCTTTTCATATTGTGTGTACTCTTATCTTTGTATATGGTGTGTTGAGTGTTGTGTGAAGAAGAAGATTTTCAGCCTCTCACCTTGTGTGTTCTCTTTTAGGGTTTTGTGAGGTGTGTGTGCTTGCAAGAGCTCAAGCTCTCTTCTCCCCTGCATCTTTTCATGGTATCAGAGCCTGGTTCATGCTAAGGGCTGAGCTACAAGAAGCAAGAGAAGCACAGGAAGCGGTATGAGGGTAAGAGCTTCATCTACTCTTCCCTATTTGTGTTGGCGACTACACCCTTGTCGGGGAGGAGCTCTACGGGAGGCACCGGCAAACGATCTCTGATTAAGGAGCTTTCTTCGCGGGAGTAAAGCTATAGGGCACCTATATTAACCCAGCAGGTGAAATTTTCGGGCCGAAAACGCGTTTCGGGCGCGTTAGGACCTCCGTTTTTCGAAAAGCAGGCGATTTCGAGCACTGCGGGTAAGTCATCGATTCTATGTAGAACTCTGTTTTAAGAAATACAGGAAGATAGATTGGTTGTGCAGACATTGTGTGTGCTGCAAGGAGGTAAAACAGTTGCCATTGGGTGTATGTATGCAGATTGAGGCCACTGATTGTGACATTTGAGTGTAGTACAGTATCGCTGGCAAAAAATACAGCAGTTTGTGCAGGACAAACCAGAGTGCTGTTTTTGGTAAATTTGTGTGTTTGGCAAGATGTCAAATGATGGCATAAACCAGATTGTTGCTGAGAAGCTTGACAAGAACAACTTTCATGCTTGGAGGTTCAGGTTAACAAATTTCCTGATGGGAAAGGGTTACTGAGACTACATATAGAAGGTGAGCATGAAGAGGCACCAGAGATACCGGAGATCAATCCGACTGCCGCAGATGTGAAAGAGTTCAAGGATTGGAACCAAGGAGCCAGAAAAGCTATGTATTGGCTCTCTATCAGTATACAAGACACCATGATTGGGCACATACAGGATGCCAAGTCCCCCAAGGAGGCGTGGGACACCTTGGTAAAACTCTATGAAACGAATACCAAGGCACAAAAGATATAGTTGAAGAATGAACTTCATACTGTGGAGAAAAAGAGTGTCTGTGAATGACTATGCATTGAAGATCAAGGGTATTGTGGAATCCCTTGCATCTATTGGCGTTTCAGTAGATGATGATGATAAGGTGGAAGTTTATCTACGTGGTCTCGGGCCACAATACAAGGCGTTCAAGATGTCTATTTAGACTCAGGAAAACATTCCCAATTTCACAAATTTGGTGTCTATGTTGATTATATAAGAGAAGAGCTTGGATGAAGACCAAAAGTCTTCACAAAACAAAAACAGTTTAGAGCAACAGGCCTTCTACACAAGTTTAGGAAGAGGACGAGGTAGAGGAGGCCGTGGATGCGAACAAGGAGGTGGCCGAACAGGTAATCAGAACTATGGCCAGCAGCAGCAACAACAACAGTCCCAGAATTCACAACAACAACAACACGCAGGTGGAAGAGGCCAATTCAGAGGCAGGGGGAGTCAAAGAGGTCGTGGAAATTGGCAAAGGCAGTATAATGATACACGTGGATGCTTTTATTGTGGTAAGCCTGGACATGTGCAGGCATATTGTTATAAGAAGCAGGCTGACATGCAAAATAGGAAATTGCAGCAAAACAACTATGCATCCTCGAGCAGAAATAATGAGGATATGAAAGGTTGTTTGTTATGCAGCATGTCGTTAATGCCATGTCTGAAAATGTTGAAGCAGCACATAAAGATGATGTATGGTACGTTGATTCAGGTGCTTCAAACCACATGACAAGTCATGGGGAGTGGTTCAAGGAGATGAAAAAACTTGAAAGACCAGGTTTTGTGGAAACAGGGGATGACACTGCTCATCCAATTGCCCATGTTGGAGATGTGCCATTGTCTATGCAGGATGGCAAAGTGAAGTACCTTGCAGATGTACTTCATGTTCCGAACTCCGAACATAATAAAGAATCTGGTTTCAGTTGGCCAGATGATTGAGCAGGGTTTGCAGGTTCGGTTTAACCCTGATGGTTGTTATGTTGAAGACTTTAAAGACAAGTGCAGGTTGGTTGCAAAAGGCAACAGAGTGGGCAGAATGTTTACATTGAATGTAAACATGCCTGAAGTGAGTGCTGCGATGTCTGCAAATGGTTCAGGAATTGTTGCAGACACAGACATTTGGCATAAAAGAATTGGACATGTAAATGTACAAAGAATGAAGTCTATGCAGACTAAAGGAATTGTGACAGGGCTGCCAAAGTTTAAAGTTGAAGGTATGCAGAAAATATGTGAAGCATGCCAATTTGGAAAGCAAACAAAGCATGTATTTCCACGTGACAGAAATGTGAGCAGAAATGCACTAGATGTTGTGCATTTAGATGTATGGGGTCCTACGAAGACCATGTCTGGGAGGCTGCAGGTATTATGTGACATTTATTGATGACCACACAAGGAAAGTGTGGGTATACTTCATGAAAGGGAAGAGTGAGGTGTTCACTCATTTTCAGAATTTCAGAGTTATGGTTGAAAAGCAAACAGGGAAACATGTAAAGTGCCTAAGGTCAGATGGAAGGGAGAGAGAACTTCTCCAATGAGTTCTCTGAATTTTTGCAAAAGAATGGTATTCAGAGACAGTTTACATGCAGATACACTCCGCAGCAAAATGGAGTTGCTGAGCGTAAAAACAGGCACATTGTTGAGATTGCGCGAGCATTGATGGGAAAGAAGAATATGCCGCATAGCTATTGGGGCTGAGGCTATTTCTACAGCAGTTTACATCATGAACATGACTCCAACTCTAGCCATACATGATGTAACTCCAGAGGAGAGGTTTACTGACATACATGATGTAACTCCAGCCATACATGATGTAACTCTAGAGGAGAGGTTTACTGGCAGAAAACCTGATTTGTCTCATCTGAAAGTCTTTGGATGCATTGCATATGTGCATGTGCCAGATGATCTGAGAACTAAGCTAGATCCAAAAGCTGAAAAATGTGTGTTTATTGGGTATTCCCTTGAGCAAAAGGGATACAGGTGTTATAACCCTGCTACAAGTGAGTTGAGGGTAAGCAGGGATGTTGTTTTTGATGAGATGACCAGCTGGTATGCTCCTAAAAAAGAAGCTGTTGGGGCTGATGTGAGTGGAAATGTGGTTGCACAGAATACAAGTCAGCAATCACAGTCTTTGAGTGGACCAGGAGAGTCCTCATCTAGTGGTTTAGTTGATAGACCATGGAGTGGCAGGCTGCATCATAATAACAGTCCTGCAAATGTGATTAGCACATCACATAAAGGCAAAGAGAAAGTGGTTGAGCCCCTTAGTATGCCTGACATTTCTGCAGGGCATTCTCATGTTAATGGAGAGTCTAGTGGCTCAGAGATGAGCCTTGATGAGGATCTTGGGATACCAGCTATGAGAACACCTGGTGTAAAGAAGGCTATGGAAGCCATGATTGCGAGGTCTTTCCAATACTTATAAGCCACTCAGTCCCTTGGACTATTCTATGCTAAAGGGGGTGATATTCAACTACATGTTTTTAGTGACTTCTATTGGGATCGATGTTATGACATGTGAGTCCTCTACTAGTGGCTTCTATTGGGATCGATGTTATGACATGTGAGTCCTCTACTAGTGGCTTCATCTTGGTGATTCATGTATATCATGGCTCAATAAGAAGCAACCACCAAACAGTGGCAACTTTGAGTTGTGAAGCCGAGTACATGGTAACTTTTATAGTAACAATGGAGTGTGTTTGGCTTAAATGCCTTTTGGCAAATCTTGGTGTTGGAGAAGTTCCCCAACTCCATCTTCACTGAAAAACTAGAGTGCATTAGTCATTGTCAGGGAACCTAGTGTTTCAGGCTTGCACAAAGTACATTGAGGCACGTTATCATTATGTCAGGAAGAGGCTCATTGCTGTAGATAAGAATAGCATGGCTTATGTGTCTACACATGACAGTAGATATGTTCATGAAGGCTCTCTCAAATGAGAGAGGCCCAAAGTTTCTCGCGCAAAGCTTTAGACTTCTTGCCATTTGGGAATTGAGTAGCCACATGATCCCAGCACATGTGGTTAATCGCTGCACATGATTGCCATTTGGGTATTGATCAGCCACATGATCCCTATACATGCTCACATCATTATTAAGGGGGGATTTGTAGCCATTGGATATAGGCTAATAATGGGTCTGGGCACTTTTCTATCCTTAGGAGGCTTTTTCCCTCGAGTGTGTGTAAGTGACCTTATCATGTCACTTCACTTGTACTCCACTTTTTCTCATCCATATATTTTGAGTGTTGTGCTTCTCTCTCTCTCTCTCTCTCCTTGCTTGTTGCATGTGCGTGTGCGTTGCTACCTTTGTCTCCATACACACATACACACATACATATGCACATAGAGATGTCTTGGAGTCACTTTTATGGTGGAGACAAATTTTATTCCTATTAAATATTTTAAACACTCTAAAGGTGAAAAAATAATTCAAGAAAATAAGCTAGTTAAGTGCAAGATGAGTATAAGAAGACACTTTTGAGTGGTGTTTAAAGTGAGTAGGAGAGAAGTATTGATGAATGTACTTCTTTAGAGTGTTTAATATTTTTAACACTCTAAATGTGAAAAAATAATTCAAGAAAATAAGCTAGTTAAGTGTAAGGTGAGCATAAGAAGACACTTTTGAGTTGTGTTTAAAGTGAGTTATTTAGGAGAGAAGTATTGATGAATTTACTTCTTTTCTTCTTTTATTGTTATTTTAGTGGCTTCACATAGTTGGACAAGAAAAAACCATGCAACAATTTTTTTTCATGAATAAGTTGACATGTGCATAGTTATGTGGAAAGGAAGTAGCCATATAGCTAACCATAATAAAAATCATTGTGGATTTATAGATTTTTTAGGTTCCATTAGAAAACCCCCCCAAAAAAAGTCTCACATTTGCATTAACCTTGTATGATTTTTGATAGACATATTTATTGCATGAACCTTCATGGTATCTTTACATTGTTCATGATGTTACCTCTTTATTTATGGCTAAACTTAAGTACATTTGTGATTACTATTTTTCAATGTGAGATTTGTTATACTTGACCGAGCCACGTATCATAAGCTACCCATTTGAATGCATATGTTTAGGTTTGTAAACCAACCTTCTTTTACATGTAAAAATTATCAAACAATAAGGATAAGTAAAACAACTTAGGGTTAGATGAAACATATATATTCTCATATACAATAAAGTCGCGAGCTCTTTCACTTTTATACCCAAAGCTAATCGAGACAATATTGTACCTTTGCATCATTTTGAACATGGTTGAATAAAGATAGTGGTACATAAAGATAAGTTGAAACATAAAAAAGGAGCAGGAGGAGGATGACTATGATGGGCATTGGAAATGGATAGAAAGCTTATTTTAAAACTTTAAAGGAGCAAAAAGTGTTAGTGGGATACCTTTGCTTGAAAGGTGTGGTATGCTTCATTGTCCTTTATAAGCATCTTTATGGTACTTGATGAGTTGGCTTTGATGGGAAGAGGTATGGTGAAGCTACTCAACCTAGTGCTTTAGTACACAAATATTCAATGGGCTTGAAGCCATCAGGTGGAAGTGAAAGGGATGTTACAAAAAAGTAAGGCACATTGGAAATTGAACAAAGAAAAGTTATGTAGCTCCGGGTGTTGCTTGTATGTGGAGTCACATTATGGGGCAATTCACATATATGAAATTGTGTGCGCTTCCTTCCAAACAAGTGGAATTGTACAAGCTTTTGATCACGGCACCATCTCCACATGCTTTCGCTGTTCTATGAAGACGTTCACAAAAGCTTTTAAAGGATAAGGCTATAGTGTAAGCGTTGTATCTAGCTCATGACTATACTTGCCACATCCAACCATATTGCCAAAAGGAAGACTGAAGGTGTTCACACATTCTCCAACAATTTGTTGGCAAGGATGGACTATGTTGCAAATTCACAGTTGTAATGTTAGTTGACGCCCCCCCCCAAAACACACATGCCCCTATGTGCACACACAATATGTGTGCGTGATGGTTCAAATCCAAAGCTCATATGAACATGTGTGTGTGTGTGTGTGTGTGTGTGTGGTCCAAATACGCGCACGCCACACATTGTGTGTGTGTGTGTATGATGGTTCAAATGCAAAGCTCATATGAGCATGTGCACTCATGAAGGTGGTGTCTTAGATTTGCATGTAGACCACCTCATAAACATAAAGGTGTGGTGCGTGTGTGTTAGAGAGAGAGAGAGAGAAAGAGAGAGAGAGAGAATACAAAGCATGCATGAACGTGTTCACGCATGGACACACACCTCTCTTGAGCTTTGCCCCCCCTCTCCCCCCCTCTCTCTCTCTCTCTCTCTCTCTCACTCACACACACACACACACACACACACACACACACCATACACACGGGTACACAAAAGACATTCTGTTGGGCGAGTGGAGCGTATAAGCCACACCTTTAGATTTGTGGTGGAGGACGTTTTACACACGTGAAGGGGTGGGTCCTCGATGTAAAAGAGCCTTATCTAATATGCTAATTTCTGTGCATTTTTAAATACTGCCCAACCTTTTCCGCTTTCTCCACATCAGCAGACCCTTTTTCCCCTCTTTTTAATCCCCAAAATTTGCAGGCTTTCTCACTGTGCGGGAAATGGTCTGCCATCATCACTATCATCAAAGAGGTGATTCTACCATCAACTGTACACACAAGAAACGTTCAAATCACCATAACTACGAAGGAAGCATTGAAACTCTTGCTTTTAGCTGATGGGTTGACCTAATCTAATCTAACTTAAAGGGGGTTTTGCTTGTTGCAGGCTTTGGCTGTACCCATTGTTGTAGTTATACAGAGAAATGTCCTTAGGTAAGGTTGATAATGGAGATGGTGGAGCTAGAGTTTGGGCTAACACAGACCCTGCCATCAAGCTTTTTGGGAGGGACATCCCTGTGGCATCGACCAGTATATATGAGCCATTTGAAGAAATCTCCATTGTTCTGAATGTGCAACCTTGTTCCCAACAGGTCAGGAGATATCCTCTTTTTGTGAGGTACAGCATGAGAAATCATGCTTCATTTCTGAAAATGTCTATAAAAATGTAATCAAGGCATAATTCGGTCTTAGAGATTCTGTTTTTTGTAAAGATACTGCTTGGCAATTCTTTACTATGGATTTTTGACCTTTTAGTTTTCTAAATAATCTGTGAAGGATTCTAATGTGATATAGCCCCTGTTTTTGTGAAGGACTTTGATGGCATAGTATGTGCTGTGCGGTGGGGGGTGTGTGTGTAGTAGTAGTAGTAGAGAGAGAGAGAGAGAAGGGCTGTTATGGCAAAGTTACATGGTGCAGTTCTATTCATGATGTCGTTTGGCATTATGGGATTTGTAAAATATTCAACTGGATTTAAGGATTTGTAATCAAGTAGCAGACTGCTCCAATCATCGTAAGAAATTTTAAAAGTTTCACAATCTTGGAGTGGTCCCTCCTTAAGATGTAGTTCCTTTCTTGGTGTTAGTAGGTTCAATGCAATTTACTAGCTAGGAACAACTTCATTTTCTCTACATTTGCTGCCATTTGCAGGACGTCCAGTCGGAGGCACCACTCTCCGAAGAAGGGAGCGAGCATATGGAGCTAGTCTCAAATGAGTTGGGAAGCTCTTCGGGTAGCAACGGCAGGTGTGAAGAAGTGGGCCTTATCCCTAGCCAGAAGGTTGTTGGTGGCCTTCAAAGCCTAGTCAGGGCTCCACTGTGCACAGAAACCAGTATGGCCAAAAGAGAGGATGCCCAAGGTCATGCAGCACATGAAAAGATGCCCAAAAGGCCAGATAAGCCTCTTCCTTGTCCCCGTTGTGAAAGCCTTGACACCAAGTTCTGCTATTTCAACAACTACAATGTGAACCAGCCTCGCCATTTCTGCAGGAAATGCCAACGGTACTGGACTGCCGGAGGCACGCTTCGTAATGTCCCAGTCGGTGCTGGTCGCAGAAAGAATAAGCACTCTGCTTCACATCAAAAGCATATAGTAGTGTCTGATACAATCAGAGTCCGAAGTGATTCAGGAGACATGGCCCATCAGAAATGCTCTGGTGCCATTTCTACTCCAGTTGGAACCCCAAGCAACCAGTTGAAGATGGGGCATTCTCAACACCCGAGGCTCCATGTGCTTCCCCTAGCTGTTCCAGCCTTGGATAGTCCATCAACAAGAAGTATCATGCCCAGTTTTGGTCAAGAGAGCCCTCTTTGTAGAAGTATGGCTGCAACCACTCTAAGCATGCAAAGATGTGCAGCTGTGCAGAATCACAAAAGGTTTGATGGGCAGACCATTTCTCCAACTGATTGCAAAGTGGGGGTGGAAGGCAAGCTTTCATTGGAGTATGAACCTCGTGTTGAGAGCAGCATAAGCAATTCAACTCACAAAAGCCACAACGCACCAACAGTTAAGGTGCTGTCTGCAGACAAACCCGCCAGTGGGTCTCCCGTCACCACTCAGCTGGTTGCAGCTGGTATGGTATGTCAACAAGATGAGCACAAAGTGGATGCAGGCAGTGATGGTCATGCCATACAGGTAAAAGATGGTGGTTTCTCTAACTTTGGTGGACCTTGGCAGTTCGGCAGTAATATGGCTTGGAACAATCCTGCCAACATTGGAGCATCCAGCACCTTTGACAGAGGAGCAGTCTTACCCCCACCAAATCTATTGGCATGTAACAGGGCTCCAGGGGGTTTATGGACAAGTCTTCCTTGGCCTCTAATGAACCCAGCAATGTGGGGGCCTCCCCCATTAGAATGGGCTGGCTCATGGACTGTGCCATGGGGTCCAGCAGCAGCAGCTGTGATGCAAAATTCTGGGTTAGCGAGTACCGTGCGGAAGCATCAGCTGGAGAGCTCACGTTCTGAAGGATGTCTGTGGGTCCCAAAGACACTCAGAATAGATGATCCAGTGGATGCAGCTCGGAGTTCCATATGGACAACATTGGGGTTGCGAGATGGACCAGCATCATCACCTGTAGGTGCTTTCCAAATCAAGTCAGAAACTAAGGATACATGTGAATCAACAACCCCAAAATGGCACACAAATCCGGCAGCATTCTCTAGATCTGCAGCGTTTAATGAAAATGGTTAGGCATATTTGTTTATGGGATCTGGAAGGTAAGGTAGCAGAGGGTGTCGAGCTTCCATGTAGGGAGTGGTTAATTTGTGTCATAATAGGTTTGGATTGGGCATATAAATAGTTGCTTGCCTAGTAATTCTGCAGGCTTTGTACATTTACAAAAAGCTCAATTTTGAGCGTTCAACATATTGTAAGGTGTTGTCTATTACAATTTTGGGGCATTTCTTCCTAATCAGTTTGCAAGGTGGTGAGTTTGAACATACAAGCATCCTAATCAGTCATTTGCATCATTTTCAAACAATTTTGTAAGGTCAGGGTGGCTTCACAACATCCTAATCAGTTTGCAAGGTGGTGAGTTTGAACATACAAGCATCCTAATCAGTCATTTGCATCATTTTCAAACAATTTTGTAAGGTCAGGGTGGCTTCACAACATCTGCATGCCCACACTCCATGGCAGAAAAGCAAGTTTACTGCTGCGACTTGGGGTAGGGTGGGGGCTTTGGAGGCCACCCGATGGCTTGGTCATCCTTGTGAAGCAAGCTGACTTGTGCATTAGTAGATCTTGCATGTTTTTTTGGTCCAGAGTATGATTTGAGCAAGGAAAAAAGAGGGAGGGGTAAGGTGGGTTCCCCACGGCCAAGGTAATTTAACCATGAAAGCATTTGTTGCAACTTTGCCATCCATGCTGCAACTTTGGCAGAAAGATAACTTGGCCTTCGAAGCATTTACTGCAACTTTGCCATCCATGCTGCAACTCTGCCAGAAAGGGCACAGTTGAGATTCGAGAACTCCTTGGCTAAGTTGCCTGCCACGTTAAATTTCTTTGCATGGGAATGCCAAATGGGATGGGGCATTTAATTGCCTGTGGGAACCCCACGTAAGGTGTTTATGAGAGGTGACAGTTAAAATTTGTGGAACTTTGGTAAACAATAAAATTAGCAATAGCTTTGTGAGTGGTGACCATTTTCATGCCATTTTCTACTGTTGTAGCTCACTTGATGACATTTAAGAGAACTTTGTAATGAGGGGTGATGGTGATCACATAAGGCCTTTTCCCCAATGCTAAATTAATTAAGTTGTAATGATGATTGCACTACCTAAGAGCCCTGCCCCTAGTTCCGGGGAGGGGGAGGGGGCTGTAAGGCTTGCTGTCCTCCCATACAAAAAAAAAAAAAAAAAAAAAAAACACCCAAGTATCACTAGTGCTGCTAGCACTTCCATTTTTGAAGGTACAAGACTGTAATGCTAGCAAAACTTTAGCATCTCTGTCAATATTTTGACAGTTTTACATCTTGTAGAGTGCATGTCTTGGATTGGTTGGTTGCATTGAGCATGAGCAAGGAGGTTATTTCCGTTCCGTCTAGTCTTGCTAACCTTGTTCTAAGCTTTTGTAGAAGAGTGTCCATGGTTGCCAAGAGATGCCTCCGAATCAGTGCCAGCTCTGGGAGCGGCTCGTAGTCTTGGTTCTCGTCTTCACTATCTAACAACTTGTTATAATATTTACACGTGTTGACAGAAACGACATAGATAGTTGTATGAGACTCCTTGGCGAGGATGCCTCGATCCATGGGATAAGTCTTCCCTCTCTCTTGGTTTATCTTTAAGGATTGGTTGTTGCCATCGCATATATTAATGTGATTGGTTTCCCAATCATGAATTAGTCTTGCTTCTCGCATGTAAGGCCTTCTGAAGATCATAGTGTATGACCCAACTTAGTTCGAAGGTCTTTGATCTCCACATCTTGTAGGACACCTAAAGATTTGGGTGTGTTCTAGTTGTCTAGCTTGACCATGAGGCTTGTGCCTATAAGTGCTACCTAATGCCTTTTAGAAATCCTTGGTGATTATGCTGATACGAGCACTTTCAAAATTGTGACCCAAGGTTAGTAGTAGATTATGCAGTACATATGAGTATTGTGACATGAATAACCAAGGTGGATATTTATACGCGAATTTTAAAGAAATTCAGGTCCAATGCAAGTCAGCAGCCTTTCCGTGATTATGATGGGCTTGCGATAGAAGGAAGAGAGAAAAATGATGACTCGGATGTTAGCCTAGACAAATCTTTTGGGATGCAATTGATGCACGTAAACACAATCACTAAGGAGAGAACAAGTGCTGTGACACACGTGTTAAGATTAGTTTTTTTCCCTTTTCTTTCCCTTTTTCTTAAAAAAAAAAAAGATAATCACGGTGTGATTTTTTTTTATTTTTTATTTTTTTTGGCGTATTTGACTAAATTTTTGTTGTTCTTACACCTTCATGACTCCCTTTTATCATATTGATTGATAAATCTAAAGCATTTTTTGGGTGCAAATAACTTGAGATACTCACAGCATGAAGATTTCCATTGGTTTTGATCTTTCAATTTTACTGCTTTTGAGGTGCCTTAGTGGTTCATTTGATAATTGTGAAGGGCTAGAGATGATTCATGCTACTATCCGAGCATCTTTTTTAGGCATGAAAGACTCGATATCCTAACACCGTGAAGATTTCTATTGGTTTTTTACGCTAATTGAGCTCTTTGAATTTCTTGCTTTTTAGTTGATTTTATGGTTTGCTTGATCAGGACAAGCATGATTCATGCTACTTGTAGAATAACTTTTTTGGACATGAAAAACTTGAGATACTCATAGCTTGACTATTTGAAAAAGTCATGCATGAACACCCCAACTTGTTTTGTTCATGCTTTTTTTCAAGGTCCTTTGATTCTTTTGCTTCCCTTCTTGTTGTGTTTTTTTGGGCTTCCTAGTACATCTCTTCCTTGGGACTCAAGGGATATTGTTGGCAAAGGTGTGCTCTAACTCCCTTTTTGAGTGTTGCATCTCCTCCTCCATCCATTGAATGAAGTTGGAAGTTGGGTCCATGATGGAGTCTTGTTCGGATATTTCCTCCACTTTGTTCTTTCCTTTGTTAGCACTAGTGGTGTCACTTGACAACTTTGTGAAAGACCAGTTGAATGGTTTTAGAGGCCCCAATATACACATGGTGTCCATCCCAATCAAATATTTATCTTTCAATCTCCAAGGTGATGTATACATGATTTCCATTCTAATCAACTCTTTCACATCCAATCCACATATTGATTAGGATAAGTGGGAAAAAAGGGTGTTGTGCACTCCCCCCTAACCTACTAAACAAATGAAAAAGTGAAAATAAAAATTTTAAGAGAAAACTTTCATGTAAAATCTTCCTCACAAGTATCCTAAATCCTAATATGGGGCTATTATATGCCATGCTTTTGATTTAGGATTAAGAACGAGAATGAGATTAAGGATAAGTTTATTTATTGGTCTGTAATTCTTTAAGAGATTGTGAAGTGTCCTTGGGTAGGGGGATGTAAAAATGTATGGATTGAAAGGATATTTTTTTAAAAGAATGAGATTGAAATTAAGGGTCTGTAATTCTTAAAGAGATTGTGAAGGTGTCTATCACGTAGGCTGTAACGCCTGTGAGACCGACGACGACAGACCGGATGGGTCCTTGGCCATCCGGGGTTCAGTGGGAGAGGACGCCCATGCGGAGTCATGGGCGGCCAGGCTAGTGTGGACGGCAGGCCACACACTATATAGCATGGGGGATGAGGGGCAATCCTCATTCTTCCTCTATGGCTGGGTGGTGAGCCAGAGGCCGTCCCCTCCTGTGGTAATGCCCGTAGTGGTATTACGATAATCTAACACTGGTACCAGAGCGTGAGTTTCGATTGGCCGTGCGTGACCGGGGGACCGGAGCCCACTCAATGGTTTTCAACCATTCAAAATTTTATCCTTATCTCCACAATGGAGTGTGTGGAGGAAGGCGGCCAGAATTGAAAAGGAAGAATTCTCTCTCTCTCTCTCTCTCTCTCTCTCTCTCTCTCTCTCTCTCTCTCTCTCTCTCTGCGTCGCACACACCAAATCGCTCCGTTGCAGGTAAGCAACTTCGTTTTTCTTTTGGCGTTGAAGCTTGTCTGCAGAAAACGTTTTCATTTTGGTGTAGAGGAGAGGTCGCCTGGTGTAGAGCAAGTAGCATTGCGTCTGTCCACTGTGTGAGGGGGGGCGAAGACCAGCCCCATGACCTCTTAACGAGGCGAACACAGGTGGCTAGCCAGGCCATGCAGCGGCGACTGCCTAATGCTGCCCCGGCGGCCAGTCAACCACACGGCCAGACGGCCAGCCACGAAAAGAATGTTGAATTGCTGTCGTTGATTCTGTGTGGGGGGTGCGAAGACCAGCCCCAGGACGTGTAAGACGTCTTTGCTATCCACTTGTGAAGGGGGGCGAAGACCACCTGGGCGGGCGAAGTTAAGCCCAAGCCGCCAGGCGCACACCGTCGAAGGCCAACCCTGCAAGCAGCCAGCCCTAACGGGCGGCCGGCCTGCTCGGCCCACAGGCGGCGGGCCAGCCACGGCCCACAGGCGGTGGCCAGCCCATAGGCGGCGACCAACCCACAGGCGGCCACCAAAGCCAATAGGCGGCGGCCAACCAAAGCCAACAGCCGACGGCCAGCCACAAGTGGTAATTTTTTAATATTTTTAATTTATAATTTTATTTCATTTTTAAAAATCAAACGAACACTTCTCTCCCGGTAGCGGAGGGATAATCCCAGCAGTGGATGGATAATCCAGGATGTTTCAGGCACAGCTTCCCGAGGAAATTAATTTTTTTATGAATTGCAGGCACTTTTCTCTCGGATCGAAGCATCCCGGAGTAGCGACGCTTGTAGAGACTCGCAGCGCAACACAAATCGACAGTCGACGACGACAGTCGTAGGCGACCGTAAGGGGGGTGACTATTCTCTCTCCATCACTGCTCATTTATTAGCGTTTTTTTTGTAATTTCCAAGTTCTCGCATTGTTTTTTGTGCAAGAATTAAAGATGTCTGCTGGGCGTAGTGTGTCCCCACCGCCTTCTACTTCTCTAGGGTTTTCAGGTCTCTTGTCCTTGGTCGCGGGTTTGACCCCACCGAATTGTCAGGCCGTATACGCCCGACCGTTGTCCGATCCGGAGTGCGATCGTCGATCACGCATGATCCGCCAACGCCCTCCTCATCTGTTGACCCCGCCTTAGGACCCAGCAAGCCCGTAGCGGGCCGCAATAGAAGCAGATGACCCCTTTCTGGCCGATGAGCCAGATGACATGAACACTGACGTCGTCGAGGGGACCGAGGAGGACCTCTTGGGATATGACGACGATGATTATGACCTATTGGACCCTGCTGACGTCCTGACAGAGACGGAGCTCTCTAGTGGACTTTTTAAATATCTTAATGCCAAACTAAACAATATGGGTAAAGTCCAGGCTGACTTAGTCACAATGCTACAGAGCATCTCCACACGGTTAGATGCACTGACAGCCGCCTCGGCTAGTACTCCGACTCCTTGTGGTAGCCGAGCTCCTGCGGCACGGGTGAGCATAGCCTCACCAGTGGTTGCAGGAGTACAGGCCGATGCGCCTGTGGGGCCGTCCGTAGAGACAGCTTTGTCGTTATTGAAAGACTTAAAGCCGCCTAGTTTTGGTGGCGAGGAGAAGGAGAGAAACAAGGACTCGGTCAATATGTTTCTAGCGAAGTGGTCAGATTTGCACGCGCTGCGACAGCAGCCTAGCCGGATACAACCCGTAGAGGCTAGCCTCTCATTAACCGGCAAAGCGTACAAGTGGTGGATGAGTTTGACAACTCGTCCTGCCACTTGGACGGAGTTTGAAACGATGTTTCGAAAAGAGTTTTTGCCTGTTAATGAGGCGGAGAGAAGCTGGGAGTTATGGGACAAGTGCTCGATGGAGAACAAATCCCTGACTCAATACATCTCAGACTATAGGGAGATAGTACTCAAGCTAAAGGGGATCGATGCATTCCAGACATTGCGAGGCTTTAAAAGAGGCCTCAAAGATGATTACCTTGAGTATGTAGAGCCCTTACAGCCTAAAGACTTAGCAGAGGCAATTAAGTATGCGCAGATATTCGATGACATCAAGCGCCGTAGTGCGCGTTGTGGTTCTAGCAGGGCCGAGGGTAGTGAAAAGAGGAGGTCAGGTCTTAAAAGAAAAGGGTTCCGCAGTGATAAACAAGGGGATAGGACGGACCAGGAAGGACAGGGTGGTCATTGGTCTAAAAAACCGCGACCATCCAAGAAGAAAAGAGACATCGAAATCCAAAAGAAAGAGCAATATATTAAAGCGCGAAAGGAAAATTGTTGCTTTAATTGCAATGATGTAGGGCACACGAAGGCTGAGTGTCCAAAGCCTAAAGCCAGCACGAGTGGCAACGAGCCCAAAAAAGATGGTAAATCCTCTAGGCAGTTGCATACAGTGCAGAGACTCCCTCTCAGTTCCGCAGAGTTCAGAGAGGTGACAGTGTGTCATTGTGATGAGCATCACGCTTGTTCAGTGACACCAGCGATGTGGCAGCCTACTGTAGGTCCGCATGACATGGTGCGCATGTATGGCACCATAGGTGGCCGTAGAGTCACAGTTTTTATTGATGATGGAGCTAGCCACAACTTCTTGAACTACTTGTTAGTCAAGAAGTTGGGGTTGACTGAGACCCGGAGTGATCATGAGTATACTGTTGGCCTAGCCAACGGATATGACAAAACGGTATGGAATACCGTAGTATTGGGGGTCCCATTAGCTATGCAGGACTACGAGGCTCCGCTTGACTTTCAGGTCATGCACTTAGCCAGAGCAGACGTATATCTAGGCAGGGAGTGGCTGTATGGCTTGGGCCCTAGTCTAGCTCAGAATTACCTACATAATACGCTATGTTTTGAGCATGGAGGTAGAGTCATTACCCTACAGGGCGACCGTACTGTCCCCGCCACAACACTTATTTCCTCCATGGAGCTGTGCACAGCAGTCCGCAGAGACCAGATAGCAGAGGTATATGCTTGTTACCCTCTTTTAAATTCTGTTTCCGTAGATGAAACTGTAAATGATGTTTGCGTAGACAAACAAGGAAAACAAAATAGCCTTGGACGAGACCCACTGTTTGAAAACCCTGTTTGGCATGCATGTGATTCAAACAAGAAAAAATCCAAGGTGAAAGAGACACTAAAGAAAAAGTACGTAGATACTTTAATGAATTTATTAGAGGAATTTCAGGATGTTTTTCCTGATGATTTGCCAGATGGCTTACCACCATCTAGAGAAGTAGACCATGGCATCGAAGTTATGCCAGGATCAAAACCTATAAGCAAACCTGTTTATAGATTAAGCCACTCCGAGGCACAGGAGGTGGAAAAACAATTGACGGAATATTTGGCTTCATTCGGCCTAGTTCAAGTCCGTGGGCATCGCCTATTCTTCTGGTAAAGAAGAAAGACGGATCTATGCGGATGTGCATAGACTATAGGGCTCTTAATCAGATAACGATTAAGAACAAGTATCCGATGCCACGCATGGATGAGTTGTTTGATCAACTCTATGGATTGAGATACTTGACAAAAATAGACCTGAGATCAGGATATCATCAGGTTAGAATTAAACAAGAAGATGTTGCGAAGACAGCATTTAGGACCCGTTTCGGGCATTTTGAGTTTTTGGTTATGCCATTTGGGCTAACCAATGCTCCAGTGACGTTTATGACGCTGATGGACAGCATTTTACGTCCATATCTGGGAAAATTCGTAGTAGTTTTCCTAGATGATATTCTTGTGTATAGTAAGACACGAAAAGAACACATTCGTAGTAGTTTTCCTAGATGATATTCTTGTGTATAGTAAGACACAGAAAGAACACATAGAGCATTTGCGTCTAGTGTTCGAGTTGTTGCGAAAGCACAAACTATTTGCAAAGAAGAGCAAATGTGAATTTTTTGAAACAGAAATTCACTACCTTGGCCATATTATATCCGCCGATGGTACACGGATGGAGCCAGAAAAAGTAGAGGCTATTCTTAAATGGCCAGCGCCGAAGAATCTCGAGGAACTGCAGATTTTTCTTGGCATGTCGGGGTTCTACCGACAGTATGTGAAGGACTACGCGAAGATCGCAGTCCCGTTGACTGACCAGTTTACGGTCAAAAACTAAAAACATTAGTTGGGGGGAGCCCAACAGAAGAGCTTTGATAAGCTCAAGGTGACCGTAGTAGCAGCTGTACCTATTTTGACTATTGTCGATCCAAATGAGCCGTTTGTTTTGGAAACAGACGCTAGTAATGAGGCCATTGAGGTCGTACTTATGCAAAGGGGACGCCCAATTGCATTTGAGAGTAAAAAGTTAGATCGTGCACAACGTAACTACTCGGCTTACGAGCGAGAGTTACTAGCGATAGTTTATGCACTGAAAAAGTGGAGACACTATTTATATGGTGCTACTTTTGAGGTCCGGACGGACCATGAAAGTCTGAAATGGCTTTCAAGTCAAAATGAACTGAAGGGTAGAAAAGCTCGGTAGGCGGAGATTCTACAGGAGTTTGACCTTCAGATACGTTACCAGAAAGGTAAGTATAACGTGGTGGCAGATGCACTTAGTCGCATGCCACAGATTAATGAACTTAGTTTCACAGTCTTCAAGAATGATTTCTTGGAGTCACTACGTGGTTTATGTGAGCACGACCCATCTTTTACAGAGGTCTGGTTTACGTGGTTTATGTGAGCACGATCCATCTTTTACAGAGGTCTGGCGCGCTGTACGCGTACGCACTTCTTCACAGACGCGACCACCTCCCTCGTTGGCACGTATTGCTAGTCTGGAGAGACTGGCCGAAGGTGCAACGGGAAGGGAAGCGAGAGTTAGTCCGGAGAGACTAGTCGTGTCTTCTGGGTATAGTTTGGAGCCGGAGAGCTCTCATCACCTTTGACTGCCACCACGGCTTCAAAGGGGAGTGATAAACTTCGTCGGGGGGAGAAATATGCTAATTACTCCATTGACGCGACGGGTACTTACTCTACAAGGGTAGAGTATGTGTACCAACTATTGGTGACTTTCGGGCCCAAATTCTTAAAGAAAGTCATGATAGTCCAAGTGCGGGTCCCGGGATTCAGAAGACCTATGCACTAGTAAAAAGACAGTTTTATTGGCCTAGTTTGTTTAAGGACGTCCAGACTTATGTGTTGAAATGCAGTAAGTGCCAGGTCAATAAACATGAACGTCTTAAGATTGGAGGACTACTCCATCCGCTGGAGATTCCTCAAGGGAAATCGGAAAGCATTTTCATGGATTTCATTACCCAAGACGAGTTGGGGGAATGACTCGGTGTGGGTGGTAGTGGACAGGTTAACTAAAATGGCAAAGTTTATTGCCACGAAGAAAACTGTTAAAACGCCAGAGTTGGCAAAACTCTTTATTGAACATCTCTACAAGCTATATGGCCTGCCCGCAGATATAGTGTCGGATAGAGATAGAAAGTTCAACAGTCATTTTTGGAGGGAAGTCTACAAAAAGTTGGACTGTATGAGTACGGCAGATCATCCGGAGTCTGATGGTCAAACTGAAAGAGTTAACCAAATTCTAGAGGATATGTTGCGTTCTTATGTTAGTAAGAAGCAATCTAATTGGGAAGAGTACTTGCCCTTATTGGAGTTTGCCTATAACAGCTCCAAACACTCAACGAGACTGGATTTACACCATTCATGTTAATGTATGGATTCCAGCCGAGATCTTCGATGGCTGCTTCTATAGGCTTAGAAAAGGAGAAGATTCAATCTGTCAAAAGGATTTCCTTGAAGATATGAATGATATGCTCAGAGCCGCATGTGAGAGCATTCGTAGCGCTCAGGATCGCGCAAAAACTTATGCGGATAAAGGACGTAGAAAGGTGACCTTTGCAGAAGGTGACTGTATTCCTCAAGGTTCCTGCGCAATCAGAAACCATGAAAACGGGAAAGTGTGATCAACTTTCTCCGAGATATTGTGGTCCTTTTAAAATCCTTAAGAAGATTGGGGACGTAGCATATAAACTTGAGTTACCGGAGAGTTCTCAAGTCCATCCTATCTTCCATGTCAGTAAACTGAAGAAATCAGTTCACGGGTTAGAGAACGCAATTTCTCCAGATATTTTGGTGGACTTGATAGAGCCACCAAAGATACCACATGAACCTGAAAAGATTCTAGAGTATCGTGTGACAGACAAACCCGACATAAAGTGTACCCGGAGGTACTTGTTAAATGGACAGATAGGGATGAGGAGGTAGCTACCTCGGAACACCGTAGTGCAATTTAAAAGAAGTTTCCCCAGTTTGTTTTCAAGGACGAAAACTATTCTTAAGGGGGGGGGTAATGTCACGTAGGCTGTAATGCCTGTGAGACCGACGGCGGCAGACCGGATGGCCAAGGACGTGGCCATCCGGGGTTCAGTGGGAGAGGACGCCCATGCGGAGTCATGGGCGGCCAGGCTAGTGTGGACGGCAGGCCACACACTATATAGCCTGGGGGATGAGGGGCAATCCTCATTCTTCCTCTATGGCTGGGTGGTGAGCCAGAGGCCGTCCCCTCCTGTGGTAATGCCCGTAGTGGTATTACGATAATCTAACAGTGTCCATGGTTAAAGATAGGGGGATGTGGAAATTTATGGATTGGAAGGATTTTTTTTTTTTAAAGATGCCCCTACGAGGCCTCACTCTATGTTACCTTTTTTTATCAAGGTTTGCAAAGAAAAAATTGGACTCACACAATGGAATGGTTGTTAGAGAGTCATGGGTAACTCTTTGATGGTGGAGTATCCCATTTTGTGGTCTCACAGGTTCGAAACCCCGCTAGTTGAGATCGATAAATAAATTTCTAGAAGGCTTAATAGTAAAGACATCTCTCATATAAAGGACTTATGGGATGTCAGAGTGGCTTGCTACTTGAACAGATTAAAGAAGATTACAAAGTTAATCGTAGGGTGGCTTGCTACTTGAACAGAGGGGCTTGCTACTTGAACAGATTAAAGAAGATTACAAAGTTAATCATAGGGAGTTGTGGGTGATAAGATTGGTCCTGATAAGATTCGACTTGATCTAGGTTTTTCCACTACCTCTAATAGTGTTTCCCATGGGCAAATGTATGAGTAATTAAATTTACAATGAGACGGTCTTCTCTGAATGAAATGTTAATAGGGTGAATAAAATAGGGAGATAGAAATGGGGGTGGTAGGTGTTAAAATTACAGCAATGTGATGAGCTATGGTGGATCAAATGCTAGAATCAACATCATTAACAAAGTGATTAGATGATAATTAAGACGTGATTAGTGAGTAATTAACTAATAGCTTAATGTAGACATGGATAATCAAAAACCAGCAAATTCTCATTAGGCCAATGCCTCAATTTATAGAGTTTACATCCAAGCATCTAATCCCACTGATTTCTCCTTGATTCACTCCACCTCTTTTGCTTGATTCTCTCCACCTCTCTTAGAATATCACTTCCTAAATCTTCTCATGCTACCCTTTATTCTTCTCCCAGTAGATTCTTCTCACCTTTTCATAGGTTCTCTCACATTTACAGATTCTCTTTTACAGCCTCTAACCAAGGGCTTGTTCCTTCTAACCAAGGGCTTGTTCCCGCACACACCCTATTCACTTGTATATTTCAACACCTCCCCTCAAGTGAATACTCCTAGCACACCTGGACCCTATACGCGACTAGTGCCTAGCACACCTCCCCTCAAGTGAACTTAGCACACCTGGACCTTATACCAAGTTTCTCTCTTACTTGATTGTCCGCGACCAGTGCCTCAAGTCCCTAAACTCATAGTCCTTGACACTCTCTCTCTCTATGTGTCCAAGGCTACTACAAGTGCCCGCGACCTTGACTAAAGTGCTCACACATACATCTACCACGTGGCCTACATCATCGGTGGCTCAGAGGTGGTTTTACTTTGTTGGGGCAGGTTACATTGGGTTGTGGGGTTTCTCTCTCTCTCTCTCTCTAAGAGATTTTCACATGGCTCCTCACTCTTTGGAGCCTCACATCTTCTCTTGTCTTCAGTCTTCTTGTCGTGGCAGCTTCTCTTCACGCGTCCGTGTCTTCCTCTTCTTTTAGTCTTCTTGTGGCAGCTTCTCTTCTTGTGTCCATGTCTTCCTTCAATGCTTCCTCTAGATCTTCTTCTCGGTGTGGATCCTCTTCTTGGAAAGAGATGTTCTTCTTCTTTCATGGCTGGGGCCATGAGCTTGTCTGTCAGGTCTTCTTGCTCCATGTGAGTAACATGTTTAAATGTTTGTTTGACAATTCTTTTTGGCTTTTGATGTTTATCTTGTATCATTATGCAATGCAAACCCAAATCTATGCGGGAGGTCTTACCTCTTACCTTATTTTGGACAAGGGTAGTGTCTGATCCCATTTTTACACTGATGTAAGTGCCCAATACATAATGCGTATAGCATTCATTCTTATGCACATTCCAAATGCAACTCTGGCTGTGAATAATCTTGAATTTGAGTGTGATTTGCAGGCATTAACCAAGTGCAAAATGATGATTACCATAAATTTATCAGCATAATTTTACCAGAAATTACATTAAATCAAGGGTAACCAATTTGTACGGAATGGTTGGAGTATCAAACCAACTCCGAATTGCAATCTAAACTTATAGAGATCTGTATCAGATACCTAATGGTTAATTTGAACCCTCAATTGCACCAAAATATAGTGATTAGTACTGATTAATCACTGATTGGCAAATTAATCCTCTGTTTTGTGTGCAGAAAACAGAGTATGCGAGGAGCCCAGATCTGGGGCCTTAGACTTCAAATGAGCTCAAATCCTTTCAAGGCCATCAATAGCAATTAGTCTAGTACAGGATTAAGCCAAGAAACACAAGATTTGACCAAACATTGAATGCTTAATCTCTGTTTTACCACAGTCACCTGCAGATTTGATGAAGAGCTTGGATCTCATTGTAGACTTGATCAAATCAAATTCTGACTTCACCAGCTTGTAGAGCATGCTTGAAAACCCTTGGGGCTAAGAGGAATTAGACCCATTTGATTGGATGAAGTAGAGATCTTATTTTTTACTCAAAAAACAGGCGCCAGCGAAACTGCGAATTTTTTGAGTTCTAGGCGGCGGTTTGCACTTCTGATTAGATTGGTTAGAGCACCATTGAAGTGGCTATCTATGGCTAGAAGGGTTTGGGCTAATTTGATGTGTGCAAGGAGGAGGGAGCTCCTCCACCACTAGCTGGGGGTACAGAGGGTTAGTTGAAAATAACTAAAAAATTGATTATTTTCTAATTATCCTAATTAACTAGATAATGGGCTCATAAACTTGATGGATTCTAGGCTTGGCTCTGATACCATGTTAAAATTACAACAATGTGATGAGCTATGGTGGATCAAATGCTAGAATTAATATCATTAACAAAGTGATTAGACGATTAGTGAGTAATTAACTATAGCTTAATGTAGGCATGGATAATCAAAAACCAGCAAATTCTCATTAGGCCAATGCCTCAATTTATAGAGTTTACATCCAAGCATCTAATCCCACTGATTTCTCCTTGATTCACTCCACCTCTTTTGCTTGATTCTCTCCACCTCTCCCAGAATATCTCCACACTTCCTAAATCTTCTCATGCTACCCTTTATTCTTCTCCCAGTAGATTCTTCTCACCTTTTCACAGGTTCTCTCACATTTACAGATTCTCTTTTATAGCCTCTAACCAAGGGCTTGTTCCCGCACACTCCCTATTCACTTGTATATTTCAACAGTAGGTATGTAGGGAGAGATGGGAGGAACTGTGGAGCTTGCAAATCCCTCTTGAGAGTACATTGTGTTTTTGTGGAAATGCTAATGGGTGCTCTACCTACTTGTGAGAAATTATGTAACAAGAGATGGGCTGGAAGATTTTCCTGATGTTTGACTCCTAAAGAGGATACTTGGAACTTGTTTTGGGGATGCCCAACTCTTAGATGGGTTTGGTCCAAGGCAAACATATATGTTTCCTAGATGTTGCAAACTAGAGTGTCTCAGTCTCACTGGGTTTTAGGCAAGAAAGTTGGCCCTGCTCAGGAGTCATTTTTTTTTTGTCTTAATTAGATTTACAATGTTAAGGGACGTATAGTGTTCAAGGAATGAGTTAATGTATGGGGAAGGAGGAAACCGAAAATTGGTTATTGATGTTATGTAAAGTTGCTTATCATTCATTTGTGCTTACTAATAGGAAAAGGGAGATTGGTTTTCAGATAATCTTTAGCAGGTCTTTAGCAAGTTTGACAAGGTCTAGATGAAGATTAACATGGACAAGTTTCAAATGCTTTAACTTCACCCCCCATTGCATGTGTTGCTTTTAGATATCTCTATTCATGGCTTTTCAAGGAATATGATAGTTTCAACTTTTCTAAACTATGTGTGCACATGTTCAACAACAACGATAACATTTTTCCCAAGAATTTGGCACATTTTAAGGGATTATGCTCCTAACGATTTCTTTTAATTGGCCCTTCACAACTTGCACAAACTCAAACTAGTGCAAGCAAGTGAAATTTATGGATTGGTTAGCAAATTGCAAACTAAGGTTAGAGACTCACCTATGATCTTGCTATCCATCCCTACCATCTATTTCCAATGCCTATTGCACCCATGTAAATGCCTTTGGGGGAGGTGAAACCCCTTGGCAAGATGCCATAGCACTTATCTAACAACCTTATGGAGTTGTCCGTTCCCTTATTCATCACAAGCGATGATGGATGACACATGCTATCATTAATCAGTTCACCTAACTTTTCAACAAGCTTGGTGCGCCGAAGCAGTTAAAGCTCATGTCTTCATGAAGTGTGGGGTTCAAATCTCATCAGAGCCCATTAAAAACGTTGGCATCAATATACCCCCACCATTTTTGTACAATACTATAGCCAGTGCGATTCGAACACGCATCACTTGCTAGGTACTCAAACGATCTATCCAACCGTCCTATTTGCCGTGTTGGCACACCAACTATTTCCTTATATGTGGTATCTCCGATTGAATGATCTCTCTTTGAAGTAAGTGGTAGGACCTTGCTTCATACTAGTGGGCAACCAGTGCTTCGCATGTCTTTTGAGACTCCAAATTCAAATTCTACCTAAACCTCCTCAAACCTCCTCCTCCTCTTCGAGAACCTCCAAATTCTTACCATGTGGAAGCTTTGTGAAAGCTAGAGATGAGAGTGGGAGTGTGTGAAGATTGTTCTTGAACAAATGGTATAGGCAACGCTTGTGAATTCAACCTTAGTAATTGCAACCAGAGTATGAAAATGATTTAGAATTTGGAAAATGCCTTAGAAAATTTGAACCACAAGTTAATGACATTTTAGGCATGTGGCATTTTTGTGATGAAAGTTGTGGAGTGGGCTCTGTGCGGATAGGCTAAACTGTCTTTCGGACAACTGTGCTCACTGTGCTACTTTTTGCGGAGCTACAAAAATCAACATTGGGAGCCCATCTTTCTGCAATTGGGGCCACTGGGTTTCTTACACCTGCGCTCGCGCGGATCCAACAAGGTCTGGCTTGCATTGCATTTTCATACAAGTTTTTTGATGCTTGCACCCACGACAAATGCACCCACTCTGCCTGCAATGGCTAAGCTACGAGCTATGGCAGTGAATGCCCTTTTGATGATATTTAGAACTGCTGCACCAGGTTATGGGTAATTTAACACAGTTGTGACCCTCGCCCAGCCACCCCACCCCATCCTACCCTTCCTCCTCCTCTTCGAAGATGGAATTTTTTGTTACACCCACCAGTTAAAATTACTTTTTATTCTGTCCTTGTGAAATTTGGGTTTTTCTCTGAACAATTTTTTTCTGAAAAAAAAAAGGATACTACACCCTTCAATGTGCAACATCAGCTGACTTACCCATCATCTCCTCTCCCTGCTTTAAATTAAAAGGTTGAATGGTGGTGTGCTTACTTGCAAATCCTTTTGCTCTATAGAAGCAGTCATTGCACGCAATTCTCCACCGCTTCTTGGAAAGGTGGGATCTATGCTGGCATGAAAACCTGACGGTTATCACTGAGGCTTGACAGATACCAGCTGTTGGTTGATCAAAGAGTTCCAACAGAATGGTATTCAATCAAGGAGCTAATCAGAATGTCTGCATTTGCATGCCTGGCTTCAATACTGGTGCGATTCTTCATTAAATACAGTACTGCTCTTCAATCAGCATGCCAGCCTCCCCATGAACAGCATTGGGCAAGGCTGTTCCACCTAGCCAAAATCGGTAGCTGCTTGCTGTGGGCGTTCTGGGCGCACTAGTGGAACGTGCTGTCAGACATTCTCAACACCATCTTCCAGCCCATGGTAATACTGGGTGAGATGCTGTACAAAGGTCCTTAGACAGACAATTTTTGACTGATCTACATTTATCAGGTATGCTCTGAGGTGCATAGGCTTGAAGCTGAGCAAAGGCACTCCTATGTGTGGCACAAAAGGCTTACATCTAATTTGTCTGGATGACATCATCTGGGCGACATCATCTGTAAAACCAGCCTCTTTAGTTTAATTCTTCCTGCCAAGGATTCCTAAAGGTGCTACATCTCCCTTTTGTACATGGGAAGATCTGCATTGAAATACTCGTCAAGCATGGCTCTGAAATAAGGACTTAGAGATACCTATCAACCATGATGGAGATACTTGTCAAGGACTTTGAGGGTACTATCAACCACGCTCCCTCCTTAGGACATTCCCTTTCCTATAAGGTGAATTTGGGCATGTACCTAGATTCATCTAGGTATATATATGTCTAGATGGCCTAAGTCAAGAGGTTTTCTTTCTTTTCCTCATCGAGGAGGCTTTAGGGAAGCTGACTATATAATGGGATCCCCAACTTTTTTCTCAAGCATCCCTAATATTAATACCCACTGTTCACCACTAGTGGAGTTGGGTCTAGAAAAACGGAGTTGTAGTAGCATACTACTCTCCTACATTTGTTATCCACTAGTTTTGAGTGTTTGCAGGTCTTCACATCACAATGATGATGAGGTGGGTGAGCATGTGCGTGTGTGACCACTGCTCTTTTACATGGACAATTTGATTGTAGAAGGGAGGCTACATAGTATTGACATTAAAGGAACCGGTCAATTTGTTAGTCAAGCATATTCAACATGATGTCAATGCAATCATGGATGCATTGAAGCTATATGGATTAGTTGTTGGATTGAAGGTTAATTTTACTAAGTTGAAGCTGTTGCCTCTTAAAGAATGCGACTGGCATTCCATTCTTTGGCCAAGACTCATATTGCCTCCAGACTAGATAGTATGGCATCTTGGATATCCTATTAGATGGAAAGTGTCTTTCAAGCAAGAAAGGCAATGGGTTATGGATAAGGTGAATCACAAGATTGAGTATTGGAAACTATTGACATGGCCATTGCATGTACGGTTGCATATTGTCCGGTCCATCATCATGGCCTATGTTCAGTTCCACTTGCCTCTTGTGCCGTGGTCAAATAAAAATATTGACAGTTTCATGTCCAAAGCTTTGGAATGTTTATGGTGGACGAAAACAGATAGAAAGGCTGTCAGATTGCTAGGCTTTGTTATAATCCTTAGTGCTAGGCTTCATTATGGCTGAGTCTTGCACTATATCTCCGGAGCTTTGACAGAAACTCAGTGCGCAGACCTTTGTATGAATGTATGCTCTTATGTGTGTGTGTGTGTGTGGGAGTATATATTGATACCAAGTTCTACACCCACTATTGGGCACTGATGACGGTAGTGGGGATGTCGTAGTATCTAGTCCATACTATGCATGATGGAGTTGATGGTTTATTGTCTTATGGATGACTACCATGAGGTTATAAATTGCACATTCTTATAAGGTCAATTTGGGCATGTTCCTAGCATGGTCACCATGAAACTCGTTTCGGTGGCTTTGAAACTCGTTTCACGTTTCAGTATTGGAACGTTTCATGTGCCCATTGAAACCATGTCGTTTCATGTGGGAAAAAAGGTTGTGATTTTGTGTGCTTTTTATCTTTTATAATTCTTTCTCTTTTCTTCTTTCATTCTATATGTTCTTTTCTCTTTGTTTTTTTATGCCTTCTTTGTTTACTGGTGATAAATATGCTAACACATTTTATGTATATTATCATTTTGGTCTTCACTGTCCAACTACATAGTGTTGAAACGTTTTGTTCCAAAATAAATCATTTCAGCATTGTTTCATTTCAATAGTGAAACGTTTCGTGGTGACAGAACTTCGTGGGTTCATATAGGTATATATATTGTCTTGTGGATGACTACCATGGGGTTATAAATTGCACTTTCTTATAAGGTGAATTTGGGCATGCTCTTGGATTCATCTAGGTATATATATATATATGTTAGATTGCTCAAAAAAGAACTTGTATGCTCTCCCAAATACTCAATATTTGCTACCATGTCATTGCAAGAAAGGCAACTCTACTTCTTGAATTCCTTCACCAAAAGCAACCTTGGACTTTGATGTTGACACATTTGATTGCGACAATGAAAACAAAGGCTTTTGGGGATTGGATAGTTTTCCACCAAGACGTTGTGAGGAGAATCCTAAGCCCAGTCTAAGCATGGTGTGTAGATAAATAAAATGTATATAAGATGGTATGTAATGGATCCAAGATGGCAAAGGCAACGTGTGCCTAAGAGGATTTGTGCAGGTGCGATGAAAAAGAAAGTGCATGGGCAAAGAAGAAGTCGGGCGGTGCAACGTTCCAGAAGGAATCAAGGTGGCGACGAATTGAAGAAGAAGAATTGGGGAAGCTTTTGGAGAGACTCTCAAGGAGCAGTGGTTAGTGTGACCACAAGAGGGTTGTGAAGATGCAAGAGGGGTGGCTAGAGAGACCACCAAAGAGAGAGAGAGAAGAGGGACGAGGAGTCGAGGGTCTGTAGTGGAGAGGTCCTGCAGGTTTGTTTGTTTTTGCTGAAGGTTGCAGTTTGGAGATCCTATGTGAGGTTTGGTTGGATCAAAGCAGAGGGAGAGCTGAAGACTAGAGGATCGGCTAGGAGGTGTATTCCCTAGGATCTCTGTGCATCACCTCTGTTAGAGACTTGGTTTATTCTAGTACTCCTCAACTGTAGCTACTGAGTGTCAGCTGAATGCTGATTTCTATGAAGTTTTAAGTCGTGGATGTAGATGTTGTTGTGAAGAGCTGTTGCTGAGGTCTATCAGTGGAGGACCCCTTCTGTATTTTCTTCTTTTTCTTTGAGCCCCAAGTCTCTAGGATGTTGAGACTGTTTGGTTTTGTTTCAATGAAGAATAGAGTGTGTGGAGTTTGAGTTTTGTGTGAATTGATAAGATTTTGTGCTATGGTGCTATACTCGTGTTGTTTTGATTGAGATTATGGGAGAGGAACACTTGTGAGTGAAAATCTATAAATTGCCGTGTCAGAACTGGTCGGTCACCTTCATTTGAGAGGCTACAGAGTCGGTTAAACATCAAGTCTTATTAGCTGTGTGTGTAGAGGGTGAAAACTAGTCTTTTTGGGTTGAGAGGTACCTATTTGGGGTTTGGTTTGACAGTCAAGGCTGTCAGTAGTTGTCAGGAGCAGTCAGTTTTGAGTTGTGGGCTGAAGGCCTCACAGAGTCAGCAGCAGGCAGTCAGCTGTGGGTTTGTTGTGTTGGGTCTTGATGAGTTCTGAGGTGTCTGAGAGTATAGGTGGTGTCAGATGACAATAGAGTGAAGAGTTTTGAGTCAGCTACAGTTGTGTCAGCTGCGCCAGATTTGGGTCAACAGAGAGCAACTGACTAGTTCAGAGAGGTTCTGAGGGTAAGAACTTGAGATTAGTTGATGTTGGAGGAAGGTTGGAGATCCTGGAGAGCAAGTGGAAGATTTCCGAGTCAGGTTCTAGTCAGTTGAAGGTCAACTGGAGCTATTAAGGTCAGTTGATGGTTAGAGGAGGTCATTTGTGTTTTGAGAAGTAAAGATTAGGGTTGTAGGAGGCCTGGTCTGACTTGGGAGGATATCTAGAGGAATCCGCTGAATCAGTTTGAGGTGGATCCAAGTTAGCTGAGTCAGCAAAAGGTCAGCAGGGGAGAGGTGATAATGTAGGGGAAGTTTTGAAGCAAGGAGTTGAAGTTTACTGATATTGGGGATCTTTTCTGGAGCTTGGAGGACAGTTTGAGAGCTTGGCGGACATTTTTATGACTGGAATCAGCAGCATGCGTCCTACTTAGGTCACAGTTAGCAATTAGTAAGCTGAGGATCAGCTAGGAGCTTTTCCAGGAGGGTGTCGGCTGAGATCAGCTGAGGGATTAGGAGTGAAGGTCAGAGCTTTTGTAGGTCAGATTTGATTCAGGAGGACAGCTGGAGGAGTCAGTTGGATCGGATTGGAGAGTGTTCAGGTGTGTATAGATGTCCGAAAGTGTTAGTTGGAGGACTGAGGACAAGAACAGAGCTGATTGGTGCCCTTGGAGCTGGGATCTTGGTGTCCCCCAGTCCTGATCCCTTTACGTTTTCTTCTTGTGTGTCTGTTGGTGGTGTTATAGAGGCCATCACCCAGCTACCTCACATGCTTTGGTGCCTCCATAGAGGATCAGAAGGTTTTTGTTTAGGGCTTTGATTAGCAAGTTGGAATCCACTTGTTGTTTTTCTTGTAGATACAGATGATTTTGAAAAGCGGGGTGAGTGCCAGTTGGAGGCACACAGAGTTGAAGATAATTCCGAGTCATATGATGGCACCAAGATGTCTATGGATGGAGGAACGGAGAGGAGGGCTAACAAGAGGCATCAACATAGACCACAATGATAACAATCAACCCCCTCTCAAGGAGGATATAAAGGTTCGAATTTGCATGAGAACGACGCAGGCTGAGCTTCTGAAAGAACTCATCAATCCGTTGGTACCAAGTCCGCGGAGCTTCCTTCAGACCATATAAAGCCTTCTTCAGCCGGTACACGTGATCCTGTTTTCTTGGAACAACAAATCCCGACGGCTAATCAACATAAACCTCCTGTGTAAGCTCCCCATTCAGGAAAGCCGACTTGACGTCCATCTGGAAAACGGGCGATCTATGATGACCTGCAAGAGCAAGAACGGTGCGAATGGTAGTCATCTGGGCCGTCGGAGCGAAGGTCTCATCGAAGTCGACTCCAGGGCGCTGAGCATAACCCTTGGCAACCAACCTCGCCTTGTGCTTGTCCAAGTTGCCATCAGCTTGGAACTTTGATTTGAAGATCCAATCATCTTACGCTGCAGAGGTCTAGGCACCAAAATCCAAGTGCCATTCCGTTCGATAGCATCCAGCTCTGCCTGCATAGCACGACGCCAAGGCTCATGTGAAAGAGCCTCGTCCACAGAAGTGGGATCAGAAGGACCATTAATGATAGAGGACATAAGAGCATAATTAACAAACATGTTGCCCTCATGAATTTGTTTCCCTGTAACTCTGGAAGAACGCCGGAGAGAACCAGGTCGAGGAGCAGAAGGAAGCTCATGTAACCTAGAATCGCGAATTGTCTGATAATACCATCCAGGCACAGATCTGCTCGAACTCGCTGGAGGAGGAGCAGAGTCATCATCATCTGACTGAGAATCCACACTGGAGGCGGAACAAAAGCAGCGGGAGGAGGAGGAGGAGGAGAAGGCGCAGACGGAGGTGGAGGAAGAAGAAGCTCACCACCCCCCTCTGAAGATGTAGGAGTCTCGTCGAACACCACATCATGGCTCACAACAACTTTGCTGGCCTGAGGATCATAAAGACGATATGCCTTGGACATAGTGTCGTATCCAAGACAAGTCATGCGCTAAGACTTCGAGTCCAACTTGGAGCGATGCTCCTTAGGCACATGAACATACGCCGGACACCCAAATATCCGGAAATGAACAACGGAGGGCTTCCCACCATGGAAAGCCTCATATGGAGTTTTATCGGGAAGAGCAGCAGTAGGAGACCTGTTCTGAATGTAGACAACAATGGAAGCCACCTCAGCCCAGAAATGTTGGGGTAATGAAGAATGCTCAAGCATAGCACGGGCCATCTCCATAATGGTCCTATTCTTCCTCTTTGCAACTCCATTCTGTGATGGAGTATATGCTGTAGTAAGCTGTCTCCGAATGCCATGTGTCTTGCAATAAATGAAAATGCATTTGATTGTCTTTGCATCGAGCTTATGTCTTTGTTGTGTAGGCACATGCACATATGCCAAACACCCAAAGACTCTCATATGAGTCACCACTGAAATCCTACCATTCCATGTCTCATAGGCAGTCATAGATTTCAAGGCTTTAATGGGGCAACGGTTAAGCACATAATTGGCACACATAACCGCCTCAAGCCAAAACTTACTGGGCAGATTCTTGCTCTTGAGCATGCAAGGTGTGCCAGCTCCATAAGTGTACAATTACGTCTATCAGCAACTCCATTGTGCTGAGGAGTGTAGGGGGTAGGACATTGATGGGAAATACCATGTAATTGCATGTAGGATGTGAACTCATTTGACAAATATTCCCCCCCTCGATCTGTATGCAATGTGACAAGCTTGTGTCCAGCCATGGGACGGAAGTCTTTGAAAGCTGCAAAGGCACTTGACTTCACTTTTAAACCATACACCCAACAAAACCGAGTGTAGTCATCAATGAACGTGATGAAGTACAAGTGTCCTCCAAAAGACGGAGCCCTCATGGGGCCACAAAGATCACTATGAATGAGTTGTAATGGACGGACAGCCCTCCTAGCACCATCTTTAGGAAAGGAATTCCTGTGCATCTTTCCAAGGATGTATCCCTCACATACATGCTTGAAGGGAACTTGCATAGGAGGAAGCTCATGCACCATACCTTGCTTCTACAAGCGTACAAGAGATGGGAAATTCAAGTGACCAAACTGAGCATGCCATAACTCAGTGTCACTCAACACACGGGAGGTGGATGCAATCATAGCATCATGAGAATAAGTACTCTTGTCATGCATGTCAACCTTATACAAGCCACTGCATAATGTCCCAGAAAGCATAAGAGAAGCTGAATCTCTGCTGTCATACACTAAGCAACAATGGTCAGAAAATTGAACCTTAAACCCAGATAATGCAAGGGCTGAAATAGAAATGAGATTCTTCTTAAAGCTTGGTACATATAAAGTGTCACAAAGAGTAAAACTATCCACTATGCCACCTGGAGGTGAGTTCTGTAAATTGGCAAATAGATCTCTGCAAGAAGTGATGTGCTTAGAAGCACTGCTATCAAGCAAACTGCATGTAACCACTACTGCAAAGCCCTCATGAGCAAAGTTAGCCTCTTCATTAGTGTCCACAGTAGCAGCCAAACCTTGCTGCTTCTTTTTCTTTTCAATCTCAATGCACTTCCTACATTCCTCAATGAGATGGCCAGGTTTTCTGCAATAGTTACATCTCTTCTTTTTCTTGGTTTCACCCTCTTTAGACGAGGTAGAATCTGAATGGGCATGTGGTTTGCCCTTAGGCTTACCACTAGATGTAGTCCCAGATTTACCTTTGTTTCGATCAAAAGCACCAAATGCCTGATCAACAGAAAGCATAGTAGTCGTGTTAGAATGAGACTGCTCCTCCTGCAACAAGAGAGTCACCAACTCATCAAAGGTATACAAGTTTGGATTACCCTTCATGAGTAGACGAAGAGTAGTAGGAAAATCCTGATAGGATTCTGGCAAACCTTGAAGCACTGTAGATACAAGTGAACTATCTGGAACGACCTCATCAATGTCGATGAGCTGCTCTCGCAAATCCTTGATGCGGGTAAGGAACTTGTCCATTGAATCACCCTCATCCATATGCTCAGACTCAATCTTCTTGCGAAGATAGGCAACACGAGCCTCACTGCGAACCTGATATAAAGAAGCAAGTACATCCCATGTACCCTCAGCAGAAATGCATGAACGAATGTGCGGTATAACTTGCCTTTTGCATGAAAGGGCAATCAAAGCATGTGCCTGAGCATCCTTGGCATCCCATCTGAGCTGTTCTGGAGTGGGTGGCAAAGGTGGAGAAGATGTAGCACCACCTGAAAATACATCATTACTTGCATCAATAGTCCTTGAAGTACTTGCTGCTCGTGCAGGTACAATAGGCCTGACATCAGCCCCTGATACATAGACCCACAAATTCTTTGCAACTAGTACATGTTTCATCATATATGCCCACATAGGATAGTTGGTGCCATCCAACTTATCATCAATGGAGAGCATACCAAACAAATCACTAGTATTCCTAGACATGGTTGTCACAAATGCGTACAAACAGGTAGTATGACTGAATCAAGGCAAAAATTTGCAATCCAATGCTGAGACACAAAAAATTGGGGGAAATGCCCCAATGCCAAAGCAATGTACTTGTAATAGCAAAAATGCCTGCCAATATCTTTGATAACCCTGCAAATAGTGTTAATTTATGCAAAATCCCCAAATTTTTAGTGCAATTATGCACTAGATCTGAAGCAATCAATGCCAATGTTGCAATTTTAGGCTCAATGATGAAAAGCCCCAAAATTAATGCTGTCAATTTGCTAATTTTATAGCAATTTCTGTAGTGTTTGACAGAAATTAGAAATAATAGCAAGAAAATTTACTGGTTACTGGTGGCACTGATTTCGAGGAGACGACAGAAGAAGATGCATATCTATACGGCGGAGAACTGTAGTAGGTACCAGGTACAGTTGGGCAATGTTGGGGTTACATATCTGCTCCAATGTTGGGGTTGTAGATCTGTACGACGGTTGCAGTCGGGCTGCAGAGCGACGAAGAGGCGGCACAGAGCAGAGAACAGGCAAGCGTAGGGGCGGTGCGAGGCAACGAAGAGGCGGCGCAGGGCAATGAACAGGCGCGGCGGATGGCGCAGCCAGGGCAGCGAAGAGGCGACGCAGAGCGTTGCAGGTCGTCGGAGAGGCGACAAAGGCCAGGCGGCGTTGGGCAAGTGCAGTGCTTGTCTGATCCAGAGAGGGGCGCTGATTTCGAAGCTGGGCAACACGAATCCCTAATACAAAACAACAGGCTGAAGAAACCCTAACCCTAAACTTGATAGAGCAGGTGGGCGAAACCCTAACCCTAAATTGCGTTGATACCAATGTTGGGGTTGGGGAGAGCTTGCCTGTATACCACCACACACAAACACACTAAGCTTGAACAACACACGTGAGAGAGCTAGTTGCTGGAAAGTACTAATGATAATGATAGTACAAAAGTACTATTGGTACAAAATATAGCCTAGGGCAAAGTGCTCAACACACATAAGTGTGTTCACACGGGGAAAAAAATTGTGTCCAGCCACAGGGAAAAAAGGCCCGTGAGTAAGCTGTGTTCACACCTGAACTAGCCGGGAGTGGTCATGACCAACAAGAACACTAGATTCGTGAAGAAACTGTTACTTCTACATCAACTTTATCAGGAAGCCATGTTTCTAGTGGAGACATGCAAGCAATGTTCCAGTAATTTATGCTGTCATGATGCAACAGGGGGAACAACTGCTTGAGCGAAAGGCTTTGATTCATGCCTTGGAGAAGCGGTTACCTCTTCAAAATTCCTTGTCATCCACCCCCCCCCTCCCCTCACCACTGGTTCTCATCGAGATCCCTTCCCAGATCCCTACCTCGGCTAACTCCATTGCAGAGTTAATGCAGCAATCCTGTGCTTTACAAGTACAAGAGTTCGAGCTTCAGACGCAGGCGGCAACTGGTGATGCCGCATAGGAGGAACAAAGATGACATGTGGAGCACGAGCTTTCCTTGCAGCTCTTGATGCAAGGGTGGTACTGGCTACTTCCTTGAGTCATCTTTATCAAAATGTGAATTCTAGTAATTATATTGGTAAACTTGATCCCACATCTTTGTATTCATGGATTCATCAGATTGAAGCTTACTTTGCTGTTGATAGAAAGTCAGATGTGGAAAAAGTTGTGTTAGCTAGCTGCTATATAGAAGCGGAAGCGAGATCTTGGTGGACTCATTGGGCCCAAGCAAATTCCCAATTTGGGGTTGCTGCCTATGAATGGGACAAGCGATCTCAAGAAGTGGTTTCTACTGCCTCATCATCTTGAGCAACTCGAGAATGAGTTTAGGGGATTGTGCTAGAATGCGCAACTGGTCCTCCAATTTGCCAATAAAGTCACTCACGTGGCTTTACAATTGCAAAAATCCAAGGAGGGCAAGAAAGGGAAATTCCTTTATGGTTTAGACATCCAAATCCAGTGGGATATGGGTATGTTCGAACCTTCGACCTTTGAATGGGTACTAGCGCTTGCGCAAAGTTCTGAGATGAAGTACAACATTGGAAAGCTCAAGACTTACTAGCCCCATAGTACCCAAGGCAGCTCCTATTGGTGGTAAGGGCTAGAACCAGGCGGGATCTTCTCTAGGATAGAGCTTGGAAACCTTTGGCTCCAAGAACTAGACTAATTTATTCCAGACCAAAAAGCGCAAGCAAGCATGCAAGACAAGTGGTAGGCTTAGCCAGGATGAGAAAAACCAATACAAGGAGCGGTGATGCTTTTATTGTCATTCAATAGGGCGTGCCCTAAGAAACCCCCTCTTCTGACACCACCAACCTTGACCGCGTCAGTGGTGAGACAGGCTCCCACACAAACCACCCAAGATGCCTCTTGTTCTTCAAATCCCATGGTTTGCACCATTATCAACCGGGAGCTCGAACATAAGCCGAAGGGCACTGAGGACCAAGAGTGAGCGCAATGAGTTGGTCATCAAGACCTTTGGCTACATAGGTGGCCAAAGAGTTGTCTTGTTTGATAGCGGCAATGCGGAGGGTGTGATCAGGAACAGGCTGCTCGGTGGACGTGGTTTCCACTAACTTTGGTAGACAAACAGGTTGAGGGATTTATAGCACATGGATGACCACGAGTATCAAGTTTGAGAAAGGTGTAGATCAACGGATTTGTCTTCAGGCTAAAGGTATCTCAACCCAAAAGCTATCCAAGTCAAGTCAGTTCAGTCTAGGCTATTCACAACTAGAACAATGTCATTCTACTCATTCAATAAAGCAAATACACCTCCTTGCCTGCCTCTTCCCCTTGGTTCGGATTGCTCCTTATCCGGGTTCAAGTCGGCCTTTTTCTTCGATTAGCATCATGGCTAATCAGTCTCCCTCTGCCGGGTGAACCATTGTTTTATCTGAAGCCGAGCTCGCGGTCCTCTATGCCGAAATCGAGAAAGACTCCAAAACGACCCTCATTGCTAGAATCTTTGGATCTCACCCTTCCCGTCTCCAGGCTCGGGATTGGGTCCTGGCGGCTTTGCCCTACGACCTCGCCTCACACTTTCGAGATGTTAGGTTGCTTGGAAGAGGTTTCTTCCAAGTGGATTTTGATTCTGAGGACGCAACCTCAGAGGTTTTGAAGGGCAGCCCTTAGCCATTGGGCCCGAGGAAGATATTCTTTCTTCCCTACTCTAGCTATTTTGACCCTGTTGAGGAAGACTGGAACTGTTTCCCGATTACTCTCAGATTCCCAGGTCTTCCTCGCGCATATTGGCCTATGTTAGAGGCCATCGGGTCCGCCTTTGGGCTGGTTCTTCAAGTGCCCCCCCTCCACGCCTTGCCGACATCTTCTGCCCAGGTGGTCACTGCCTCGGCGGATGTTGTCCCCAGGGTCATGGTTCTTGCCCATGACATTGAGCTTTTTGAGGACTATGTTTTGCTTCCGGGCCCTTGTGGCCCGAAGCAACGTATGGAGATTGCAGGTAAACTCGATCAGTGCCAGGTTTGTCACCAACAGGGTCACTTTGCTCGAGATCGCCCTTGGGCTCGGGGTTGTAGGAGGCCTCGCAAGCGTGCTTCTTAGGCGCCACCTCCCTTGGTTCCTTCCTGTCCTTCAGTTTGCCAGGTGTGGCGAGCTCTCTCTCACGCCCGCCCCCCTGGTGCGATTGATGGGAAGGCCTCCTCGGATCATGTACAGATAGATGATGTTTCTGGTCAGAGGGATGTGTCAGCTGATGCATCTTTGCAGAGAGATGATATCTCAGATCAGGATGATTTTGTTGAGTCCTCTCTACTTGGAGGGGGAGATATGCAGGATGTTCAGCGCAGTGGGGATCATGTATTGCAGGATTTTCAACATGATGCCATTGCCCTTGATGCCCCGCAGGGCGAACAGGTTTCTCGTACATATGCAGGTACTATGCAGGGCCTCGGACAAGGGCATGTCAGTGGACTTTGCCCCGTGGATTATCCTGTCCTCCAACATTATGAGAGGTGTCCTCAGGCTGCCCATCGTCTTCATAGATCGGTCAAACCCTCCTCTCTTCCATGAGAATCATCTCATGGAATGTTAAGGGCCTTGGAGTAGGAAGCGCCTTCTGAAGGACTAGCTTCACCCTGCTGTTTTACAGGAGGGTCTATGGATGTACTTTTGTTGCAGGAACACAAACTGGATAGATCTCAGTGTGGCAAAACTGGTAAGATGCTTTCTGGCCACACCTTTTGGTCCTTGGCAGTTGGGATTAGAGGGGGTGTTTGCATTTCAGTGGCAACATCTGTTATGCCTCATGTTATTGGGCACGATGTTATCATCCCTGCTAGAGCGCAGTGGATCTTGATCATGCATGAGGGTCAAAAATTGGGAATCTTGAATATCTATGCACCTAACGTGAGAGGTGAAAGGGTGGCCTTTTGGGACACCATTACAAATGTCATTCCCTAGGTTGATCATTGGATAGTGGGAGGAGTTTTTAATATGGTTGAGCAACCTTCTGACAAGAAGGGTGGACGCGAAGGGGGTTTACACCCTTTGGAGCGAACCTCATGGGAGAGGTTCACGCTTTCTTTTTTTTGGCAGGGATTGCTGGATTGAGGATGACTTCCAGAGAAAGCCAAATTCCTTATCTTTCTCTTGGCATAACCGCCGCAGGAGCGGGGATGAGAGCATCTTTGCACGTCTGGACAGGTTTTATGTGGATGATTTGTTGGGTTTTATGCTGTGTGTGCACCCAGAGGAGTGCTAGTGATCATCAGTAGATTAGTGGGGCACTTTTTACTTCAGCTAGTGGAGGTTTTTTCCCCCAATTTTAGCTTAGTTTCACTTATAATAGTTTATAAGTGAGTTGGTCCACTTGGCACACTTTATGGCCGGACCATGTGAACACATCTATTAGGTCACTTCTTTATGTGGCTATTGCACTTCACTTTTATCACTACTGAATACATGAGCAGTCGTGTTCCTCTGCTTCTCACATTTCTTGCTGAAGTACCCTCCAAACCCTAACCCTAACAGCTGAGCTCCTTCATTTGGTATCAGAGCCTCTAGGTTGGCCTGCCCTGCCCGTACTGCTCCACGTGGCCTGCCGTACTATTCCACGCCATCAGTGCCCGTACTCTGCTACGTACTGGTCCCCGCCACCAGCTGTACCAAACGTACAGGCTCTTCGCCTGTTATGTACTGTACCCGTCAACTGCACGTACACAGTCGCCAGCCCCGTACAGTACCTGCAGGTGACCTAAACTCGCCGTCAGCTGCTCACCCAGCTCCGTACAGTACCTGCTGCTGTGTACCTGCTCGCCCAGCTCCGTACAGTACTTGTTGACAGCTGTTTCCGTACTGTACCTGCTACGTGTACCTGCAGTTCTGTACATATGTACATCCATCGTACAGTCGACCGTACCTGCTCCGTACAGCAGTCCAGTACCTGTTGCGCACACCTGCCAGCTGACTAGTTGACAGCTGTTTCCGTACTGCATCTGCTACCTGTACTTGTTCCGTACAGTCGCCGCACAGTCGCCCTGTACCTGTCTACTGTTCCGTACAGCAAACAGTCGACTTGTACCTGCAAAAGTCACATTTGTGGTAAGCTTTACAAGTTTAGAAATTTGGGTATTTTCTCTGTGAAAATTTTCTGGCAGATACAGGCAGATTTTCTTGCAAAGAAATCTCTACAGGTTTTTTGCAAGGTTTTGGGTGCAGTAACTTTGGGCATTTTTGGGCATTTTGGCACTATGTAAGCCATTTTTGCTGCAGTGGTGCATTGTGTTGCACATTCAGAGGATTGAGAGTGCAGGCATATTTGGGTTAGCTGTATTCAGTGGAGTACAGTTGCTTTCAGGGTTGTTGCTATTGGGTTTTTTGATACACAGGTACAACATTGTGCATTGGCATAATGGCAAATCAACAGCAGAGTGATGTATTCACGTATTTATCTAAGGAAGACAAGTTGGACGGCATGAACTACTCCTGGTGGAGTTTTATGCTGAGAAATGTGCTCGTGGCAAAAGGTCTTTGGGATTTTGTTAGTGGTGATGAACCACGTCCAGGTCCATTGGCTCCAGAGACTCCTCCCCAAGGGGGTGCTCGTGGACGAGGACAACAGGTATAGGCACCAGGTCAGCCATTGCCTGTTCAAAGAACAAATGCTCAGAAGACATGGGATGCCAAAGATGCACGAGCCTTGTCACTTATTGCATTGTCAGTACAGAGGTCTATCATACCTCATATTCGTTCAGCTGGCTCTTCACGGAATGCATGGGTGACTTTGGAGCAGATGTATGCTGCTCGTAATGAGGCTCGGATCTCGTTTTTGAAAAGAGAGCTGGAAAATCAGAAAATGCATGAAGGAGATGATATGTCTAGCCACTTGAACAAGCTGCAGGATTTGAGAGAGTAACTCATCAATGTGGATGAGATTATTCCTGAGACACAGCTTGTGTCCACCATCTTGAACTCTTTGCCAAGATCTTACTTGGCTTTTCATACCTCTTTGAACCTCAGCAGGAGGAATGCTGTTGAACCCCTTAAGTATCAGGAACTTGTGGCTCTCTTGTTACAAGAAGAGCAAATCAGGAAGAACATGAATATGAACACAAGTGTTGAACAAGCATTTACTACAGGTCAAAAAGGGAAAGGCAAATCTCAGCCAAAGAGTTCAAATCAGAATTCAGGTGATGGTGGCTCATCTCAGGATACCAAGAAAGGTGATGGACAGCCCAAGAAGAAGGGCAAATGCCATTACTGTAAGAAGCCAGGTCACTACATCACAGAGTGTAGGAAGAGGATTGCCAAAGAGAAGGCAAAGGAATCTGGGATGTCTGTAAATGATGCTTCTAAAGCTCCTCCGGAGACTGCTTCTTTTGTTGAGGACAAGGATTACTGTTTCTACACATGCAGCTATGATGCCTCTTGGTCTTCACAGGCACTCAGTATGACAGAGCATGCATGTACTTGGTATTTTGATAGTGGTGCTTCAAAGCATATCACATCTCGCAGGGATTTGTTTTGTCATGTAGGCCCTGCCCCTGTTGGCAAAACTGTTCAGTGTGCCAATAATGCTTCATATCCAGTTCGTGGCATTGGGGAGATTCAGCTCACAGCCATTGATGGCTCTATTCTTCGCCTTACAGATGCCTTATATGTACCAGGGATAAAGAAGAATTTGTTGTCCATTTCTTCTTTAGCATAGTGTGGTATGCAAGTCCACTTTGATGATGACAAATGCATGGTCAGAGACAAAGCTAATGCTTTGACCTTGATGCTTATTGGTACATTATGTCATGGACTTTATCAGTTGGATGCATTTCAGCCAGTGGATCAGTCTGCTTATAATGCATTCACTCTACTCCAGCTATGGTTGATGCGGAGTTATGGCATGCTCGCATGGGGCATGTAAATTTTGGTAGTCTTATGCTTATGTAGTGACATAACATGTTGACAGACCTACCTCTTATGGAGAAGCCTCCAGATCACATATGTGAAGGATGTATTTTGGGAAAAATGCATCGGTTTTCCTTCCCACGTGATCAGGCTCTACGAGCAACTGCAAAGTTGCAGCTTATACACAGTGATCTTTGTGGTCCCATGCAGACGAAGTCATTAGGAGGTTGCTTCTATTTTGCTACATTTATTGATGACTTCTCTCGTATATGCTGGGTCTATCCGTTGACACAGAAATCACAGGTATATGATGCATTTTTGGCCTTTGTAGCACTTGTTGAAACAGAGTCAGGATGCAAGGTTAAAACTCTCCGTTCTGACCGAGGGGGGGAATATGTGTCACACATGTTGAATTCCTTTCTTGAGAGTAGAGGTATCAAACATCAATATACTACTCCTTATACTCCACAGCAGAATGGGGTTGCAGAAAGGAAGAATCGGTCACTCATGGAGATGGCCAGATGTATGTTAAAGGCAAAGAAGCTACCACATATCTTTTGGGTGGAAGCTGTAATGTGTGCTTGTCATATTTTGAATCGATGTCCCACAAAGGCATTGGTTTCCATTACTCCTTTTGAGGCTTGGCATGGCCGCAAGCCTTCGGTATCACACTTTCGTACTTTTGGGTGTCTTGCATATGCACACATACCCAAAGAGTTGAGGAGGAAGTTGGATGATAAAGCCACAAAATGTATTTTTGTTGGGTATAGCCGTGAGAGCAAGGGCTACCGGTTATATGACCCACTATCCAAGAAGATATTCACTAGTCGGGATGTGATTTTTGATGAAAAATCAGAAATATCCATGGCTGGTTATGATGTAAATCAGGCTGAAAATGATGTGTTTGAAGGTCTACTACCTATGGAGTTTCATTCCACAGTTGGTGATCCAACCCATGAGGGTATAAGACAGCCAGCCAATCATGAAGGTGGTGCAGAAATTCAGCAGCAAATTGAGCCAGAAGTTGAACCAAATATGGGGCAGCAGGCTCCACAGGTCAGACACATACCTAGATGGTATTCGGACAGCCATCTAGAGGGTCCTCTTGCTGGTCGTACTCGTAGGGAGACACGGACCAATGAGCATGCACACATCATGGATTTGAATATGGTTATGGCAGCCAGTTTACAGGATGATGATGAGCCTGATTCATTTGTGGATGCACGAGACAATGTGCATTGGAATAAAGCCATGCAGGATGAGCTTGATTCTATTAAAAGGAATCAAACATGGGATTTGGTTGATCTGCCCAAAGGCAAGAAAGCCATTGGTACTAAGTGGGTCTATAAGTTGAAAAGACATGCAGATGGATCCATTGATGACAGGTACAAAGCCCGTCTAGTTGCAAAGGGCTATGCACAGAAGAAGGGCATTCACTTAGGTGTGTCATTGCATTGGCTGCACATCGTGGTTGGGTTGTTCACCAGTTGGACATCAAGACTGCTTTCCTACATGGGGACCTCGAGGAGGAAGTTTATGTACATCAGCCCATAGGTTTTGCAGAACATGGTCATGAAGGGAAAGTATGCAGGCTGAAAAAGGCCTTGTATGGTTTTAAACAAGCTCCACGAGCTTGGTATGCAAAGATAGATGCTTTCCTACTCACTCAAGGCTTTGTGAACAGTCCATCAGAAGCCACTTTGTATGTAAAGAAAGAAGAGAAAGATCTGCTGGTCATCATCAGTCTTTATGTAGATGATCTTTTGCTTATGGGATCAAATGATGACAAAATTGCGGCTTTTAAAGAGATACTGCAACAGACATTTGACATGTCTGATTTGGGACTCGTACACTACTATTTGGGCATACAGTTTGTGCAGGATAACAGAGGCATTGGGTTGTTGCAATCTCGGTATGTTGCTAAACTTCTGGAGAAGTTTAAATTTTAGGATTGCAAGCCTATTAGCACTCCTATGGAGCCTGGGATGAAACTGTCACTACACGATGACAGTATTTCTTTTGATGCCACTACATATGCTCAGGCTGTTGGGTGCCTTATTTACTTGTGTACTACACGGCCAGATATTCAGTATGCCGTATCTCAGTTGAGCAGATTCATGCACAGCCCGCGATTGTCACATTGGCAAGCTGTGAAGCGTGTATTTCGGTATTTGCAGGGTACCTTGTCTCTTGGATTGCTTTATCTTGAGGGGGGTGACATGCAATTATATGCTTACAGCAATTCAGATTGGGCTGGTGATTTTGATACCAGACATTCCACTAGTGGCAATTGTTTCTTTCTTGGCTCTTCATGTATTTCTTGGCTAAGCAAGAAACAGACCACAGTGGCCACTTCGTCTTGTGAGGCAGAGTACAGAGCCACTACTACCGTTGAGTGTGTCTGGCTGCGTCGTCTCATGACTGATATGGATATTTCAGTGGAGGAGCCTACACCTATCTATACTGATAGTCAGAGTGCCATTGCTGTGGCCAGGAATCTTGTGTTTCATGCTCGCACGAAACACATTGAGATTCACTATCATTTTGTTCGGGAGAGACTCCAGGCAGGTGATATCAGTCTGATCTACTACCCTACAGATCAGAATGTGGCAGACATCTTCACCAAGGCATTACCACGTCCGAAATTCGAAGCATTCCGCACTGCTTTGAATTTGTTTTCTTTTGGTGGATGATGTACAGTGATCACATATCACTCCAGGGGGGTTTGTTGGGTTTTATGCTGTGTATGCACCCAGAGGAGTGCTAGTGATCATCAGTAGATTAGTGGGGCACTTTTTACTTCAGCTAGTGGAGGTTTTTTCCCCCAGTTTTAGCTTAGTTTCACTTATAATAGTTTATAAGTGAGTTGGTCCACTTGGCACACTTTATGGCCGGACCATGTGAACACATCTATTAGGTCACTTCTTTATGTGGCTATTGCACTTCACTTTTATCACTACTGAATACATGAGCAGTCGTGTTCTCTCTCTGCTTCTCACGTTTCTTGCTGAAGTACCCTCCAAACCCTAACCCTAACAGCTGAGCTCCTTCATGATTGGTCCTTGGACAGAGGAGGCACCATTGCTATTATGCCTGGCATCACCAAATCCGATCATTGCCCCGTCGTTTTGTCTCAGGGAGCTTGGGGCTCGCTTGGCCTCTCCCCGTGTCTGTATCCCTGACTCTCTTTATCTAGATGCTGACATCTCCCTTGAGATCAGAGAGATATGGAGATCTTGTGACGGTCTTGATCCTCGTCATAATATTGTGCAAGCTCTTGAGAGGACCAGCCATCATTATCATAGCACTGCCTTGTCCAAGAAGAAGGAGGCTTTGGAGAAGGAGAGAGCTATTAGACGTAGGATTTACTGCTCTTGAGAGGGAACATGAAAAGCATCCACATGCGTCTTGGATTATAGACCTCTTGACCACAGTTAGAGTAGAGTTGCAGTTGGCCATGGACAGGAGGGCTGAGTTCGCGTTTCATGCGAACGAGGCTTTTTGGACTCAGATGGGTGGCAGATGCAACAAAGAGTTTTTCTCAGCACACAAGCCTTCCCATAGCAAGGATTCTGTGAGGTACTTGTAGGATTCACAAGGTGAGGTTCAGATTGAGCCTGATAAGGTGAGGGGTATTGCTTCAGATTTTTATCGGTCTTTGTTGACTGCAGAGGTGCCCTCTCCTCAGAGAGATGTGGCACGGCAGAAAGTTTGGGAGTGCATGCCTAGGCTCATTACAGATGCTGTGTGTTCTTCCCTGGATGCCCCTTTCTCGAAGGATGAATTCCTTCATGCACTTTATGCTCTTTCAAGTGGTTCATGCCCAGGGGATGATGGTCTTTCTCCTGCCTTCTTTATTCTTTTTTGGGATCATATTGGAGATGCTATCACTGTTGCCCTTCAGGAAATGTGGTTGTCGGGTATGATGCCGCTATACCTCACGGAGGGGCTGATTCACCTTATCCCCAAGAGTGGGGACAAGACTGACATCAAGCAATGGAGGCCGATCACCCTCCTTGGATCTGCATATAAAATCTTAGCTAAAGCCTTGAGTATAAGGTTGCAGCCGATTCTCCAAAGGACTATCCATGATACACAGAATGGGTTCCTCCAAGGAAGGAGTATATTTGATAACATCTTTTCTTTTTGGGAAGTTGTCGAGTGGGCAAAGTCTAGTCAGCAGCCTCTTGCCATTCTTTTGTTTGATTTTGAAAAAGCTTATGACAGAGTGGATTGGGATTTTTTGGAGGGCACTATGGCACACATGGGGTTTTCCCAAAACTGGATTAGAGGGGTGTCCTGCCTATACAGGGAGGCTCATAGCACTGTTTTAGCTTATGGGGGGGGTGGCGAGCGTTTTCAGATTTCCCGTTCAGTGAGGCAGGGCTGTCCCCTGGCCCCTTTACTGTACCTCATTGTAGCTGAGGCTATGAGCAGGTTTCTTCGGGCTGCCCCTGGTGTTGTGGGTCTGAGGCTACCTTTATGCACGGAGGAAGAGTTTTTGGACTGTGAGTTATCAGATGATACGGCGTTGCTCCTTGAGGCTTCACATGCTTGTTTATGTGCTTTCTGGACAGCCTTGGAGGCCTTTTGTTTGGCAGCAGGAGCTACTATCAATGGGCATAAGTCAATTGGTTTTTGGATTAGTGATTCTCCTCTTGCAGATTGGGGTACAGATGTTGGTTTTACTTGGATTGAGAGAGGATGCTCTGCCAGATACCTTGGTTGTTAGGTGGGCGTTGACATTTCCCCTGCACAACAGTTTGCTCTAGTGCTCTTAAGCATTAAAAGCAAACTTCATCACTGGAGTAGGAGGAACCTCGACTTGGCCTCTAGAGCTTTGGTGGTTAACCAAGTTTTGCTAGCCATGGCTTGGTTTATCGCTTCGTGCTGGATTTTTCATAAGGGCTGCATTGGCCAGCTTCGTCGCCTTATTGGGAACTTTCTTTGGTCAGGGCTTGATGGAAATGCACACACCAGGGCCATAGTTGCTTGGGAAACCATTATCAGGCCCAAGCAGGAAGGGGGATTGAATATCATTGACCCTGAGGTGCAATGTAAGGCTTTGCTTTGTAAGCTTGTTGTTAGGGGCTTTCTTCCAAGCACTGAGCCGTGGAAGGACTTTCTCATGCAGCAGATTACGACGTATGTCCTTGTTCGCGGAGGTGATTGGACTCTCAGCTCACGCTTTATTTTTTCGGATGCAGTTCACCGCTCCCCTTCATCCCCCCTTGTTAGGTCCCTCCTACTGCCTGAGGAGTTTTTTGGTACACATTCCCCTGCGTTCAGTGGAAGAAGCTAACCGACAGCCCATTTTGTGGAATGATTTGATCTTAGATGTGCATGGTAGGCCTCTTGGGGCAGCTATGCATATTCTTTGGGCTGGCTGGGAGACCCTATGCCCCACAATGCTGGCTTGGAAGAGGCTTTAGAGCCTCACTGAGGCGCAGAGATTGGATTTCACGCAGCATTTGAGAGGCTCTAGCCGGAGGATTGCACATATTGATGCAGCCATTCCCAACCACTGGATTACTGGATCTTTCTTGGAAGGCCGTCGTCATTCTTGGTTTGGGGTTTTTTTTGGGACAGGTGTTCCTCTTTAGGTTATATTGGCAACACAGGGCTTCTGATGGTTGAGATCTCCACCTTGCTTGGTGTGAAATCTCCATTTTGTCAAATTTTTTCATACTTAATAGAAGTCTCCTTTTTGCAAAAAAAATAAAAATAAAGCAAATACACCATACGTGGTGAGGACCCTCTAGAGGGTATTTGGAACCCAAGACTATATTTTTCTTAATTCAACCATGACGAGATTTCATGTACACTATGTATACATCATTTTGGTCTTATAGATGCTTTCGGTCCTTTTCTTTTTTTCCCAAGAAAAAGACAGTTATCGAGAAAAACAACCAAAATGGCTAAGTACAAATCCATCCCCAAATGACGGACTATTTGGAGGCTATGCAGCTTCTGTGAGGTTAAGCAGAAGGGGATGTCGTGTGCATCCCGCACTTGGATGCCATGTGGCCATAGGTGCAAGTCTTAGTGTGGTAGCTGGCCCTTTGTGAGCATGGGACAAGTCAGCTAGGGATCCAGATCAAGGGATTGTCTTCAGGCTGAAAGGTCTCAGCTAAGGGAAGCTGTCCAAAGTCAGTTCAGGCTATTTACAACTAGAATTCTATCATTCTACTTGTTCAATAAAGCAAATACACCATACGTGGTGGGGGCCCTTGATTAGGTATTTGGGACCCAATACTGTGATTTTGTCTTTAGAGTGGTGTTCACTGGGCCCACATTTTCCATGAGGGGGGCAGCAGAGGCCAGATTGACTAGAGGATATGTAGCACTAGGAGGTCTAGAGAGGATGTGCTCACAGGTACAGTTTCAGGAGCCACGCACTAAGCTGTGGCTTTTTGACACGCTAGTCACATCGGCTATGCTATATGGAGTACAGATTTGGGGTCATAGCACCTGGGAGCTTCCCCGGCACTGGTATGCACGACTTGCTTTAGAGTCCTCTCATCAGCTAGCCGTGGAGGGAGACACTTCATGTTGGTATGCGCAGATAGCATCCTGGTTTGAGCTCCACGGGTTCAGCTTAGACAGACTTCCACCCTTCCAGTACTCTCTAGAGGCACTCTCTCTCACCTTGACACATTCTGAGATTAGTAGAGTCATCAGACAGGACCTCATTCAGTTGGACACTAGGAGGACATGGCTAGAGCCCTCACAGGAGTTAGGGACGAAGATGGCTTTCTATAGAGACCATCTTCTCTGCACCAGTGAGGATAGCTTTATACTTAGACCGAGCTACATGGATACCCATCTGTCTCATGGATTGAGGTGCGCCATTGGGCAGATCCGCACCTCTTCACATCAGTTAGAGATAGAGACAGGTAGATTTAGAGGCATACCTCCAGGGGACAGGATTTGTCAGATTTGTTGGATAGAGCCAGAGACGGAGGAGCACTACATGTGTCGCTGCACAGCATATTATGAGATTCGAGGGTGCTACCATTGCCTTTTCAGAGAGGGATTTGGACCACTGTCTAGAGTCATGGACTATTGTGATCAGTGATGCTTGGGTTTTTATCTCCTGGAGATCCGCAGGCTCAGAGAGTCCATTATGAGGAGTAGACGCCCGACTGGTAGGGAGTCCACACAGAGACAGATTACTGACTTCTTTAGAGGGACTACCCGGGAGGACACACAGTCGACAGCCCAGCAGTGGGCACCCCGTGGGACTCTAGTTGAGAGAGCTATGCAGTTGGGCAGATCCAGACACCCGAGGGTTCGCGGATCCTTACATCAGAGACGGTGCCTACACCGGAGGATTCAGAGCATCATTGCGAGGCATCGGGCTCGTCCGACCAGGCATCTCACTATGGCAGATATCCAGGCCATCCGGCAGAGACCCATGCTAGAGCTCCTATGATGATTACCACTCCAGCCATATACTACTGTTGTACTCACTGTCACTTTTGTACTCCCCCATATTCATGTATTCATGTATCCATGTACTCATGTACCCCATTTTGACTGGTAGCATTAGCTTCCCACTCTCCCTAGTTGCTGCTTCCGGATGCTCCCTACTGATGTATTGTAGGGCTAGATACTTACCTTCAGTCCTTTTTCCTTTCCAGATAGTGTATCAGATGTCATATGGTTGTAACTTTGGTCTCATAGGTCACTTTGGCCTTTTGAAGACGTTAATATAACATTTCATTTCATTTCTCTCTCTCTCTCTCTCTCTCTCTCTCTCTCTCTCTCTCCTAGGTCACTTTGGCCTTTTGAAGACGTTAATATAACATTTCATTTCATTTCATTTCCTTCATAAAGCTGCAGCGACGGCCTTCCCACACACGCAACCCACAGTACGACCACGTCCTGGGAGCATGCCCCAGAATAGTTGGTATGATGATGACTGTAGGGAGCTTAGAGCCTGGCTACAGAGAGAGGTGGCCATAGGTGTTACTACATATAGACAGTCACGCATCATCTTCGATCCCTCATTCGGTGGAAGAAGAGAGCATTCTTAGCTTGGCTGGAGAGAGACATCTATCAACTATTTTTGAGTCAGGATTCTGGGGAGGCCTGGAGATTGCTTAGAGAGCACCCCCCGCCTCCGGCCATTACCTCTCTAGATACATGGGGCGAGTATGCAGCCTCCCTCTACACAGTACCAGAGCAGCCACCACTACCGAACCCTCCATAGCCTTGTCCACCCACTTCTACCTTCTTCACAGCAGAGATGGTGAGGAGGGCCATCAACAGATTGCATACAGGGAGGGCACAGGATCATGAGGGCATTGTAGCCGAGCATTTCATACATGCTAGAGATATGATTGTAGACTTGCTAGCTCTCATGTTTAATAGAACCATGTGTGAGGGGTTTCCTGGGACTTGGAGTACTTCCACGATTGTGCCAGTACTCAAGTCTGGAGATCCGAGCCTGCCGACTAACTACCGCACCATTATGATTGGTCACTCGCTGGCCAAGCTATATGCCTCTATTCTTGAGCAGGAGTTGAGCAGATGGGGAGAGAGACAAGGGGTCCGAGCTCAGGGACAGGCCGGTTTCAGGAGGAGATTCTCTACTTTGGATCATATCTTTACCCTCAGGGCTATCATTGAGGAGGGCAGAGCACATGGGAGGAGGATCTACTGTGGCTTTGTGGATTTCCGCAAGGCCTTTGACACAGTGCCTAGAGCTAGATTGATGCGTAGGCTGCAAGACTTGGGGGTTCCATGTGAGCTCATTTGGGGTATTATGGCACTTTATGAGACATTAGTAGGGCAGGTGCGGACTTCAGAGGGTCTCTCCTAGCCCCTATACTCCACTATAGGGGTGAAACAGGGCTGCCCGCTCTCTCCGACTCTATTTGGACTATACATTGATGAGATCTCTGATTATATTGGGACATGAGGGGACAGAGGAGCCCAGTTGGCTGGCACTTGGATATCTTTGCTCTTATATGCTGATGATATTGTGCTTATAGCAGACTCACCAGAGGGTATGCAGAGGCACTTGGATACTTTACATGCTTATGCACAGGACAGTGGGCTCTTAGTTAACCTTGGTAAGACCAAGGTTATGGTGTTTTAACACTACAGCTCAGTGGGTTTGGAGATCAGCGCCTATTTTCACATATGGGCAGGAGACAGTGGAGTATGTTGACTCATACACATATCTTGGAGTGGTGTTCACTGGGCCCACATTTTCCATGAGGGGGGCAGGAGAGGCCAGATTGACTAGAGGATATGCAGCAACAGGTACAGTTTTAGGAGCCACGCACTAAGCTGTGGCTTTTTGACATGCTGGACACATCGGCTATGCTATATGGAGTACAGATCTGGGGGCCTAGCCTAGATCATCACAGTCGATCAAGATGCACATACGATGGATGGAGATCGATGGAGAGACCACTTGTGTCCATGATCTCCAGGATGATTTGGGCTAAGGCCTCGGTACCCCATGAGATTATTAGAGCCGAGATGGGAGCACCACCGATCGTAGTCGAGGCTCTTGCGAGATCAGTGTCCTTAATTCATAGCACGTGGGAGCTTCCCCGACACCAGTATGCACGACTTGCTTTAGAGTCCTCTCATTAGCTAGCCATGGAGGGAGACACTTCATGTTGGTATGCGCAGATAGCATCCTGGTTTGAGCTCCACGGCTTCAGTTTAGACAGACTTCCACCCTTCCAGTACTCTCTGGAGGCACCCTCTCTCACCTTTACACATTCTGAGATTAGTAGAGTCATCAGACAGGACCTCATTCAGTTGGACACTAGGAGGACATGGCTAGAGCCCTCACAGGAGTTGGGGACGACGATGGCCTTCTATAGAGACCATCTTCTCGGCACCACTGAGGATGACTTTATACTTAGACTGAGCTACATGGATACCCATCTGTCTCATGGATTGAGGTGCGCCATCGGGCAGATCCGCACCTCTTCACATCAGTTAGAGATAGAGACAGGCAGATTTAGAGGCATACCTCTAGGGGACAGGATTTGTCAGATTTGTTGGATAGAGCCAGAGACGGAGGAGCACTACATCTGTCGCTGCACAGCATGTTATGAGATTCGAGGGCGCTACCATTGCCTTTTCAGAGAGGGATTTGGACCACTGGCTAGAGTCATGGACTATTGTGATCAGCGATGTTTGGGTTTTTATCTCCTGGAGATCCGCAGGCTCAGAGAGTCCATTATCAGGAGCAGACGCCCGACTCGCAAGGATTCCACACAGAGACAGATTACTGACTTCTTTAGAGGGACTACCCGGGAGGACACACAGTCGACAGCCCAGCAGTGGGCACCCCGTGGGACTCTAGTTGAGAGAGCTACCCAGTTGGGCAGATCTAGACGCTCGAGGGTTCGCGGATCCTCACATCGGAGACGGTGCCTACACCGGAGGATTCAGAGCATCATTGCGAGGCATCGGGCTCGTCCGACCAGGCATCTCACTATAGCAGATATCCAGGCCATCCGGCAGAGACCCATGCTAGAGCTCCTAGGATGATTATGACTCCAGCCATACACTGTTGTACTCACTGTCAGTTTTGTACTCCCCCATATTCATGTATTCATGTATCCATGTACTCATGTACCCCATTTTGACTAGTAGCATTAGCTTCCCACTCTCCCTAGTTGCTGCTTCCGGATGCCCCCTACTGATGTATTGTGAGGCTAGATACTTACCTTCAGTTCTTTCTTTTCTTTTCCAGATAGTGTATCAGATGTCACATGGTTGTAACTTTGGTCTCATAGGTCACTTTGGCCTTTTGAAGACGTTAATATAACATTTCATTTCATTTCATTTCTCTCTCTCTCTCTCGGCACTCTTATCTACTCTACATTGTGCTATTCATTGTCAAGAACCAAGGGCTGAAAGTATTTATCAAGTTATAACCCTCATCTTTAAGCTTCCGCATGTTACACAACTAGACAATTCATACTCAAAGATGTTAGTTCTTAGGAGATTGTAGAATCTCTTAAGAGGTAGCTCCCTGGTGTTTTTGCTAGTTACGACTCCAACGGATGAGTGAGGGGTCTAGTTTAGAGGAGGCAATATGTTACGACCTTTTGGGGTCGTAACGTGGATGGCATGTATTTTGACGCTAGGCTTATATTTAGCACGGCTCAAGATGGGATTCTTAGGGCGTAAGAGCTAATGCGAAAAACCATATTTAGCACTATTTATTATTGAATGGTATTCCTTCTTTAATATTAGCCCGAGCCCTGTACGAAGTGAGGCATTGGCCATGGCTCTAGCCACACACTAGGATGGGTGGGCTTCCAGTGGTATGAGACATGGGGATTCGGGGGTCGAGCATGGCCACGGTGTTGGTCTAGCCTCATTGCTTAGGGTTCTCTATATGGAGTTATGGTTTGGTGGTGAGCCACTAGTACCGTATCTATCTTGGTTTGTATGTGTATGTTCTGCAGGAGCTGCTAGAGGTAAGTGGATGTTGAGAAAAGGGGGAAAGGCAGGACTAGGTGCTAGCTTGGGGGCTCTCGAGCTCACCTTGGTCGGGTTCAGGATTTTTTCAATTAGATCAATCAATTTGTTTGCACCCCTTGCTTATTTATGCTTTTCTCTATGTCAATGAAGGTGTTTAGCTTTCTTCCTAAATAATTCTCTTGTTATCTTGTGGCAGGATTTAGTAAACTAAAGAATGTACTCAATGGAATTTTCCAATAGATGCAATATCACTCAGCCAGATGGTGCTTTTCAAGGACTCAGACAAATACACGGGGGCAATTTTCTTGTGAATAAAGTAAAATGTTTAGAGAAGGGTAATGCAGTGGCAAGAGATATGGAAGGTGACAGCGCTTATCGAACATCCTTCACAAAGAAGCTGCATGTCAGGCACATAGGGGCTTGCAAATGGTGGTCATCAAGTTTAAATGGTGGTGCAGCAGGATCTACTTCAAGTATTTCTGCTGAGGACTCCCCATCTTACATAAGTCATGGAGACACCGGCCCTAGAGATGGTGCTTCTGCTCTATATTTTGGCCAGGCTACAGATAGAGAAGAGGTACAAAGACTACTGCCCAAGGATAAAAGAAACTGCTTCAATAATATCTGTTGTCAGCATATTTTAGCCAACCTTGAACCTGATTACTAACTAATAACATGGTTTCTTGCGTAGACCTTGCTGCCTTAGGCTGTTACTAACTGATAACATGGTTTTCTTGCCTATACCTTGCTGCGTTAGGCTGTTACTAACTGCTCTTCCTGCTTGTTTTTTCTGCTTTGAGCGTTGGAATGCCTCCCTAAAAATCCATCACCAAGGCTTGAGATCCTCCACCATTCTCCAAGCACTTTCCTTTTTTCTCCTCCCCTCTTCTCAACGCTCCCTCCCCTCTGTTTTGTATATAGTCCCTCTCAAAACTGCCTATTTTGGTGACCAAAATTTAAGGGGATCCATCTATATTTGAAAGAGGGAATATTAGGCTGGATTTTTAGGAATATTCTGCCCTAGTCAAATGATAGTGTGTCTGTGTGTGTGTGTGTTCGCGAATCTGTGGAGCTCTGCAATGCTGTTTACTCCCTGTGCAGCGCCGCCTTCTGGCTGCTGTCCGTCACTGCTCACTGCTGTGCAGCGCTGGCTCCTGTCATCCCTCGCTGTCTCTGCAGTGTTGGTTGCACTCTTCACGTCTGCTGCCTCTCCAACGTCAAATATCCTGCCTCCTCCCGCCAGTAGCTGTCTCTGCAGTTTCTTGCATGTCCTTTATGTCTGTCTCCTGCTCCCTCTCCTGCTGTTCATTAAACCTACCTTTTCTCTTCTTTCTGGGTGCGGCTATGTGTGTGTGTGCACCCTCTTCTTGCCCTCTTTCACATACTCGTGTGGTGTGTACATTCTGTGTAAGCAGTCTCCCTCATTTTGCCCTCTTTCACATACTTGTGCGGTGTGTGTGTGTGTGTGCACCCTCTTTTTGCCCTCTTTCACATACTCGTGTGGTGTGTACATTCTGTGTAAGCAGTGTCCCTTTTATGTCTACTTCTTCAGAGTGGATTTTCTCCTACAAACGCAGGAAAGACATGAGGAATCAGGTAGATGAAGATGGCCGATGTTTGCACAAGAGTTCGTCATAAGAATTTACTCAAGCAAGGAAGACATGGGAGGGTCCCTTGCCAAACCTGAAATTTCAGATTCCAGCGCAGGATCTCATGGACCCAATGAAGCAGTATGTGCAAAATGCAGTCATTTTGTTTTTCCCTGGCAAGATGCCTTCAGCCCAAGATGTGGCTCAGTGGATAGTCTCTGTCCTGAAAAAACATGCTGTGCAAGGAGTTTTCTTTGGTGCTCATGGGTTTTATATGGTCTTGCTTAGGGACAATGATGCAAAAAATCAGCTGTTCGAGATGTCCCCTCTTATGTTCAACACACAGATGGTGCATGTGTTGCCTTGGTCGCTCACGAGGCATTTCCAAACTAGGCCAGTAGAGTTGTCTTTTAACTAGTGCTTAGGTCTTTTGTACCCTAGGGTGACCAACACTCGTGACTTTCAATAATAATTTGGTGCTGAAAGTCAATAGTAGATGGTACACAAACTCTACCGTTGTAAAGCAAGTATCCATCGTCGATAGAGAAGCTCCTAAACCTTTCCCCTCGACGAACTTTCTCACCCTCATTTGAAACAATGTCGAATGGTTGTGAAGGGTCCATCCTCGAGCTCTCCGTCTTGGTACATAACCCAAGAGACTCGTTTAGTCTCTCTGGACTACAACTCCCTCTTCTTCTTGTAGAAACCTTGGCTAATCGCTTGAGACTAGCATTCCTTTCTGTCAAGGAAGGCAATGGCTATTGGCAAGTGCGTGTGCATACAGTAAGACAAACCTCTGAATAAGATGGATCATGCTCACATAAACCATGTAGTGAATCCAAGAACTTGTTCTTGAATATGGTGAAGCTCCGCTCGTTCACCATTGGCATACGGCTTAGCGCATTCACCATACGTTAAATTTACTGCTTTGGAACAAAGTTGAAGGTCAAACTCTTGCAGGATCTCTGTCCATCTAGCTTTCCTACCTTTCAACTCATTTTGACTTGAAAGCCATTTCAAGCTTTCATGGTCCATGCGGATCTCAAAAGTCGCACCATATGAATACTATCGCCACTTTTAAGAGCATGAACTACTGCAAGTAACTCTTGCTTATAGGCCGAGTAGTTACGCTGGGCACGGGCAAGCTTCTTGCTTTCAAATGCAATCGGGCATTCCCCTTGCATCAAAACTGCCCCAATGGCTTCTCCACTAGCAGTTGTTTCTACGATAAACGGCTCATTAGGGTCCACTATACTCAAGTATACTCAAGTTAGGTGCAACTGCGATTGTAACCTTGACTTTCTCAAAACTACTTCGTTTTGCGTATCCTCCCAACAGATAGTTTGCCTTTAGTTCTTAGGTGATCTGTCAAGGGGACTCTGTTCTTCGGGTAGTCTCATTCTGTCGGTGAAACCTCAACAAACCTAGAAAAAAATGTAGTTCTTCTAAGTTTTTTGGCTTAGGCCATTTGAGAATAGCATCCACTTTCTTACGATCCATCCGTGTCTCCTCAGTGGATATAATATAGTCTAGATAATGAATTTTCTTAGAAAAGATTTTGCATTTGCTTTCCTTCGCAAATAACCTATTCTTTCTAAGTAATTTGAATACTAAATGTAATTGCTCTACGTGTTCTTTTCTCGACTTATTGTAAACAAGTATGTCGTCTAGGAAAACTACTACGAAATTTTCTAAGTATGGATGAAAAACGTTCTCTATTAGTGTTATAAGTGTCGATAGCGTGTTAGTCAAACCAAACGGCATGACCAAAAACTCTTAATGTCCAAATCGAGTTTTAAATGCCGTCTTGGGAACATTTTGTTCCCTAATCCTGACCTGGTGGTAGCCTGGTCTAAGGTCAATTTTAGAAAAATAAGTTGCACCATTGAGTTGGTCAAACAACTCGTCGATGTGGGGCATTGGATACTTTCTTAATCATAATCTGATTAAGAGCACGGTAATCCATGCACATACGCACATAATCTTCCTTCTTTTTCACCAAAAGAATGGATGAAGCTCATGGCGAAGAACTAGGTTTTATGAAATCTTTTCTCGCATAATCGGCCAATTGCCGCTCCATGTGCTGTGCTTCGGAGTGGCTAGATCGATAAGTAGGCGTGCTTATAGGCTTAGAACCAGGTCAAACATCAATGGACTGGTCTACCGCTCTAGATGGTGGGACACATTATTCAAAAGGTTACAAATGTATATTTGCTGAATCTCGTCGAGCTCATAGGCATGGCACAACTGTTGGCTATGGCGGGTGGAGAGCTTGGACAGTGATAGCCATGGCTACACATAGAGAGAGAAAGAGACCAAGAGAAACTCAATGCTAGACTCAAATGACGAGACTAAATGATTAATGATGTTGGGTGAGTACAATGGAAGAGAGCACATCTCTATATAGGTGTACATAGTATGTGATGGGGAGTATGACACCAACATACAAAGGATGTGATGGAGAGTGTGACACATAATGAGATAAGTTTGGGCTATGAGATGGTTCTCACGGGAAGCTACGAATCTCAACAACACCACCATGGATGATATCAAAGGTATAGCTGGCACATCATGCTCACCATGCAAAGTAATGCATGTACCCTCATGCATGCACTCTAGGTTGTTATCCTGGTGACTATGACGTAGGGTAGGACCTAGATTATACAAATCGACATCTGCCTAGCTAAATGCATGATTTGGAAATCAAGCGTAGCCTCGTAGACCTGCATGGCAAGTGACACTCCCAAAACCACCGTGCCACAAAGGGTTCTGTCGTAACCATCACCAGCAAAATTGTGTACTTATGGTCACTCTTGGTCTTGGGCAGCTTCAACTTTTTGACTAACGAGTAGTTAAGAAAGTTGTGCGTGGCTGCCATAGAGTGTGTGAAACACAATAGGCATGGTTGCTGTTTGTATGGTAGATTGCCACCTCTCTAAACTCTGTGGATCGGAGAGATAACATCTGTACTGTGAACTTGCCGAGAGGATTTACCATTCTTCTTGGCATCACTAGAACTAATTCTAGCTCTAGCACATAGCTTGGGACAAGCCACCTTACTATGCCCCGTCCCCCTTGTTTCCCTTGCTCACCCTGACCATGTGTAACTTGCCCGGGAAGCACGGGAGTGGGCGTGCATCACTTTGACCATGAGCATAATTAAACATTTCGGCATTAAATCGTAGCCATTAAACAATCCACAGAGCTGAAAGTAACGACCCCCCCCCCCCCCCTTTGGAGTATTTTATTACCCAAGGAGAATAATATCATGTGCAAGCTTTGGGGGCCTTACTCTCCCCACGGGAGATGCTAGATTATCCATATACAAATGCCATAACACAGCCCAACACGAGGCTACCAAGCCGGAACACAGGCTGCAGAAATGCCGAACCAACAATATAATCCATATACCTCCGTGTGGGTACTGATTCTGCCCCAAAAACCACGGGTCTTCATGTAATAGAGCTGGTACAGCAAGTACAACTCTCCATTCAGCCTGTACAACAAATACAGTGGTTGGTACAGTTGGCATAGTGGTTGGTACAGCAAGTACAATGGCTGGTACAACATGTACAAGTATAAATGCTGGTACAGTAGGTACAATGGTTGGTACAGCTGGTACAGTGGCTAGTACAAGCAAGTACAAGGACTAGTACGGCCAGTACAGTGGCTGGTATAGTAGGTACAAGGGCTGGTACAACAAGTATAATGGTTAGAAATCATAATAAATGATTGAATACCCTTGTCTTCAGTATTTCTTCGCGATGGAAGCCTCCAAAACAGTCCCAACAGCCGGTATTCTTCATGGGCAACCTTCAAGAGAGAGAGAAAGAGAGTAGCCATCATTCGGGCAGCTTGTAACGGTGGTAGAGGCTAGTGTGCAGCAAGAGAGCCTCCATTAATGAAGAGAGAGGACTCCAATTTATAGATTTGGGGCTCCCATGAGTGAAAATGGAAAGATAAGGCTATGATGACAAGTGGAGAGCCACACAAAAGCTGAAGTGACAAGTGTGAGGCCACTTGTCTCACTTTGATCCACTTTCTAACAAGTGTCAGGCCACTTGTCTCACTTTGGTCCACTTTCTTGCCACATGTCCCAATCTAAGACGTGGGTCTTTCCATAAACCTTACCTCTAAAAATATCCCAACTAGTAGACATTCTGTCATAGGCACTTTGCCAACTCTTGGTATTTGCTCGATTCCAGATGTAATGACGCGAACAGAATTTCCATCGAAATCGGGCCAAAAATAGCAACTCTCCTAAATTTTAGGAGTGTGGTCCTTTGTATTCCAGAATAGTCTCCCATTCCCAAAGCTTGTACTTTCCAAATATTTAGACATTGTGGAGTCCACCAGACCCCTTTCATATTGGGAAATGTCCAGGCTGGTGACACCATGTTTCTTGTCGCCCCGAAAGAATTTTCTTTTAAGTTTTGTATCCCCACTCTCGTTTGACCAGATTTCAACTTGTGAGATATATCGTCGAATATCTGAGCATATTTTATTGCCTCGTCAAAATCCTTAGGCTCCTTAGGCTGTACATAACTCTCGTAATCTGGATCAAGACTTCGCATGAATCCACGACAAGTTTGAAACGCATCGATTCCCTTTAACTTCACTACTGTTTCTCGATAGTTCGAGATATAGTGGGTGAGTGAAATGCCACGCATAGAGTATTTGTCCCACTCATGCCAAGACCTCTAAAGCTCATTAACTGGAAAAACTCTTTGCGGAATGTTGTCTCGAACTCTATCTAATTACTAGGACGTTTGGCGCTACCGGGCCAAACTCATCCATGGTTTATATGCTTTGCTCATCAAGGACAATCTTGTCTCGATGGGCCTTACATCCTTTGGCATATGCTTGAGGTTATGCAAGTCTGACCACTTTTGTAAGAAAATGTTGACCGTGTCTTGGTTGTCCTCCGTGTGAATATATGCTCTTATGTGTGTGTGTGTGTGTGTGTGTGTGTGGAGTGCGTGTGTGAGAGCATATCTTGATACAGAGTTCTACACCCACTATTGGGCATTGATGATGTTAGTGGGGATGTCGTAGTATCTAGTCCATACTATGATATTGGCATTGATAGTTATATAGTCTTGTGGACATGCAACTTGGACGAAAAATTCACAATGTGGAATCTGCATGTAAGCCGTATTAGCGGACATGCAGATTTCACATTGTGAATTTTTCGTCCGAGTTGCGACCAGTTGATATTGTGCTTATTCTTTCTATCTTTAGCGGTGCATTTTCCCTATCAACTACTTAGTTGCTGTACTATTTATTTCTATTTGCTACTTCCCTTAGTGCTAGGCTTCATTATGGCTAAGTTTGCCCTGCATCTCCGGAGGGTTGATAGAAACTCAGTACGAAGGCCTTTGTGAGAATATATGTTCTTATGTGTGTGTGTGTGTGTGTGTGTGTGTGTGGACTGCGTGTGTGAGTATCTTGATACAGAGTTCTACTGATGACGTTAGTGGGGATGTCGTAGTATCTGGTCCATACTATGCATAATGGAGTTGATAGCTATATAGTCTTGTGGGTTGACTACCATGAGTATATAACATGCACGTTCCTAAAAGGTGAATTTGGGCATGTTCCTGGATTCATCTAGGTATATATATAGTCTTGTGGGTTGACTACCATGAGTACATAACGTGCACGTTTTTAAAAGGTGATTTTGGGCATGTTCCTGGATTCATCTAGGTATATAATTCAACTGTATTAGCGGACATGCAGATTTCACATTGTGAAGTTTTCGTCCGAGTTGCGGCCAATTGATATTGTGCTTATTCTTTCTATCTTTAGCGGTGCATTTGCCCGATGAACTACTTATTTGCTGTACTAATTCTTTCTATTTGCTACTTCCCTTAGTGCTAGGCTTCATTATGGTTGAGTCCTGCCTTGCATCTCCGGATGTTTGACAGAAACTCAGTACGAAGGACTTTGTGTGAATATATGCTCCTGTGTGTGTGTGTGTGTGTGTGTGTGGAGTTGCGTGTATGAGAGCATATCTTGATACAGAGTTCTACACCCACTATTGGGCACTGATGACATTAGTGGGGATGTAGTAGTATTTAGTCCATACTATGCATAATGGAGTTGATAGTTATATAGTCTTGTGGGTTGACTACCATGAGTATATAACATGCACGTTTCTAAAAGGTGAATTTGGACATGTTCCTGGATTCATCTAGGCATATAATTCAGCCGTATTAGCGGACATGTAGATTTCACATTGTCAAGTTTTCATCCGAGTTGCGGCCAGTTGATATTGTACTTATTCTTTGTATCTTTAGTGGTGCATTTACCCTATCAACTACTTATTTGTTGTACTAATTCTTTCTATTTGCTACTTCCCTTAGTGCTGGGCTTCATTATGGCTGAGTCTTGCCCTGCATCTCCGGAGGTTTGACAGAAACTCAGTACGAAGGACTGTGTGAATATATGCTCGTGTGTGTGTGTGTGTGTGTGTTTGTGTGTGTTTGTGTTTGTGTTTGTGTGTGGAGTGCGTGTGTGAGAGCATATCTTGATACAGAGTTCTACACTCACTATTGGGCATTGATGACGTTAGTGGGGATGTCGTAGTATCTAGTCCATACTATGCATAATGGAGTTGATAGTTATATAGTCTTGTGGGTTGACTACCATGAGTATATAACGTGCAGGTTTCTAAAAGGTGAATTTGGACATGTTCCTGGATTCATCTAGGCATATAATTCAGCCGTATTAGCGGACATGTAGATTTCACGTTGACTACCATGAGTATATAATGGAGTTGATAGTTATATAGTCTTGTGGGTTGACTACCATGAGTATATAACGTGCAGGTTTCTAAAAGGTGAATTTGGACATGTTCCTGGATTCATCTAGGCATATAATTCAGCCGTATTAGCGGACATGCAGATTTCACATTGTGAAGTTTTCCTCCGAGTTGCGGCCAGTTTTTGATTAAGAAAAAAGAAATATACTTTCATAGCTGTCCCAAATCAGGATAGCTACTACTTAGCTCTGAAACAGTAGGAAAACACTTCTAATTGCTGGAAGGAAATTCCCCTGATTTCATGAGAATCTAGGAGGGATTGGAAAAGGCTTCTCCAGAAATAAACAAACAACCGGATATAATCTCCAGAGAAGAGCAACTGATTCCAAGCATGATAGATAGTTCACAATGCTGCCCAGAATCTGGTCCAGCCAAGGAAGTCTGGTAGGAGAGGAGAAAGGCAACCAAAAAGCCAGAACATTCGACCGAAATGCCTCCCCGGAAAACAATCCCAAAGATGTGCAGACAAATCATCAAGAAAATCGCGAGCGTGAACAATACCACAGAAGGTAAGGCACTGTCTTTGTAGGATGAGAGCACCGTTTACAAGAAGCAGTGGCAATGCACCTTCGTACCAAAAGAGATCCAATTGGGAATACCCCAACTAGACATCTCCACAGAAACAATCATTGCTTGAGGGGCAATCCACTCTACCAAATTCTTTTCAATGGAGCTTTCCACCAAGCAAGAGATTTTGACATATGCTAGAGGCGCTTTGCATGATCCTCAATCCATGGAGGTGGTAAGAGTAACCTATAAGCATTAGCTGTAGAAAAATTGCCAAATGGTATAGGAGTATCCTGGAAGGTGCCTCTAGCTGAAAGGGCTGCATTATTTTGAAACAAGTCTCCAGATTGGCTTTTGATGCATCCCTAAACTACACGTGGGAAAGTGAGACAACCATTTTCATCCACGATGTCACGTACGGGACAAATTCCCAATGTAGAAAGATTGTACGCCTTTCTTGGTTGAGACAAAGCAAGTGGTGGATCAAACACCCTACTCCAATTAATACTCTTTAACAATAGTGAGTTTCCTTGATTTGGAGGCCTACAAGACCATTACAAGTGACACAATATAGCTTGCCAATACCAAATGAGAGCTGTCGAATATGGAGAGCCTGGAATACAATCATGTAAATGCCCATAGATTATATCATCATAATTGATGATCCAATGTCCATATGCATTTATAGAGCAAGGCAAGCCATGGGCAGCCTGCTGGGAGCTGTGTGCACTAACATTTTTTTATTTATTTAGTAAAACTAGTTGAAATTGCATTATATCATGAATGTACAAAAGGGTTAGGCATCAGGAGGATGTCTAAACCCTAGAACTCAAAAAACAGCAGTAAAAAAGTTCTATGCAAGAGCAGGGCAGTGCTCAAAAAAAGAGCCTATGCCCTATCTATCAGAAACAGTAAAAGAAAAGCTGAATACAAGAAACATCCAAATCTCCCTCATGCACAGCATCATATAAAGACTGCCGCAACGAGGCTCGGAAGAACTCATAAGGCTGCTAAAGGGGTGAATTCAGATATGTATGATTTCGCTGTAGCCAGAGGGTCCACAAGGCCCAGTATCTGATCCAATGGAAGAAAAGAGAATACTGTGACAATGAAGCTGATAAGGTGCCAAACATCCAGAAAAACTTGTAGAATCTGTGTGCAGGAAATCTGAGAGAGAAAAAATAGGAGATCTTGTCTAGAAGGATTCTGGAACATGAACAAGACCACAATAAATGCGGAACACTCTCAGTAGTATGATGACATCTTGGACAAATAGGAGAGGCAATCCTTCTTTGAGCCAATTTCACTCCCACTGGAAAAATACCAACAATGCATCTCCAGAGAAAGAGTCTCTGTTTCAATGGCATTTTCAACTTCCATATCAAAGTCAGTTTTGCTTTCCACCAAGCTAAAGACTTATCCAGATGCCAAAGAGAATTAGCATGTTGAGCAATCCATGGAGGAGGTAATATCAGTCGATAAGCCTGTATAGAAGTCAACTGATGCAAAGATTGAGAGGATAATCTTGAGCCTGAAGACTGAAGATGCCAATCTTGAAGCCTGTCTCTTACATCCAATGTTGGAATCGGAATGAAAGGGTGTAAGAGATCTGCAATAGCTTTCCATATAGATCTATGATGCATCCCAAGATTGTATTGTTGGCAAGCTACCGGAAAAGAAAGAATTTGCCCTGTAGTATCCACTACATCATCGATGAACCGGATGCCCAATTTCATAAGATTGTAAGCTCTGATTGGTTGTTGTACACCAAGGGGAGAGTAAAAAACAGCACTCCAATGTATGCTTTCCATTCGAAGCGAGGAAGCTATAGAAGCAGGATGGGGAGACCATTTGATGCGGGAGAGCACTTTCTTCCAATCCTGAATCAAGGAAGTAGAAAATGGACAACCAGGGATTTTACCTTGAAATTTGCCAAGCACTACTTCCGATGGATCAACCAACCAGCGACCATAAGCATTTGTGCGCATCCGACCACACAGAATAGCCAACATGATAGACCAAGGCTGTTCTTGCTGAAAGAAGGTTTTGAGCATAGTGATCTTTCTTGCCAGCACATGAAATTTGATGTTTATAATATTCAAACCACCATGCATTTTTGGCGAGCAAAGCAGGTCCATTTTGAGCAACCTTAAAGCTTTTTTATGAAGCTTAGTTTTCCAAAAAATTTCCATGGCTTGAGACATAAAAGAAGAAAGATCTCGAGATGACCAGTGTAATAGAGGAAGGTAGAATTGGACATAAGCCAGAACAATGGACTGAACAATTCGAAGCCGTACATGTAATGGCCAAGTGGAGATCTTCCAATATTCTAGTTTGTCCTTAATTTTGTTTAGCACCCAAGATATTTGTTGCTTATTTCTGATTTTCCAGCCAATGGGATAGCCCAAGTGTCTTACTATGCTTTCCGGATAAATAATCTGGCTGGGCCACAGGATAGCATGCCAATCACAATGCTTGAGAGGTAAGAGTTTTGATTTCTGAAAATTAATCTTTAAACCAGCTGCCAACCCAAAATCTGAAAGAGTATCCATCAATAGACGAAGCTCCACAGGACTGTTCTTTGGCATGAAGAATGAATCATCTGCATAAGCCTGTGCAATGAAAGGCCGTGAACCAGAAATCTGAAGCCCCTCTAACTGTCTAGTATCAACCAGATGATCCATGTAAAGAAGCAAAGGATGCGAAGCAATAGCATAGAACAGAGCACTGAGAGGGCATCCCTGTCGAACTGATCGTTCTAGAGTCCAAGACTCAGACAAATGTTTCCCTATAAAGCATTGAGCAGTGGAATCTGAGTAAAGCCAGTATATGACATTAACTAGCTTTGGCCCAAAACCAAGTTTAAACATGATTTGAGAAACATAATCCCACTGCACCGTATCAAATGCCTTTGCCACATCCACCTGCATGACCAAGACATCTTGAGCAGAGTATTTTGCATATTCCATTGCAATGAGAGTATTGGAGATATTATCATGTATATGCCTTCTTGGAACAAAACCATATTGCCTGGGATGAAGTCCATCATGAAGGATATCCTTTATCCGGTGTACCAGCATTTTAGCAATAAGTTTATATATAACAGGCATCAAAGTGATAGGCCTCCAGTCATCCATTGTTTCACACAGAGGTTTTTTGGGCAGAAGCTTAACCAGACCATGTTTCCAAGCTGAGGGAAGATGTTGATGCTGCCAGGCTACATTAACGAGCTTCAAGATTGGACCCTTCAATTCAGCCCAGAAGGCTACAAAAAATTCAACTGTCAAACCATCCCAACCAGGGGATTTATGTTTACCCAAATGCTTGAGGGCTTCATCCAATTCTGTATCTAAAAAGGACATTTCCAGCATTGAAGCTTTTTGCAAAGAAACAATAGGAGAAACAAGCTCAATAAATCTGCTCCGAGCCAATGCAGCCTGAGATGTAGAAGAAGATGGTAGAGAAAAAAGAAGCCGAAAATGATCCAGACATTGTTTTTCTAACTGAGATAAAGACTGGGTCCAAAGACCATCCGATTTCCTGACTCTCATGATAGATTGACTTTGTCTGTACATGTGTAAATTTCGAAAGAAAGATTTCGAGGAGCAACCCTTATCCAGCATAGGTTTAACTCTAGCCCTTGTCTGCCATTTGGAAAGCTTGCGTTTATCATGAGCATCAATTATGGAAGAAGCACAAGACAATGAATTCTGTTCAGAAGCAGAAAGAGACCTTTGATGGCTAATCTGTACCAAGGACTGCTTGTATGATTTTGCCCACTGGATATGCTGTCTAGTTTCTGCCATGTACCATCTTCCATATTCCTTAATGACATTTTGAATACGATGTACAAAGGAGTTCCAAGCAAAATCCAGATCCTCCTGAGCATGAGCTAACAATGGCTTACAAGCCAATCTGATCATTTGCTGTAATTTTTCATGAGAAAGATATAATTGATTAACCTGCAAGTGTCTGACTAAAGAGAGCTGAATGTCGTCCAGAGGCATACCAAAAGAAAGGTTGAGCCAGAGTGGAGTATGATCAGATAGTTGTTGAGAATAATCAGTCCACATTTGACATGTATAATCATCATATTGCTGAGCATGAATAAGATACCATTTATCAAGCCTGGCCCAATATTCTGTAAAAGCATTATGATGATATGTGAATCCCAAAACCGAAGGGTGAATTGTTGTCCATAAATCTGCAGTATGAAGAGAAGAATTCATATGTTCCCATCGCTGGATTTCAGAGGGAATCATATGGGATTTATGTGTGGTATTGTCTTTCCAGTGAGGGGAATTATTAAAATCACCACAAAGTAAAGCATTTGAAGACCAAGGATATTGGTTAATGGAATCCCACATTTGAGCTCTGGAAGCTGAAATTTGATAAGCATACAAGGAGCCTATTTCAAAAATCTCTCCATTGATCATGCATTGGATAATCATCCATCGGCCATAAGGATCATTAAATGCTACACAGGGCTGCAGATCATGTCTGGCTAAAATGCACAGCCCAGAGAATCGTCCAGATCTTGCATAAAATATATCATAGCCTGAAAAGAACCCATGCTGGCCAGCAAAAGAATGCTGATTATGCTCTTGCAGACACACAACATCAGGATGAGTATTGTTTATATAATGCCATAGGAGTCTCCATTTGTGCTGATTACAGAGGCCCTGTATATTATAAGAAAAACATTTAAGAGAAGTACGCATGAAAATATGTACAAGAGATGAGCAGTCCTTAAAGAGAAAGGGAGGCATCAAGCCTCTGCCATTGCCACAGGGTCTTGCTGACATAGTTACCACGGAACGTCGTTCCGCCTTCCTGGAACGCCGGAACGCCGTTCTGGGCGAAGGCACGTTCCCGGAACGCCGGATCGTTCCGCAATTTTTTATTTTTTTATTTTTTTATTGCCGGAACGTTTGTTTTGCTTGCAGAAATGTATGTTCATGTCTTGGGGGAGCAAATATTAGGAAGCATATTTGGCTATCCGTATACAAAAAGTTACATTTTTTTGTGTCATATGCTGACATGTCATATGACGTGGCGTTCTGCGACGTTCCCGATCCGCTCCCGTTCCCGTTCCCGCTCCCGTTCTAGCATCCGACGTTCCCGGAACGTTCCCGTTCCGTGGTAACTATGCTTGCTGACCCTCAAAATCCAATTCCCTGACTAAATCATCTTCTTCACAAAGTGGAATACCCTTCTTAACTGCATTGACCCATGCTTTTGAGATGGGGCTGTCCGAAGAGGTAGAAGGTTGGCCAGGAGACGGAGCAGAAGCATCCCAATTGCGAGATTGGAGAGGTCTTTGTTTGAGAGGCACCGTCTTCTTTGCATTCTGCCAACCCTCGTGAGAAGATGAAATATTTTCCACTAGCTTGCTTTTTCCTTTATCCTTATTTTGGGCTAAATTGGCTTGGTTCCCTGTAGGAAGTGAAGGCTTTGCTCCTTTAGCTTCAATCTTTTCCACATAAGTCTTTTGACCTCCTTTATTAGATGATGGAGGAATGGCAGCTGGAGGAGGCGGATGAAGGATTGAGGGACACTCCGAAGCTAGATGCCCGAACTTGTGACAAGAGAAACAAGCTCCGGCAAAAATGCCCCATTTCAAAGTGAAATATTTCTTTCCCAAATTAACACCCTCAATCTCAACTGCAATAGAAGAGGGGGTTGGTCTATCAGTATCCCATAAAATGCAAAAACGATTTTTGTTACCTGTGGGACGAGGGGGACAAATCACTTGTCCCAAAGTCATCGCTAAGCCTGGAAGCTCTGTTCTCATATAATCTGGGAAATCAACAACTTCAACCCATACAGGGCAGTGATGTTTGATGAGATTCTGATAATCCTTGTTAGGAGACCAGGGCATGACGTGCACCATTTGACGACCAAAAAATAAAGGGGACATTTCCAGCATCTTTTGTTTTGTCAATACATCCAAGAGATGAACTTCATAAAATCCTCTGGAGGCAAAATAGACTCCTTCTACATAGCATCCACCTAGGAGAGAATTCACCCATTGTCCCACATCATTAGCCGAGGGTATTTTACCTGGAAAAAAGATGATGACTGCAGTTTGAGAGAGCTTCTTCAGAGGATGCACAAGAGAAGGTAACTTCATCTTGTAAGTGAGTTCCGGAGCAGGTAGTATCCATTCTCTTCTACTTTGTTGAAAATCCTCATTCAACATGTCAAACACATAGGAAGCATCTTCAGATGAAGGAGCTATGGGGGGCAGAGATTCCCTTGATTGTCTTTTAGGTTCAGGAGAAAGAGCTCTCTTGACATAGTACTTGCTTGATTCTGCCATCGAGACCAATCGATTCAGCAGGAAGACGCAGATCAGGGAAAAAAGGGGGAACAGCACTATTGGAATGCAATCTTACAAGGAGAGGAAAAACAGAGAGCTGAAGCGACTTATACAGAAGGGGAAAAATAGACCTGTAGCGAGGCACAGCACACACGCATACACACACACACTCCTATACACGCACACAGGTCGAGGAAGAGATGAAGAAGAGCATTACTGTGTCAGCCCTGCAGTAATCTACGCGACCTTCTGAGGCTACCCAGATGCTCTTTTTTCTCATCGCCAATTCCCGATACAGTCCTGGGACAAGCACCTCACCACACGTTCTCTCACACGAGCAGGCGAACAGGATGAGGGAGCAGACGAGCAGGTCGACAGAGCAAGGGAGCAAGTCGACAGCAGGCGAGCATGTCTTCGGCGGCCTCAAACACTCTCACACACCCATGTGTGCACTAACATGCACACACACACACACACACACACACACACACACTCTTTTAAGTGCCGTTCCCTCCCCCGTCCCTGTTCCCTACTTATGGCCGTCCCCGTCCCCGTCCCCGTCCCCGTTCCCGTTCCCGTTCCCGTTCCTGTTCCCGTCCCTTGTCTCTTGTGACTATGATATATATATATATATGTGTGTGTGTGTGTGTATAAATATATCTATATATATATGTGTGTGTACATATATCCATAGGTCAATGTGCTGTTAGCTACATACTGATAGAAGAAAGAAAAATTTGCTGAGCCACTGCTGGAAATGGTAACAGGCAGGCATAGACTGGTCCAGAGCTTCTAGGGAGAAAGCAACATGCTGAGCTGAAGGCAATGTTGGGAAAAAACAACAAGGTGCAGGGGTGAGGCGCTGGGGGAATGTAGACATGTGATGGGCTGGGCTGGGCTGTATAAGGGGGGGGCTTGAAGAATGAATTGCACTCATGTACGTTATCTTTTGGCACTCTGCATGTTTTGTGAGGGCTGGTTGTCAAAACTCAGTGTCGGCAAGGTCTCAATCCCCTTCTCACTGTTTTGGCAATCCTGTTTAGACGTTTGCATCCCAACTTGTCAATGGATACATTCCAACGCCATTGACAATTGTGGTGTGCCTTCAACTGACTTTCTTTGATGTTGCAACCTTGGGCATTCATCAACTTAATTCTGCTCATGTTTATGCTCCTCTCTGTGGAAAGCAAGTGGTCTGCCTCCAACAAATAGGTCCCATTATGTTTGCCCATTCATAACAATTTTTTTTAAAAAAAAAATGTCGAAGCAATCTTTTTTGAAACTGTAATAGCTGTGGTACAGCTGGCAGCCATACGAGAAAGTGCTTTGCGCTCTAAACTCTTGCAAAAGCTAAGCGAAGCAAACCTTTATGGGCGACATATACAAAGACAGGTCTGTCTTTCTGTGGCCAAACTTAATCTGAGTTTTCAATGTACATGCCTTGCTAATTGTAGCAGCTGTTTCTTTCTGGGAATATTCAGCTCAATTTTTGCATGCTTAAGTGGCATTGTAAATGTGATCATCATCATCACTATCATCGTCATGATCATGATTATCATCATCACTAATCGTCATTATCACTAACCACATCCTCATGCTCCTAGTCATTGTTCTCGTCGATGTCATCATCATCATATATCAGATGAAGCTCTATGATGTAGTGGTAGTTTTACATTAACATGAGGGGGAGTTTTCTTCTAAGTTTCCAATGTCGTGAACCTCAAATTTTATCAGTTACTTGAGAAAGAATCGGCATTGTTGAAGTGCAAAAGTGAACTGGCAACCATGGAGACTGAAATCCAGGTATAAGTGTGTTGCTACCACTTTCTTGAGTTTGGCTACTGTGCTCTTTCCTGTTGCTCCACCATCTTGGAAGTATGCTAGACTTGCTTTTAATTTTTGGATTTCCAGAAAAGGCTGATTTGACATATGCTTTAAACGAACTCAGATAAATTCGATCAAATTTTTATTGCAGTATGCATAATTAGCCTAAAGCACTAGCAGTTTTGGTGCCATTTTGAGAGTCAAAACCTCTTGCACCGATGAGATTTCTGTTCCCATCAAATAGTTATTGTTAACCACGTCAATGGCTGAGAATACAATCACTACCATTCCACTTCCACTACCACTACCACTATCACTGTCACTACCATTGCCACGATGTTTTTTAGTCGGTCAACTGATCACAAATCATGCAGAGGCCTAATTTGTGAGCTAGCTGTAGAAGACGTTGCAAGGCGTCAACACTCAAAATTTTCCATCCAAGTTATAAGGTGTTTGATGGTTAACAATGTGGCTGACTTCTCCATGACTGATGTTTCTATAGCAAATTGACTCAGAAGGCATGCAAAATTGCTAATATATTTATCAAGTTGATTAGCTCTATCAAGTTAGCCTATCAATTAGGAAAGAGTCTAGGGGGTTGTTTGAAACGGGTTTCCTAAAAGTTTCAAATGGGTTTCGCAAAATCAGTCCAAAGTTTCCTACAAGTTTCCTACCTACAGGTTTTTGCATGTACAAAATTTCAAATATATACTGTAAAACAAACACTGAATGCATGGAATACATGAAAACATCAATTTGAAGCCTACAGTCTTTGAATCACAAATAACAAAAACCATACAATCATCCATCATCAATGTCAAATGATTATGATTCATAGACCATGGTCCACCGTCCATGATCCATGATCCAATCATCCATCATTCCATGCGACAAAAAAAAATCATACATGACACTACATAGGTTTAAAGTTTGAAGTGTTCATGTCACATGAATCATGATGAATCAACATTCATGGCCCAATGTCCATATGGCATAAACAATACAAAATAAATCATGATAAGCCACATGGCTCATGGACAATGGCTCAGGCTCTCAGCCTAGCTAGTAGCTAGTCTTGCAAGTCCTCAATCTCCTTGCCCTCATCATCGTCAGACTCAAAATCGGATGTGGAGGAAGACTTAGCTGCTGCACTCGCCTCAGGTGGTTCTCTGGTACTAGCACCTGCTGTAGATGAATGTGCACGAATAACATGTGTAGGTGCCGTGATCTCCTCATATAGCATGGCATAAATGTTACGCTCCTCTCAAGGAATCTTTGGGACTTCTTTCACTTTCTCAATGTCGATTTTATCGACATTGACTTCGCGAGGCTCGATGGGATTGCTTACCTACTCAATCAGGCGGAGGTTGCAATGACAAAATACCAACCGCTCTAATTGAACAGTGGGCAACCGATTCCTCTTCTTTGTGTGGAAGAGGGCCCAAGTGCTCCAATTCCTCTCGCAAGGACCCGAGCTACAATCCTGTGATAGGATTCGAACGGCGAGGGATTTCTGTCATAATGCATGCAACAAAAGAAGTTCAAGCCCCTGTTAGTAATAATTATGCTACAAGTGGATTCTTATGCAAGAGTCAAGAGTCAAGAGTCAAGACTCACCAAGTGAGGGGTGCTGATGCTATATTTCTCCCACCATGACACTGATTGTAGCTGTCTCCCCTGCATTTTGGCCGTCACTGAACCAAATTTAAAGCTACCATTTCGGAAAATAAGCAGCTCATCCTCCAACTGCCTTAGTTGGTCCACATCCCCTCCTATGTAACTCTGGATGTACTGCTGCCATCCATTCTCAAGCTCCTCATTTCTCCAAAGAGGATGCAATATGTGAGTAATTGCATGGATTGGTCTATGAAACCAATCCCATCGTGTGTTCCACACGACTCGGATGTCATGAATCCTAAAAAAACAGCCATGAAATGTATAATGTCATAAACCTAATATTATACAAGATTGAAGAATCAAAGAGACTAAGAGAATAAGAGTGCATGCATAATGCAGCATACCTCCTTGTTGATAAGACAGTGCAGCGGTTCAAAGCTTCACCAATTCTATCCATGAACTCATACAGAAGTCCAAGAGTGTTGTCCTCCATGTCCGTGATGTGAAGAACACTATAAATAGGCTGAAGGGCCTTTATGAGAGCTTCAACCTCTTGCTACCAAGTGTCCCTCATGACAACGCATACAAACGCAACGGCCTTGGGACTATCACGATCATCCCAAGCTGTCTAGTCTGTGGAAACCACTGTGCGTAGGAGTCCATGGCGGACTCTCACCAGCCTCTCAACCACAATGAATGTGTATGTAAACCTAGTGGTAGAAGGTTTGGGAAGCTCTAAGTCGCCGTGTGCCCGATACATAGCAAGCACCTTCGGCCTCTTTGTCACAAACTTTACTAGCATGCGAGAGGTCTCAAAGATGTCTGACACCCAACCTATCTTTGCCACATCCTCCATGAGGAGGTCCAAGCTGTGAGCAGTACATGGAGTCCAAAGAATGGCAGGAAAAAACTCCTCAAGAATCCTTCCCATGGAGACAATTTGAGCCATCATCAGTGATCACCTGCACTATATTCTGTGGCCCAATCTCCATGACAGCCTCTCGAATGTGTTGCCAAATGTACTCACCTATGACCAATGTTCCTGCTTTGGATGCATCTATGGCACGCAAGAACATTGTGCCCTTGCATGCTGAGACGAGGATGTTATAAACATTCCTATTCGACCATCCATCACATAGAAGAGTGCATCCATATTTTTGCCATGTTTCCTTGAGCGGCGCTACCTTCATCTCCATAGCTTCTCTCCCTTCTGAGCTCCCATGTGCGCAAGGCCTCATAAGAGGGCCCCTCCCACTCACATCCTATGTGGCTGATTGCCCTCATGGCCTTTTTCCATCGTGCGGTGCGCACAATATTGAAAGACAAAGCACATTGTATGAAGAGCTTTGTCAGCTCTCATGTGGCCTCTTGCTTTGCCTGCATCTGTAGATTGGCTTTGATACTCCCTTTTTGCAAGGCCTTGCCAATGGGGATGGGAGTCCTTTGTGCCCGTGGTGCAAAGCTACCTTTTGTAACCTTTTGTTTCTTGGATACATTGGTACTACCTGTAATATAACTGAGACATCCACATCTTCCTCCTCCTCATCTTCATTACTCTTCTTTTTTGCCGGTAACTTCATTTGGGCTAATAATTTGACTCTCTTCGACTCTTGTAATGATGCCTTGAGAGCATCCGGCACAAGTGGACAAGGGCCAACCCCCTTCCTCGCTAAACCTGTGAAATGGGCCTTCACTTGGTCTATGCTGCCACTGGACTGCAACCCACAGTATTTGCACTTCCATTTGGAAGCACCTCCACCCTTGTAGGAGGCCGATTGGATCACATGGGTCCACATAGCATCTCTTGTGCGAGGCATTTTGTTGAAGGAATGTGCCTGCAGAGAAACCCCCAATTTTCAGTGTGAAGAAAACCCCCAATTTTCAGCATCTCCATCTTGCCCCAATTTGGCCCAAATGAGCAAGTTGGTATTGAGCAAATGTGATAAAAAAACACACCTGGTTGCAGGCACGCGACCCGAGGGAGGAGTGGCGGATTTTTGAAGAAAAGTGCAAATTGGGGGCGGCACAGATTTCGATGTTGACGATGAGGGAGAGTGGCACACAGAAACAAAGAAAATACTTTATCAAAATAGTTGCATGGATTTCGACGTTGGTTTTGGGGGAAAAAAACAAGTAAAAAAATTGCCTGAAAAAAACGCGTTTCCTACAAGGAAACGTTTCCATGTTTCCTTCCTTGAAGGAAACGCGTTTCCTGGCAACTATGGATCAGGGGGAGATTCCACTGCCTATTTAGAAAGGGGTTTGGGCCGTTATCTCAGGTTATGGAGTATCCGGATCAGCGTTGTCTCGAACTCTTCCTATCGGAGATCCGATGACACAGAGTTATTATTCACAGATCCTCGACCCGGCACTCATTTGAGTCTACCATCACGAGTTTTTCCCGCCCACCACAGGAGGAGGATACTCAGACGGATGAGGCCACCACAGTACCGACGAGGGGCCCACCATCTTGCCCCTCGACTGGAGTTACGTTGCCTCGTGCCGCCGCACTTTGGAGAGCCAGATGGCCTCACCCTCGTGGACCTCCAACACCCCAAGCTCACTAGCCCTAGATTGATGAGATCCTTGCCTGCCACAGAGCATCTATAGGTGCTACCTCGTCCCAGCTTCTCCTCGGCCCTGCAGATCTAGGAGCCCCCCTTACCCCCTCATCGATACTAGACATCCTTTATGGACCCCCTACCATACATCGATGGATAGCTCCCTCTCCACTCACACCCCCATATCCTCTATACCCACTTTGTATCCACGATGATGAGAATGGTGATCCTCCATGATGAGGACGACAATGAAGATCCATATATATCTACATATACGTTGGGATTAGTGTTCTTTGCTCATGTTTTCAAGCCTCACTTTTTGGGAAATTTGCAGGCTCTTGTGGGCTTGGCTCAAGAAGCTGCAAGCGAGGGAGCAAAACCAGGCTCGAGGAAAATAAATGGAAAATACATCCAGTCTCACCTTGCTCTGAGGCTTGAAGGTAATTTGCCCATGTGAATATGATTCTTTAGGAAAGAAGGCCTCGGTTTTTTATGATTCATACTCTAATTCTAACTTTGGAATCATAGCTTTGCATTTTAACAGTCTTTTGCAACTTTTGCAGAATTGCATGAGCGCTTGCTTTTGCAAGTGAAAGATATAGATGCAGTATGCTATCGGGATGTGCCGCTTGTTTGGTATGGGATGGCAGAGGTAGTTGCATTTATCATTTCTTGCATATAAGTTTGTGGTATTGACCAGTTACTCTCAAGATGCATGGAGAGAGAGAAAGAGGGAAGATTTAAATTAATAACTACTAAAGACCCAAAGGGAGAAAGAAGAAAGATTTAAATTAATGCCTACTAAAGGCCCAAAGGGTCTATGAGACCAAAAAGTGTCACAAAAGGTCCATGTGTAAACTAAAGATCATAACATGGGGACAGAAAGTGAATAAAACAAAATAGGCCCACAAACTAAACGGGCCCTACATGTACAATGAATAGTGATGTTAGTGAGACTAGTGGAATACATCAGTTGTCATCCTCCTCTACTACAGTATATGTGGAGGCAATTTCCACCACCCGAAGGGGTGTGCGTGTGTGTTGGGGGGGGGATGCCGTACTATGTCGTCCTTGTATGCTTGGAGCTGGTGGGAGGAGGGCCCAGATCTTGGGGTTTGTGCGTCAAGTTCTCTGGAGGGTCTGTGCTCTTTCATGACACCACGCGTGTGAGTGGACAGTACTTGTGTGGGCTGGGGATGCCAAGAGCTGGCTTCCTCCTTGGAATTCTAGCTGCTAGTGGGTGCAGGCAAATGAAATCAATGATAGTGATCTGGGGTGTCATGTAATGGCTGCATGATCCTTGAGTCTTCTGCTGATGGCACACGTCTAGCAACAAAAGATCTAGGGATCTCTGGTTGATGTAATGCATCACCCATGACGAAGGGCCAAAACCTTCTCTGAAGGGGCAGTTGAATCTCCCTGCATCTCATGATATGATGGGTATTTGAACAAGTAGTGCTCCTCTATCTCTAACTCCCCCACTCTGCATAATCTGCATATGTGCTCCTCCCGCAGTATATCCTTTTCTCTCCCTATCGTCTCAATCTGAAGGCGGTGGGAGGATACCCTCAACTGGCCAATGGTAATTCTCTTTCTAAGCACACTACAGATGTAATATACAATTTCTTCTATATGTATCTGGGCAATTGGCATGTACCTTTTATCGACTTTATATGCATCTGCTTGAAGATAAGGCTATTACTGTTGCACTTAGGGTTAGCAGAAGCTATCTAGCCGAAGGTGGATAGTAGATACTCATACTGTGGGTGTAGAGAGAGAGAAAGAAAGAAAGAAAGAAAGATATATTAAGTGTCTACTAAAGACCCAATGGGCCTATGAGACCAAAGTGATACAATAATGTCCTTGGCATATCTCATCATGGAATGGAGACCAATCACATTGATGGGGGCCATGTATAAGATATTTGCAAAGGTCTTGGCCAACAAGTTGTAGCGATATCTTCCTACTTTGATTCATCCAAGGCAATATGGATTTCTTAAAGGTCGGAATATTTTGCATAATATACTGAATGTACAAATTGGAATTGATTATGCAAGGGCCTCGAGGCAAGAGGTGGTTATGATTCAACTAGATATTAAAAAGGCTTATGATCACGTTAGGTAGTCTTTTCTTTCATAGCTTATGTGGGCTATGGAATTTGGCCCTCGCATGTCTTCTTTGATTTATACTATTAGCCAACTTATGATCACGTTAGGTAGTCTTTTCTTTCATAGCTTATATGGGCTATGGGATTTGGCCCTCGCATGTCTTCTTTGATTTATACTATTAGCCAGCATGTAGTGGCTAGGCTTATGATTAATGATGGGATGATTAGGCTTATGATTAATGATGGGGTGATTGAGCCCATTCATTTGACGAGATCGGTTAGGCAAGGATGTCCACTTAGCCCTCTTTTGTTTGCAATTGTTACACATCCAGTCTTGTCTCGACTGGATAAGCTCGTGGAGGACGGTAAAGTTGTAGGGCTTACTCTTCCAAGCGGAGAGCAGACAGTCGGCCAGGCATTGGCAGATGATTCTTTCATGTTCCTTAAGGCTCAAAGAGATAATGTTCATAAGGCTATGGCTTTTTGGGATACTTTTGGTCTTGCTTCAGGGTTATACATTAATATGTAGAAATTTGCTATGATAAGTGGTACCAAGAGCAATTTGCTTGGTTTGGGATGGAATGGACAGGTTATACAAAGGGGATGCATCACACGCCACTTGGGTTATCCGATTGGAGTTGATGTTGATTCACAGGCTTTGTTGGCATGGATTTCTGTAGGAAGGATAAATGATAAGTTTGTGTATTGGAAATCTCAGGGTTGGCCTATGCATATTCGGCTCAAAGTGGCACAATCCATTATGATTAGCATGATATCTTTTTTCTTGCCTTTATTGCCATGGATGTGCAAAGCTTTGCATCAGATACAATAGTCAATTAGATTTATGCTATGAAAAAGAGTTGGAAATAAGCCAGGGCAGACGTGGATTTCTTGGGAATATGTTACTACTCCGAAGAGGAGTGGAGGGGCAGCCCTAGTAGATGTCAAATTACATATGGTCTCTAGGAGATGACCTTTATTGCAAGATATGTATGTATCTCAAGAGCCATGGGTGGTAATGGCTAAGGCTCTTATAGAGGAGGTCGCACTCGTGCATGGTAATTCCAGAATTGATGGTACATGGTGGGATGTAGTAAATGGATCCCAACAAGTTCGAGTGGTGGCTTCACCTGTCGTTTCTCATTTGATGATCTCATGGAAGGAGGTGTTGGCACATAATAAATGGAAGCCTTCAGATCAGCAGTTGCAGTTGAATTCTATGGCAGGTGAGGTGTTGGCTACTTCACAACTTCTGGAGTGGCCTGACAAACGTGTTGAGTGGCCAAAATTCAATAGAATGGCTTGATTGGGACTAGTGCGAATTATGGATGCTTTGTTGCCACGTAGAGGCCGCTTATTGTCTTTTTGGAAAATCCGTCAATATTTTCGAGTTTCACGTGGATATGTACAATTATGGGAGAAGGTGAGGGTAGGACTTACACCGCTTGGTGATATTCCTTAGTTGGAGGATTAGCAATCTTGGTTAGATTGGGCATTTCGAAAGTCTCAGAACATTGTCCAGCGTACAACGTACCATATGATGGTGGAAGATAAGCGTTAGATCACTGAGAAGGCTAATAGAGTATGGAAGATCAGGAAAAGCAGGGCCTGGTGGAAGGAAGTAATCTTACAGGGCTGGTGGTCTAAGATTCCATATCAAGGGAAGGTGTTGCTAGTTGGAGGTCTACCATTGGGGGACTAGTTGCGAAAGCGGCGGATTGCTTTTGGTAATTGTGTGTTTTGTACTACATGCTTGGAAACATGTCCGCATCTTTTCATTTCATGTTCGGTGGTAAAGGTGTGGGATCTCCTTTCTCGTGTATGGATTCTGTTGTGACAGATAGGCCCATAAAGGTGAAAGACTCGATTTTTGGCAAGATTCCGAATGGGCCGGATAACCTAGAACATTTAGCTTTCTTTCATTTTTTTAGGTGGACAGGTTTGTGGCATATCTAGTTAATTAGGAATGCCTTCATATTTGATGCAAAAGTTGGTATTACAACTCACATAGGTCGTATAAAAGGGCTACTATTGTGGCAAGTCTCTTCCTTGCGGTCAGCTCATTTGGTGGAGAATGACACGACTATATATTGGATGAGGGTACTCCAAGCTACAACTGTGGTTCGGAGTAATTAGTGAGGGAAAGCTAGTACATCACTTGGCAGCCATGTGGCCATTTGTAAAGTAATTTTTGGTAATATATCTTCTATTACGAAAAGAGAGAGAGAGAGAGAGAGAGAGAGAGAGAGAGAGCTGTATTAACGTTTACTAGAGGCCGAACTCGACGTATGAGACAAATCAATGTACAACTGTCAATGTCTTCTGGATGTCCAAAAAAAAAAGGACAAAATAAACATGAAATAAACTATAAAACTACTGAGCTAGTGGGGGGGTGTGATGGATGGAGCACTATTGCTAGAGGCTCAGTATGCAACCTATATGCGTAGCATATACAAGAATGCAATGCAGATCTGTCTAGCTCCAACCAGTACTATAATGGGGGTGTAATATGTGATACATAGGCGATGGCGATGCAAAAATACCTCGGAGAATAATCTCCGGGTGTGAGTGTAAGTGAGCTAGTTGCTCCTGGATATGGTGCTGATGTCGAGCCCGTGTCTCTGTGATCTCCCTCTGATGCAGTCTGGGAGTCTGGTAGCCTGGTGCTCTCGGTCTCCGTCTGGCTTGGAGGTCCGCAGCGCGCTGAAGTGTAACCCCCTCTTGTGTCAGGGTAGGCTGTCACCAAGAGGTGAAACTTTTTGCAGTTGTTTTTCTTATTTACATTTCTTTATAAATATATATTTTTCTTTTCTTTCTCTTTGGTTGCTGTTGCTTTCCCGCGGGATCTCTTGGAAGGGCTTGGACCATTGCAATGTCAGAATGGGTCAACCAGTGGGACTTTGGACCAGTGGTTGGCTAAGCCTAAGAATTGCACTGAAAGATGAATGACAGCGTCCAGGACATGGCCACTGAATGAGGGTATAGGCCAGTTTACACTAGTAAGTGGCCGCCACCGAAATGTGAATGTATCTTGAATTCTAAGCAAATTCTGAAGTGACCACAGTGGTCAAAGATGGTCAGGAGACTAGAAGGAATGCAGATGACATCATCCCTAAAATCTAGGGAACTGCTATTTTTGGCAGTGTCGGAATTGAAAAGTGTTCGCGTCAGTTTGTGCGGAATGTCAAGGGGACCAAAAGCTGACAAAGGACTGTTGTGAGAATGTGAACCAGTCAGGAGATTTTTAGCCTGGAAGATTGCATGTGGAAAAGGCTTAAAAATGTGCCAAGTGTCAAATTTATGTGCATTTTCCTCATTGAGAAGAGGGAAGCGTGGGAATTTGGGCTGAATGAGGCTCATTTGCAGCCATCATGGTGGATTGTTGCAGGAAAACCAGCATTTGTGGTGCACTCCCTTGCCCTACAACTCATGAATTGAGGGTTGAGCTTGCTTCCCACAGCCTCTCTCTCTCTTTCTCTCTCTTGCAGACTATGGAAATGCTCTCATCAGATAACATCAGGTACAGTTGTGTGAATTTCATGCTTATATGCAAAGGCTAGTTGCCTCCTTGAACAGGAACCGGTGTAGTTAGTTCCTACACCAAAGCAGGGACGGAAGAGGGTAATAACCTCTTCAATACAATTCTGTTTCAGCACTGTTTTTGGGCTGTTATGTTGCCTGGTTGATGCCAAAATGCAGTAGGACTTTGCTAAAGTCCTCCAGGACAGTACAAGGGTTATTTTGGGCTGAAAACAAAGCTGAAAATAGGTCTGTGCAGAAAATTACAACAAGCTGAATTGTGATGTTTTGGACTCCATTGGGTATCCTGATGCCTATGGAAGTGAGCCTGTCAGTTGGGACTCATTCTGAGATGTTATGGAACAGTTTTAGTGCAGTTATGTTGGCAAATTTCTCCCAGAATTTGTAAAACTCAGCTGATGCAAGTAGAGTGCTTTGTTGCACTTGTGCTTTGTAATTTCCAACCTTTTAACAATAAAGAAATACTGCAAGGGGCCCCGGACTTCGGGGTCAATGTGTTGTTGAGCGAGGGATCGAGGATTCTGTGATTGTGTGTCTGAGTAAGTCCAGGTCATTTGTGAATGAATTACCGCTTTATGTGTCCATTGACCGGTTTTATGGTTCCATTGCCGGGATAGGGTCCTCTTTCCTGCAAGAGCCCGGACACGGATTGGATTGGGTGAGCAGGAGACACACATAGTGAGGTACAACTGATTACAGGTGAGAAAGAGTACGGTCTCTTTCTTTGGATACAGGTTCCCTTAAACTTTCAGTTGACAGTATGACAGACAAAGGGAAAGGCAAGCTCCCTGCCGAAGAGAGTTCCTCTTCTACTCGCAGACAGCATATAGAGGTGACAGGTGCCCAGGTGTCAGCCTCTGCTCGGATGGAGCCAGTAGTACAGCGAGCCTTGTTAGAGGAAGAACAGAAACAAGAGGATTTATTTCATGCGCAGCTCCTGAGCATGGTTGGTACCTTGAATAGTTGGTGAAGAATCCCAGGATGAAGAGGTATTTGTAGTCAAGGACAGGGGATTCCCAGGCTGAATCATCTCAGCATGCAGTTGAGAGGGCACAGGAACAAATGCCAAGGATGCCACAACATGTAGAGCAGACACCAGCAGTGGCAGCTGATCCAGTGCAGCATGTTACACAGGCACAGGTACATGCATTTAATGGCTAGGAAAGTAATGTGCAAAGGGTCATGCCGACCATTCCTCCATTCGTTGCTTTCCAGCCTGGCTATTTTGGTGGTGGGTCTGTTTTCCAGGCCATGGCTAGGCCGCCCACAGTTTTACCAGGACTGATGTCAAGAGGGTCACCAGGAATGATGCCTGTGGAAGCTGTGAACCCTCTTTATGCCAATATAGGTGTGCAGCCCGGATTTCAAACTTATTTTAGTCCAGCTTTGGGGCCCGCAGCACCTGTCAGTGTGGCTGAATTTTCTCAACCTAGTGGACAAAGAGCAGTAAGGACTGATGCAAAAAAGGTGCAAAAGGATTACAAAGAAGGAGGTCAAGCAGTAAAGTTTGAGACTTTCAGTGGGATGCAGGACAAATTGAAAGCGCTGACTTTCATTCAGCAGTTTGATGCAGCATACGCTGGGGGTAACTTTACAGAGTCTTCTAAGGTGCGGAAGGCTGCTACTTTCTTGAAAGGTAATGCATTGCAGTGGTGGACCTCACTGTTGATGCAAGGACAAGCACCTGCTACATGGGTTCAGTTTAAGCAGTAGTTCTCTTTTGCCTGGCTTACAAATACTTTTGAAGTGGATGTTATGATAGCATGGCACAAACTTGATGCAGCCAACTGTGTTAATTTGGAAGAGTATAATAAGAAGTTTTGGGATGCACTCTTGCCAGTAACTTCCTACAGAACAGTGCCATTGTCAAAGCAAATAGAGAAGTATTGCTGTGGTTTGCCCAAAGAAATCAGGGATTATTGCATTAAGACCAATGTTTCTAATATGACTCGGCTCATTGAGAATGCAAACATGGCTAATGCATTGCTACAGGGAGGTTCACGTGGCTTTAAGAACACAGTGAACAAGGAACCTCAGGGCAAACAGGAACCACTTGTGAAGAGGGATTTCCCACCTAAACCATTCTATAGAAAGAAGCCATTTGAGAAGAAGACTTGGCAGTCACAACCTCAGAAAAGTGTTGGTCAAGGCAAAGGACAGAAGAGGCCACTATATGGCAAGTCATTTGAAGAGAGAAAGGCATTGATGCAAGCTGGGAAATGTTTCATCTGTGAACAGAAAAGGGCATATGGCTGCAAAATGTCCACAACAGCCAGCAAAAGATGCCGAGGATAAAGAAGGGCCACTCAAGAAGAAGACAATGTCGAGTGCAGGATTGGTACCTGACATGGTTGGTGACCAGCCATGTGATAATGCTACAGAATTGTGCAGAGCATGGGGTAAAATCAGAGATGCTACAGTGCTGATTTTCTTTGACCCTGGTGCTCGAGCCAACTTTATTTCACCGGCATTGGCAGCCAAGTTGGGAATTCGTGCTGAAGAGATGGGACCAGTTGGACAGGCTGATTTGGCATGCCCTGGGCATCCAGTTCCTGTCACTCCTATACTTGGCAAACTTCGCATGCATATACAGAGTTATGTGGACACAGAGGAGTTTCTTATCATGCCCTTGGAAGGATGTGATGTCTTGTTGGGAATTCCATGTGTCATAGGAAACATGCAGTGTTGGATGCTTTCAACAGGAAAATCACAATTGTACATAGGGACAAGACTCATGTTTTGGATGTGAAGCTGAAAGGAGAGTCTGTCCCAGTTATTTCTGCTTCTACTATAACTTCAGTAATGAAAAATCATCTTTCTGCGTACTTGGTTTTTGCAAAGCAAATGAATGAAGTTGAAACTGATTTGTCTACACTAGACGAAGGTAGAAAAGCTTTCTTGGATATGTTCAAAGATTGTTTTTCAAAATCTTTACCAGGAGAGTTACCCCCTGAGAGGCCAGAGGATCATGCCATAGATCTTATTCCAGGGTCTAGTCCGCCCAATAGGCCACCGTATAGGGTTAGTGCAGCCCAGCAGAAAGAGATTATGACACAGGTTAATGAGCTGTTAGAGAAGGGACTAATTCAGCCCAGTAGTTTCCCGTTTTGTTCACCTGTGTTACTAGTACAGAAGAAAGACGGTTCATGGCGAATGTGTATTGACTACAGAGCCTTGAACAAGAACACGATCAAGAATAGATTTCCGATTCCGCGCATAGATGATATTCTTGATCGTTTGCAAGGAGCAGAAATGTTTAGCAGGATAGATTTGAAGAGTGGGTACCATCAGATTAGAATCAGACCCGAGGATGTGCACAAGACCGCATTTCGCACTACATTTGGTCTCTATGAGTTCTTAGTCATGCCTTTTGGATTGACAAATGCTCCTGCCACATTTAACAGAATGATGGACAGAATTTTCCGTCCTTACAGAAGCTTTGTGGGCACATTCTTTGATGACATGATAGTCTATTCAAAGAGTGAAGAGGAGCACAGAGACCATCTGACAGCAGTCTTTAATGAGCTGAAATACAACAGATTGCTCATTAATGGCAAGAAGAGTGAATTCTTTTTGAAAGAAATTCACTTCCTTGGGCACATTGTATCAAAGGATGGTGTCACAATGGATCTTGCTAAGATTGAAGCAATCGTTTCATGGCCAGATTTACAGACTTTGCATGATGTTCGCAGTTTTCTTGGCCTATGCTCTTACTACCGCAGATTTGTAAGGCATTTTGCAGAGATTGCTTCACCGTTACATGCGCTTGAAAAGAAGGCCATTAAATGGCAATGGACAGATAAAAAGAAATCAGCATTTAGATGCCTGAAACAGAAAATGACTACAGATCCTGTGTTGACATTGCCAGATTTGTCTAAATCATTTGTTGTGCAGCGTGATGCATGTGGGAACAGCATTGGTGCTGTCTTGATGCAGAATGGCCGAGTCGTGGCATATGAGAGTAGAATACTCTCTGACACTGAGAAGAACTATCAGATTTATGAGAAAGAGCTGCTAGCTGTGATCCATGCACCTACCAGTTGGAAACACTATTTGCTTGGTGCTGATTTTGTTGTGCAAACGGATCATCAGAGGCTCAGATACTTTCTCACACAGGCAAAGTTGTCAGAGAAACACATGCGCTGGGCAAATTTTCTGTCAATGTTCCATTTTCAGATAGTGCATGTGGAAGGCAAGAAGAATGTGGTTGCAGATGCATTGTCTCGCAAACCACAAGTGTCAGCTATTTCTATTTCTTATCACCAGGAATTGGATGATATGAAAGAGCAGTATGCCAGTGATGAAGATTTTTCCAGAATCTATGAGCAGCTAATGAATAATCAACATCATGATCACTATGTTCTGAAAGACGGCTTTCTCATGATGCATGGAAAGCTATGTGTGACTAAGCAGTTAAGGCCGAAAGTAATGCTAGAAAGTCATGCTCCACCGTATGCTGGACATCGAGGCATTGATGCTACAGTGAAAGCGGTTGAGACTTTCTTTTATTGGCCAGCTTTGAGACGTGATCTTGATGCTTATGTCAGATCTTGCCTAGTATGCCAGAAGGTCAAGTTTGTTAGACAGAAGGCACCTGGGTTATTGCAACCACTGCCTATTCCAGAGAGACCATGGGAAAGTATTGCCATGGACTTCATTTTTGATCTTCCAAGGACAACGACAGGGAATGATGGAATCTGGACTATAATATGTAGATTCATTAAGCAGGCACACTTCATTCCTGTTAGAAAGAAGATAAAGCCCGAGCACATGGTTAAGATTTTCATGCAGAATATCTTTAAATACCATGGTATGCCACAGTCCATTGTCAGTGACAGAGACCCAAGGATGACTAGCTTGTTTTGGAAAGCATTGTTTGAGAATATGGGCACGACCTTGAAATTCTCATCTTCTTTTCATCCTCAAATTGATGGGCAGTCTGAAGAGGCTAACTCTACTGTCTTGGATCTGCTGAAATGTTATGTGTCAGAACATAAGGCAGCTTGGGAGCATTATTTGCCATTAGTAGAGTATGCTTACAACAATACAGTGCATTCCTCTACTGGCAAGGCGCCTTTTGAAATTGTTGAAGGTGGCAAGAAAGTACCTCCCATTCTGCAGACAAAGGATAAGATATTTGAAGCAGATCGGTATGTTGAGGGATGGCAAGAAGCGTATAAGAAGGTCAAATATGCCTTGGAAAAGTCACAAGCTAAGCAGAAAAGAGCTGCTGACATGCATCGTCGAGAGCTCTTGTTTAAAGAGAATGACTAGGTCTTATTGCGTTTTGAAAAGGCACGAATGAGAAAAAGAAAGGGCAAGGAACGTCTGTTTCCTAAGCTGAGTATGCGATATTATGGTCCTTTTCAAGTCTCAGAGAAGATAAGTGATGTAGCATACAGGCTGAAATTGCCAGAAACCTGGAAGATACATAATGCATTTCATGTGAGCCTTTTGAGGCCTTTTATTGGCAATGTGCCAGAAGATATAATGCCAGAGGAACAGCCTGAAGTGGAGGAATTGGATGAAATTCTGGTTCCTGAGCAGATTCTGGCCCATAAAGGCAGAAAAGTGAAAGGACAAGTTGCAAGAAGATACTTGGTGAAATTCAGAAATTATTCACCAATGGATGCTAAATGGATGGATGAGGTTGAACTGGCTGATTCACCTCAGTTGATGCAACTTTATAAGGAAGCCTTCCTGTTAAAAACTGCAGTGGTTTAATATGCTTTTTGAAGCTGAATTCTAAATGACCTATACATTTGTATTATATGTTTGGCAATGTGCAGTTTTGACATTTGTTGTCAATGACTTAATCAATGAATGAACTTTCAGTGCTTTGAAGTTGTATCTGTTACGCTTCAAATGAATGATTTACATGTTGTGACACTAATAGTACAAGATATATGCTATCGCCCTGTGTTGCATCCGGAAACATGTATTTGAAAGGCTTGAACCTGCGATGGCACAAATGGTAGTGGGGAATTCCTATCATCGCCCCGTGTCATCCGTTGGCAGGAGATACATGCGATGACACTAATCACCTGGGAAATCTGGTGATCGTCCTGTGCCATCCATTTGCATGTGGACTTACAATCGAGGTCGCTTGCTTCTTTCAAGAGGGGGGTATGTCACCAGGAGGTGAAACTTTTTGCAGTTGTTTTCCTTATTTACATTTCTTTATAAATATATATTTTTCTTTTCTTTCTCTTTGGTTGCTGTTGCTTTCCCTCGGGATCTCTTGGAAGGGCTTGGACCATTGCAATGTCAGAATGGGTCAACCAGTGGGACTTTGGACCAGTGGTTGGCTAAGCCTAAGAATTGCACTGAAAGATGAATGACAGTGTCCAGGACATGGCCACTGAATGAGGGTATAGGCCAGTTTACACTAGTAAGTGGCCGCCACCGAAATGTGAATGTATCTTGAATTCTAAGCAAATTCTGAAGTGACCATAGTGGTCAAAGATGGTCAGGAGACCAGAAGGAATGCAGATGACATCATCCCTAAAATCTAGGGAACTGCTATTTTTGGCAGTGTCCGAATTGAAAAGTGTTCACGTCAGTTTGTGCGGAATGTCAAGGGGACCAAAAGCTGACAAAGGACTGTTGTGAGAATGTGAACCAGTCAGGAGATTTTTAGCCTGGAAGATTGCATGTGGAAAAGGCTTAAAAATGTGCCAAGTGTCAAATTTATGTGCATTTTCCTCATTGAGAAGAGGGAAGCGTGGGAATTTGGGTTGAATGAGGCTCATTTGCAGCCATCATGGTGGATTGTTGCAGGAAAACCAGCATTTGTGGTGCACTCCCTTGCCCTACAACTCATGAATTGAGGGTTGAGCTTGCTCCCCACAGCCTCTCTCTCTCTTTCTCTCTCAGTATGGTACAGGATGGAGCTAGCTAGGTTGCATATCATGATTGTATACTCCATGCATATAGCTTTGCATTCTCCTAGTAATAGAGCTCCATCCCCTGCACACCCAGATTCAGCTTTTTTATTCAGTACTTTTTCATTTTGTTGGGATGACAGAGGATACCCCATACAGGTACTCCGATTTGTCTCATAGGCCGAGTTCGGTCTTTTGGAAGACGTTAATAAAATCTTTCTTTCTTTCTTTCTTTCTCTTGCAGACTATGGAAATGCTCTCATCAGATAAAATCAGGTACAGTTGTGTGAATTTCATGCTTATATGCAAAGGCTAGTTGCCTCCTTGAACAGGAACCGGTGTAGTTAGTTCCTACACCAAAGCAGGGACGGAAGAGGGTAATAACCTCTTCAATACAATGCTGTTTCAGCACTGTTTAGGTGCTGTTTTTGGGCTGTTATGTTGCCTGGTTGATGCCAAAATGCAGTAGGACTTTGCTAAAGTCCTCCAGGACAGTACAAGGGTTATTTTGGGCTGAAAACAGAGCTGAAAACAGGTCTGTGCAGAAAATTACAGCAAGCTGAATTGTGATGTTTTGGACTCCATTGGGTAGCCTGATGCCTATGGAAGTGAGCCTATCAGTTGGGACTCATTCTGAGATGTTATGGAACAGTTTTAGTGCAGTTATGTTGGCAAATTTCTCCCAGAATTTGTAAAACTCAGCTGATGCAAGTAGAGTGCTTTGTTGCAATTGTGCTTTGTAATTTCCAACCTTTTAACAATAAAGAAATACCGCAAGGGGCGCCGGACTTCGGGGTCAATGTGTTGTTGAGCGAGGGAGCGAGGATTCTGTGATTGTGTGTCTGAGTAAGTCCAGGTTATTTGTGAATGAATTACCGCTTTATGTGTCCATTGACCGGTTTTATAGGCACTACTGGAAGAAATCAGTGAGCTGGAGCTATCGCCCACCTCTCCCTATGGTATGAGTCCGTAGCAGTGTCTCTCTGTGTCTCTAGCAAGAACTGGCCAAATCTGCGGCGCTGGTCTGCGGACTCCATGATCTGGCGGAGTGAGGGATGTCCACTGAAGATGGTGGTGTATCTCTCTCTAATGACACTAAATGTTCTGCATCTGCATATATAATGTTCCTCACTCTCAACCTCCTCCTGGCATAGTCTGCATATCCTCTCTGCTCTGGGGATCCGTGCTGCCCTACCTGCCTCAATCTCAAGTTGGTGTGATGACACTCTGAGCTGGCCAATCTCCACTCAGGCACTGTGAGGCCTGTACACATCCATGTATCCAGGTCTGTGTATGAATCCATCCAGTGAGATACGCATAAACTGATCTCTATAGTATAGCATCTTCGGCAGTAGAGGCTGACTGGGTGTAATCGAAGTCTCTTGAGTGTATCGCTGCCATAGATCTTGCTGAAGGACTCTGTTCCTCTCACTGTGAGAGAGCTGGATGTGTGGTGCATGTATATCATACTGGAAAGGTGGCAGGTGATCTATGTCAAGACCATGCTGAGTGAGCCACTGTATCATCTGTGAATACCATGATCTTCCATCTCCACTCTTTGTGAGCTGCCTGGAGGCCTCAAAAGCTCTATGTGAGAGTCGATCTGATGGCATATCTTTGATCCTCTGTATGAAGCAGATCGTCTTGAAGAGGGCCTCTACTAGCATAGGAGGTGCAGCAAACTCCGTTCGGACAATGTCATGTGGGACGGAGTGTTTGCTACGGATCATCCGTGAGAGCATGAGAATCTGATGCCTCTCTATCTTAGACCATGTGGAGGTGGCGAGCCCATATTGCTGCAGCATACATCAAAGCAGGGGTGACTAGTGTGTCAAACAACCACCCCTTCGTGCGGGGCTCCTGGAAGTGTGCCTGGTGACACTGTCTCTCTAGCATGGCCAGAGCTGCATACCCTCGTGTGAGTCTATCCTTGGCTGCCTGTGCCATAGTAAATCTTCCTGGCGGAGTCGTAAATGTAATCCCCAGGTACACATATGAGTCTACCACCTCTACTTGTCCTCCTGCTAGTGTGAAGATGGCCTGTCGTCGAACCGGCCCTGAGGTGTGGAAAATCATGGCCTTGGTTTTCCCAAGGTTCATTGTAAGCTCCCTCTGTGTGCAGAAGTCGTCGAGTGCATGGAGATGGTGCTGTAGTCCCATCTGCGACTCAGAGACCAGAATAATATCATCTGCACATAGCATAGTGTGGACTGTGGTACCTGAGATGTCTACCCCGTCCCCACCACCGTGACCAATGAAGTCAGCCACCTCATCGATGTATAGCCCAAATAGTGTAGGAGAGAGTGGGCATCCTTGCTTCACACCTATGGTGCTAACAATAACATCAGATAGCCCCCCGGGGCATCGTATGCGCCCGAGGACCTGCTCATATAAAGCATAGATGCCCCAAACCATCTCTGATGGGATCCCCAATGACTGTAGGCGTTGGAAGAGTCTCTCTCGTGGCACCGTGTCAAATGCTTTGCAGAAATCCACAAAGCAGTAGTATAATCTCTTCTCCCGCGCACTAGCCTGGTCAATCAGACATCTCAAAGTGAATATATGGTCAATAGTGGAGAAAGCTCGTCGGAATCCAGCCTGCCCTGGTGCTCGCAGTCCCTCCTTCTCTGCATATGAGCTCAACTCTGCCTCGAGCACTGCGCCATAAAGTTTGGCCAATGTATGACCAATCATGGTAGTCTTGTAGTTGCTGGGGTCTAGCATGCCTCCCGCTTTGTAGAGAGGCACGATGGTGTGCTTAGTCCACTTAGCTGGTAGGCCCTCCACTACCCTATTAAAGAGGTGAGCAACAAAGGGTCCTAGTGTGTCAGTTGCATAAATAAGATGCTCACTCTGTATACCTGTGTGGTCAGTCGATCTCCCATGCTGTAACCGGCGGATAGCTCTCTCTACCATTGAGGCAGTAAAGAAAGTAGAGGTGGTAGGGCGGGACTCCTGTGGCTGTGGTATGGGCGGTTGCTGAGGGATATGGTAGAGGCTCTTTGCATATGTGTGCCATGTGTGTGGATCCTCAATCGGGGTACGAGGGTGAGGCTCTCTCATCGTGCGCCATGCAGTGGTTGCATCTTTTTTCTTGAGTAGGTGGTATATATCCCAGTACTGTGCCTCCTCATATGCACGCCTCTTATGGCGTATGAGGGTCCTCATCTGTCGGCTCGCCTGTCTCTGTGTAATGGTCCCCAGTGCTCTCTGGGCACGGAGGTGTCTATATAGCTCTCTGCACTCATCATCTTACCACCGATTCTGGGGCATGCTCCCAGATCTATCTGTGTGTGCAATGTGTGTATGATGGGGGAAGCTGCGGGTGGCAGCCGTATGTAGTAGAGATGATAGCTGGGTGGTGAATGTGTCTAGACGTGACATGGGATCCATCTGGAATAGCCCATCATATACATGATGCTCATATATGTTTGCCAAGTCATGGGTGAAGTAGAAAGTTGTATGCGATGCCTGTGTGGGTGCTGGTGTGGAGCTCGCAAGTGACAGTAAGAGGTACGTGTGATCCGCACCAATAGGACAGGGGGGGATGGTGAAAGATGTCACTGCCTGTGTGGTCTCCATGGACCCCATGATGTAGTCCACTATGGTCCCCCCACCCCCCCCCCCCCCCCCCCCCGATCGTGGAAAGCATGTCAGTGCGCCTCAATCCTGCCACTGTCTCATCCCGTTATAAATAACGAGATGGTGTCACGCTCTGAGCTCAAGTAAGTGATGGCCATATCTAGTGTTATCTGGCCCCATGTCCTCTGACACCCTGCAAGCTCCCGTGTCCTCCACCTCTAGTGTGTGCATCACCTTGGGGTGCTCGAAATCATAAATGTCGCACTGTCGGCTCTGTGTCTGTGCATTGAAGTCCCCCAGGTTGGAGTAGTGTATGATCTCATCTGAAAGGGCTGCATATGGTGACTCTCCCAATGGCCGTGTGTCCTCCTCCTCCCCTCTACTCTCCTCCTCTGCTGTCATGGCATATCTCGATCCTCTAGGAGAGAAGTAGCATAGAAGCAATGCATAACACACTATTTGCCGAGAGCTGCAGTCTGATCCACATGTGTCTAGCCTTTTGGTCACGTGCTACCACTTGTAGGCGTTCTTGTAGCTCTCGCTTGAAGAGTACCGCTATACCTCCAAATCCTCTCGATGTGCTCTGTCGTGTGGTCCCCTTGTATGTAAACTCCCACTGATAGCCCTCTACTCTGGGTAGCCCCCTCTTTGGGCTCTGGTGCGTCTCTGTAAGTAGTATGATGTCCCGTCCCTCCATGACCTCCTCCATCCTCCCAGGATGTGTCCAAAGTGCTCCATTGCAGTTCCAAACTGCTATGTGTATCAAACTGCTATGGAGGATCCAGATTCACAATACACAGCAGTTCCAAACTGCTATGTGTATCTGTGAATCTGGATCCTCCATAGCCGACGTCTTCAAAAGACCAAAATAACCTATGAGACCAAAATGTCACATCATGTCCATGGAATACATCATGGTACTGAAAGTAAAACTAAAAGAAAACATCCGTTAAAAAAAACAAAGAGCCTCAAGCTCTCACATTAGCCAAGAATATCTCGCATAGGACGCTGCAACATGGTACCCAATGTAGTAAGGCCGAGCCAGCAAGCCGGCATGAGAAAGTCCTGCGGTGGAGGGAAATGATGACTCTTATCCTCCTGAGGTGACATGAGTGTTGGCGGCGGCCACTATGTCAAGGGCTTCGGGCTCTGCATAGCTCGGTGGCCATGTGTAATGTCACTCCTCTCGGCCGGGCTCCTCCATCACCCTAGAGGTCGGGGGGAGTGGGTGGATCTACTCTTGGGGCTCTAGTCTCGAAGAAGTCAATGAGAGCTCTATATGCTGGTCCTCGGGCAGGTGCAGCTGATCTGGGCAGCAGTAGGGATCCCCTGTTGTTGGGGTAAAGGCGTTATGCCCACCCTTATAGTGTGTACAAGCCCATAAGTTATAGTACATAGTACACTTAGTACTTTTAATGTACTAAGTGCACTATGTGTACTAGTGCAATATACATGTGTGATAGGGGAGTCACACACTCACATTATGAGTTGACTTATCCCCACAACTCTCTCTCTCTCTCTCTCCCTTGTTCTCTCTGTGTATGTCTCCCACACATGAATTACTCTAACCCTAATTCTTCCTTCTCCCATTCAACTGGTATTAGAGCATAGGTTGCTGTCTTGATCCTCTGTAGCTGAGTTTCTTCTACAGCGTGAGCAGCTTGCAACAGGCGCCTGGCCACTAGGCGAAGGCAGCGCTGGCCCTTCAGCGTGAGCAGCTTGCAACAACAGGCGCTTGGCCACTAGGCGAAGGCAGCGCTGGCCCTTGTTCACTATCGGCAACGAGGACAGACGAGAAGAGTTCGTGAAAGAAGGCTACAGGCGAAGACGGCGCTACTTTGAGTCGGTGGAAGGTGCAGGCTGGCGAGCGTTAGCCACAAGGCGGCGTCAACAAACGAAAACACGTGCATCCATTCGTGCGAAGTCGTCGGCTGGCTACAAGGCGTCAACAAGTCGTCGGCGGGCAGCTCAAAACTCGTAAATCAAACTCCCCGCTTCGCTATTCGAAAGCTTCCCGTTTCTCTCTCGCCCCCGATCTCCTCGGCGCCCATTCAGCACCCCAGCATTCTGCTATTCAGATGCCTGCAGCCCGATCGAGAGGAGGATTGGCTTGTCCGACACGTTTTCCATCATCAATCGTCTTTTAATGTTCCATGCAGCCCAAGCTCCTTCAATTGCCCACCTGCACAACAGCAGCATCATCACCCTCTTTCTCCTGCAACAACTGAAATTCAGCCTGCAGATCAGAGAAATTCAAAAAAATTAAGAGGTATTTGCCTTCAATTTTGGGAATTTCTTATCAATTCAATCAATTGAGCAGGTACAGGTGCCGAATTGCTCAATTTCTGAGCAAAATTGGCAAAATTGGGTGACATTGGTCACAATCAGGATCAATTTGCAGGAAATTGGATGTCGAAATTTGGGGCTTTTGATGTAATTGTGCAATTAAGCACTCATACATGCTGTATGATGTGAGAAATCGCACATTTGGGCAAATTTGCAGCAAATTGCAGTGCAAATCAAGGGGCTTTTGTGCCGATTGGATTGATTTGCATGCAGGCAATCGCATTTGATGCTGTGGATAATGTGTTCATGCCTGGCAAGCACTCAATGTGCCTGTAAATCAAGGGGCTTTCATGTATTGGATGTATATGTGGCCAGGGGGAAGCATCGTGAAGACTCTGGATGCCTTCATGTGCGTCAATGTACCATGTATGATCAGCAATTGATCTTAAATCAAGGGGCTTTTCAAGATTTTATGCTTGTTAAGCTTGGCAAAGCAGCAGGCAAGACTTTTATGCCTTAAATCCTCAGAAATCAGCTTGCAGTCAAGGGGCTTTTGCCCAATTTCTGTTCGGGACTGTTGTATGTAGTGTACGGGACTGTAAAAGTCTGATTTTCACTCATTTGGACAGCCAGGAGAGCATTTATTGCTACTGTACCTGCTGGTACAGATTTGGCACAGCTTTGTGCAAGTTTTGGCATGGCTATACACTGATTTGAGTGAGGAAAAGGTTCAATTTCAGCTGCTGTACTTGCCGGTACAGGTTTGGTACATCACAGGTGAGCACTTAGTACTGCTGTACAATACTTTGGAAGGGCAACAGAGCACATTTAAGGTGCTGTCCTAAATCTGCAGCAACCAGATTTTGGTGATTTCATCACATAAAGTGGGAGAAAAGTTGCATTTGTGCTTCCGCAGTGGGAGATAAAGCTTGGGAGAACAATTGTGAGCACTTTGTGTGCTTTTGGTGTAGTGTTTGCACACTTGCAGGGAGTCAGGCATTGACAGGTTGCATATTGCTATGGCAACCACAGGTGAGAGCTCTTCATTGCTTCACATCAAGAAGCTTGAAGGCTCACGTAACTATGATATTTGGCAAACCCAGTGCTATAATGTGTTGCTCCAGAAAAAGCAGCACAAGCCTATCAAAGAAAGGGGTGTAATGCCCGCTTCTCTTACTGCTGAAGAGTGGGAAGATATGGATGAGCTGGCAAGATCTACTATCATGTTGTCTGTGTCAGACTCATTACTTTTCAGCATTCGTGAAGAGAAGACAGCTTGGGGAATGTGGCAGAGATTGCAGGACTTGTATGCCCAGCAAAGTGCCTCAAGCAAAGTGTATTGGTTGAAGAAACTCATAGGTCTTCAGATGAAGGAAGGGGCATCTATGACAGCCCATCTAAATGAGTTTAATGGTATTGTCAGCCAGGTCATTAATCAAAAGTTGGCAATGGACGATGAGTTCAAAGCCACTTTTCTGTTATGCACTTTGCGAGAGAGTTGGGACACATTCAGAACAGCCACTAGCAATTCACATGCTATGCTGTCATATGCAGATGTTGAGGGTGCTCTTCTTCAAGAAGAGATGAACAGGAAAAACAACTCTGTTGGAAAGTCCAATGCAATGAATGCACGTGGGAGATCCCAGCAAAGGGGAAAAAGCCAAGAACGGGGAAGGAGCAAGTCTCGCTCCAAAAAGGATTTGGAATGCCATTATTGTGGCAAGAAGGGACACATTAAAAAGCAATGCTACAAATGGAAAAATGATCAAAAGGAAAAGGGAAAAGGCAAAGACAAAGAGAAAGATGAAGCCAAAGATGTAAAGCCAAAGGGCAAAAGTGGAGTCAAGATTGAAGAAATCAATGTGTCACATGCAGGTGGCAGTGAGGATGAGGTCCTATTTACGTCTTCACTTGATGCCCATTCACTTCTGACAGGTGGTCATGGTATGCACTCATGGATCATTGATTCAGGTGCCTCCTTTCATGTCACAGGTTGCAAAGACTTGTTTGTCAGGTATACTGCTGGCAATGAAGGAGTGGTTTATTTGGGTGATAACCATGCATGCAAGATTCTTGGCAGAGGTGATGTGAGGCTTGTATTTTCAGATGGCTCACAGCTTATGCTCCATGATGTCAGGCATGTGCCTGAGATCAAGAAGAATCTGCTTTCTACTGGACAGCTTGATGATGCTGATTATGTTACCACATTTGGTCGTGGAAAGTGGAAAATTAGTAAGGGCTCACTGGTTGTTGCCAGAGGCTCTAAGGTGGATACTCTTTATTTCATGCATGCAGGTGTTTGTCACCATGCTAATGTAAATGCAACCGAGCTGCCGGAAATCTCTATGTGGCATAGCCGGTTGGGACACATGAGTGTCAAAGGAATGGAGCAATTGTCTCGTTTGGGTTACTTGCCTTCTCTAAAGTTTTCAAGTTTTCAGTTTTGTGAGCATTGTATATATGGCAGGCAACTGCAGTGCCCCCACAAGAAAGCTCTTGGACAGCAAGATGCTCAGTTAGAGCTTGTGCACACAGATGTATGTGAGATGCCTCAGCTTTCTTTGGGAGGGGCAAAATATTTTGTGTCTTTTATTGATGATGCCACACGCAAGGTGTGGGTTTATCCTCTTCGTTTGAAGAGTGATACATTCTCAGTGTTTGAGAAGTTTGTTGCTCTTGTTGAGAATCAAACTGGCAAAACACTGAAGGCTTTGCGTTCCGACAATGGTGGAGAGTATATGTCCAAACAGTTTCAGGACTTTTGTGATGCTAAAGGCATCAAGAGGGAGCTCTCTACTCCTTATGATCCTCCACAAAACGGAACAGCAGAGAGGATGAACAGGACCATTCAGGAGAAGGTCCGTTCTATGTTGTCACATGCTGCGTTACCTCATGGTTTTTGGGCTGAAGCTGTTATGACAGCCGTTCATCTTATAAACAGGTCACCTAACACGAGGCTTGGTGGAAAAGTGCCAGAGGAAGTATGGACAGGGAAGCCTCCGTCATACAAGCACTTGAGAGTGTTTGGTTGCGTTGCGTACGTGCACATACGCAGGGAAATGCGCACCAAACTTGATCCTAAGTCTCACAAATGCATATTCCTAGGATATGGTGACAGAGGTGAAATGGGGTATAGACTTTGGGATCCCGTGAATAGAAAGATTATACGCAGCAATGATGTCATTTTTGATGAAACATGCATGTATAAGGAGCCTGCAAGGCAACAGGAGCCTGGCAGAGTCATCTTTGATGATGATGGACATCATGGACAACAACCAAGGGATGTAAATCAGCCATTACAGCAGCAAAACCAGCCCTTAAATGGTGCTGAAAATGGTCCAAATGGACAGCCAGACATGGCAGAAGATATCCCTATGGATATACCACAGTTAGAGGAGATACCGGGCATGATTTTTCAGCCTTATGGCATGGAACAGGAGCCAGCAATAGGCGATATGCAGGCTGGACAGCAACCTGCAAATGATGGTCATTGGGTACGGAGGTCCACTAGACCCTCCAGAGCCCCTGACAGGTTTGTTCCAGGGGTTGACTACTTGATGCTCACTGACTGTGGGGAGCCCTCATGTTATAAGGAGGCTTTACAGAGGGCAGACAAGGCTCTTTGGGAGCGTGCCATGAAGTCAGAGATGGATTCTCTGCACAAAAATGGAACATGGAAGTTGGTGCCTTTGCCTGCAGGCAAGAAGGTTTTGCCATGCAAGTGGGTTTACAGGCTCAAAGTTGCACCAGATGCAAAGCCAAGATACAAAGCCAGGTTAGTGGCTAAGGGCTTCAAGCAGGAATATGGTGTGGACTTTGAGGAGATCTTCTCTCCAGTGGTCAAAATGACCACACTTAGAGCCGTGTTAGCTTTGGTTGCGCATGATGATCTGGACTTGATTCAGATGGATGTGAAGACTGCTTTTCTTCACGGTGATCTCCATGAGGAGATATATATGCAACAGCCACAGGGTTATGCAGTAAGTGGAAAGGAGAAGCTTGTATGCAAGCTGAAAAAGAGTCTTTATGGGCTCAAACAGGCACCAAGGGAATGGTATCATAAATTTAATACATTCATGAAATCCCAGAAATTCAGGAGAAGTGACATAGATCACTGCTTGTACACCAAGAAAGCTTTGGATGGCAGTCTATTGATCCTCATCTTGTATGTTGATGATATGTTGATTGCCGGGAAATCTCGTAAGGAGATGGATACCTTGAAGCAGAGGCTGCATCAAACCTTTGATATGAAGGATTTGGGTGATGCAAATCACATCTTGGGTATGCGGATACTTCGGGACAGAAATCAGCATGTGTTGTATTTGTCTCAGAAGGAATACATTGGCAAAGTCTTGCAGAGGTTCAATATGGACGGGGGGAAGAAGACTAGTACTCCTTTGCCTCCATATGTGAAACTCAGTGCTATGGACAGCCCACAGTCAGATAGAGACAGGGCTGATATGGCCAAGATTCCGTATGCTTCAGCTTGTGGCAGTCTCATGTATGCCATGGTTGCTACTAGGCCGGACATTGCATTTGCAGTGGGAGTGGTTTCTAGATACATGGCCAACCCTGGCAAGAAGCATTGGGAAGCAGTGAAAGGTGTCATGAGATACCTGAAGGGCACACAGGATATGTGCATTTGCTTTGGCAAACAGGATGCATTAGTGCATGGTTACACGGATTCGGATTATGCCGGTCATCCAGATAACCGGAAGTCTACTACCGGTTATGTGTTTACATTCACAGGAGGTGCTGTGTCATGGATATCCAGGATGCAGAAGTGCACTGCCTTATCTACTACAGAGGCCGAGTATATTGCAGCCACAGAGGCTTGCAAGGAGGCACTATGGCTATCTCGGTTAGTGGTTGATTTGGGTTATACAGGGGATATTCCATTGTTGCATTGTGACAGTCAGAGTGCCATCCAGTTGGCAAAGAACCCTGTCTTTCATGCAAAGACGAAGCATGTGGATGTGACGTATCACTTCATCAGAGAGGTGATAGAGAACAAGCAAATTCAGCTTGTTAAGATTCACACGGATGACAACCCAGCTGATCTGTTGACAAAGAGTTTGCCTCCGGAGCGGTTTGCTCATTGCAGACACTTGATGGGCATGGATGAGGCCAGTTTCAGCCTTGATATGGCCTTGTATATTATCATGTACATGCTGATTTTTTCTTTTCCTTCATTTAAGGGCGCTTTGCCTTTAAGTGGGAGGTTGTTGGGGTAAAGGCGTTATGCCCACCCTTATAGTGTGTACAAGCCCATAAGTTATAGTACATAGTACACTTAGTACTTTTAATGTACTAAGTGCACTATGTGTACTAGTGCAATATACATGTGTGATAGGGGAGTCACACACTCACATTATGAGTTGACTTATCCCCACAACTCTCTCTCTCTCTCTCTCTCCCTTGTTCTCTCTGTGTATGTCTCCCACACATGAATTACTCTAACCCTAATTCTTCCTTCTCCCATTCACCTGTGTCTACAGAGCTCTAGAAGAAAGAGCCTCGGGCTCTCTGGCTTGGAAAATCCATGATCCTAGAGTGGTCCAAATCCCTCTCGGAAGAGGCAGTGGAACCTCCCCCTGATCTCATAGTATACTGGGCATCTGCATATATAATGAGCCTCAATCTCTCTCACATGCACTCTGCACTCAGTGCATGGTGACAAACTGGCTCATCATCAGCAGTGCAACAATTGTACAGTATTAGAACCGAGTAGGATGATATTTGTCGTACGCCGCCTGACCCCATTGTACATCCTCACTCCAGGATAAGTCAGGCACGAGCTACGTAGGTCATTCCTCAGCCTTAGCGGGTCAGTGTCAGTCAGTCGAGTCCCTTAACCCACTTGGAGAGAATCATTCATACATGTAGAGTCAGTAGAAGCCTTAGGGTTTGCATCAGAAAGCACTCTGCATCCTGCATAATATGCATTCATATGCCTGTGCATCATTTAGAACTTCCCAGAAGCCTTAGGAAATTTACTAGGATTTATCTGGTATTTATTTAGCATTTATTGTCATTTATAAATATAAACTTTATTAAATAAATGACCAGCCAACTTGACCAGCCTCTAGTTAGTATAAATAGGCTTGCATAGGGCTTAGTTTCTCATTCAGTCTTCAGTGTGCTAAGAGCTTTCCTTCTCAGCCCTAGGAGTACCCTTGCCTTCAGCACTAGACTAGTCTCATCCAGCCCTTGGAGTGCTTGAGTTTGCTTCAGCCAGCCCTGGTTCTCCAACGCATGCAGTTCAGCAGTCCCTACAGCCATAAGCGCAGCCATACAGTACATCTACAGGCCTGAATCAGCAAACACACCTGCGTTTTCTGCATATAAACCAGCCGCCTGCAGTTCAGTCCCCTACAGTCTGTGTTTACAGATCTACAGTCCCTACAGTCTGCGTTTCTGTCCAGCAGCAGCCCCTACAGTCTGCGTTTCAGTCCAACATCAGTCCTACACCAGTAGTGAGGTCTACAGCCCTGCATTTGCAGTTTTCCAGCAGTTTCAGCCTAGATTCATCAGTATACATCAGTATCCAGCATTCAGTGCATCATCCAGGCATACACCAGTCATCAAGTAAAGGTATTCAATCATTCATAAGCATTTACAGCATTCTAACATAGCTTAGAACAGTCCACCACCTGCTTTTCTCAGCCTCAGGTGTGCAGCCCTTCCTCATGCCCTTGGGAAGAGTGCATAGGCTCGAGACCAGTTCATCGAGGTGTTTCTACAGCCGTGTACAGTTCAGCCGAGCTTCCGATCCTCCGAGATCTTGCGTTTGGCTTATCTACAGTCCACAGTCATTCTCTCTAAAGAAATAAAGCAAATACTATCTCTTATCGAGATAGGGGGCCCTTCAGTGGTGGGTAATTCAGGACCCAATCTGGTGTACAGTTCTCATATCTCTCTCTCATCTCTTTAAAGTTTGAAGTATTAAGGAGTGAAGCTGCGCGAGCTGCTCCTGCGAGCTACGGCCCATCCCCCCCCTCCCGTCTACCCTCCCCCTGCTGCCCCTCGCCGTCGCGCGCCTCCCTCTCCCCCCCCCCCTTGTCCCCCGCCTCTCCTCCGCCTCTCTCCCCCGCCTCCTTCCTCGCTTCCTCCCCCACCATCTTCCCCCCGCCTTCTCCTCCCCCGCCTCCTTCCTTGCTTCCTCCCCCGCCATCTCTCCCCCCCCCCCCCCCCCCGCCTCCTTCCTCGCTTCCTCCCCCGCCATCTCTCCCCCGCCATTTCCTCCCCCGCCATCTCTCCCCCGCCTTTTCTCCCCCCCCCCCCCCCCCCCCCCCCCCCCCGCCTTCTCCTCCGCTTCGCAGCTCTTCCCCCCGCCTTCTCCCTCACCTCCCCCTCCGTCTCGCCCTTCCTCCCACCGCTAGCTCCCCCCCTGCCTCAGCTCCCCCCTCCCCCCGCTCCGCCCCCGCTATCCTCTCACCTTCCGCCTCTCCGTTTCCTCGTAGGGCTGTGTCCCTCCCGTTGGTGACCCCGGTCTCTGGCCTTTTCCCTCTGGAGGACTCCATGGAAGCCGCTCCGACTACCCCTGCCGATTCCGGTCTCCGTCTGGAGTTCACAGCTGCAGATCAGCAGTTGTTTGTTTCCACAGTGTCCGCTCTTGAGGCCTCCTCCTTGGTCTGCAAGATAGTGGGTAGCCGTCCGATGCGGAGAGAGCTTCGCGACCTTCTGCAAGGCAGCCTCGTTGGCGTGCCTGCCAAGATCGTCAGCGTCGATTTTTTGGGACGTGGCTACTACCAGGTGGATTTCGAGTCCCCCCAGGCAGCTCAGACGGTGCTGGCTCGGAGCCCCATTGCCCTCCGCTCATCCTGGGCATTCCTGGCGCGATGGGCTCACGGTTTCGACCCCGCTTCTGACCCGCTAGCAGGCGCGACAGGTTTCCCCATCACTATCTGCTTTCCTGGACTCCGCAGGGAGTACTTGCCCCTCTTGTCATCCATTGGCAAGGCGTTCGGGCAGGTGGCGGAGACGCCTCAGACAGCGGCCTCAGTGATAGCTCGGGCAGCAGGACTCCCGGCCATTCGTGTTGTGGTTCCGTCATCGGAGTCCCTCCCGAAGACGATCCTCCTCCCTTGTCTTTCTGGAGGACATCTGATACAGCGCGTGGAGTATTCGGGCCTCCCCGGCCAGTGCTACATCTGTCGGGAGATGGGCCACCTCGCACGCGCTTGTCCCCGCAAGGGGGTTCATCCTTCATGCTCTGCCGCCTCTGGACCCCCTTCAGGAGGCCCGAGGGGTTGCCATCCACCTCAGAGACCGGACATCCCTGGCTCGTCTCAGCAGGCGCCATCATCTGACGAGCAGGCCCCGGCGGAGGATGCCGCGCAGTCCCAGGAGGCTGGCGGATGGCAGGAGGTTCGCCGGCGGAAACGCCCGGCCCGCAGGGACCGTCGCAGACGCCAGCAAGCAGCACAGGCTGGCGGACAGGCGACCCCGGCTGGCGTCCAGGCACCTACCCGCACTTATGCTCCAGTCAGGGATAGGCGGCCAGCAAGTCCCACCCCGATGGACAAGGATTCAGTCTCAGTGCCCATTGAGGCCGCCAGTGGAGCCCCCCACGTGGAGACCCCGCTCCCGCCTCCCCCCGCGGGGGGCCCCGCCCCCTCCATGGAGCAGATTCATGAGGATCTCGGGCCTCATTCTGCGACCCCCGGCCCCTCTTCCCTTCACTCGGAGAGCACTCCTTCCTCCCTCCCCTCTCCCCTCTCCCCTCTCCCCCCCCCCCAGCCCCCCCCCTCCCGCCTACCCCGGCGGCCCCCCCTGACACCTCTCCTCTGGCAGATGTCTCTCCATCCTCTCCTCGCTCTCCCCCCTCCTCTCCGCGAGCCACCATCCCTCCCTCGGCCTCTCCAGGATACTCCTCCAGACCACCCACTGCCCTGGGGCAGCGAAGCTGGGTAGGCCAAAGTTCAGTTCAGTGGCTGTTCCACCGCCACTCCGGGCCGGTGGAGATGGCGATCATAGCTTCGCCCACCACAGAGTTCTCTCCAGCCTCCCCTGGGGGGCCCCCGCGAGTGATGGGGCTCCCAGTGGATTATGGTTTTTTCAGGTGTCTCCAGCTAGATGCTGGCCCGTTTGAGACATTTGTCGCGCCCTTGCGAGTTTGCGTGGTGTGCCATCCCTCTCGTTCTCCTTCAGTGGTGAGCAGCATGGTGGCCTTCTCCTTTCCTCTCAGTGTTGCTCCAGACACAGCATGGGATTGCAACTCTATAGAGGAAGTTTTGCGTGATCAGATACTGGAGTTTTCTCACCACTTCAGTGACCTGGGGCTCACGGACCTATTGCAGACCCGATTACACTCAGCCCGCATGAGCTTGTTTGGTATAGGAGATTGGCGGGCGGATCTGGTCCACACCTCAGTTGAGGCGGTGCTACTAATTCTCCTCCACGCCACCCCGAGGGTGCAGCCTACCTTTAGATACATATATGCAGAGGATGGTCTCACGCCTATGCCCTGGACAGGGCGAAGGCGGAGTGGGGCTGGACACAGAGACAGGTCACCCTCTTTTTGGAGAGACTCCGCACCCGGACAGACAGTGACTATTCTCCCTCCAAGCCGGCGCCCAAGACCCCCAAAGTGGAGGGCAGCTCATCCGGGCCGGCTGAGAGGGGTGAGCCAGTGGCGGCTGCTTCACTTGCCATAGCTCATCCATGAGGATCCTCTCATGGAACATCCAGGGTCTTGGTGGACCTCGCTGCTACATTGGTCGGGGCAGACTTCGCCAGGAGATCCAGAGGGCTCTCGTTGGAGGACCCATAGATATCCTTTTCATCCAGGAGCACCACCTTTCTGCCGGGCGTACCCGCACCTGCGGGAAGATCTTGCCAAGCAGGAGTCACACTTTTTGGTCACCGGCATATGGCTCCCAGGGGAACCAGGGTGGAGTATGCATCTCAGTCAGCGAGTAGCTTCTATCCGAGATTGTGGATTTTGGCACTCTGGTCCAGGGTCGAGCGCAGTGGATCATCCTTCGGGTTGGGGAAGACCGCATTGGCTTCCTCAACTTCTACGCCCCTAATGGGGCGACCGGGAGAGCTGAGTTCTGGAGCACCATTAGGCAGTCCCTCCCCATGGCAGACCATTGGTGCCTAGGGGGGGATTGCAACATGCTGGAGGACGCAGAGGACAGGATGGGGGCAGCCAGGAGACCATTCATGGGCCGGAGCTCGATGCCTGGGAGGAACTAGTGCTGCAGGTGAGAGGCCAGGATCCGTGGACTCTCTCGGAGTTTGGCAGGTTGCAGGGGAGTTTATCTTTCTCGCGCTCGGATAGACGGGCCACAGGAGTTAACCTTTCCCGCATCGACAGGTTTTACATTGATGAGTGGGCTTGCGATAGAGGTGGCACTGTGGGTATACTTGCAGGCTCCTCGTTTTCAGACCACTTTCCAGTGCTTCTCCAGATCGATGACCCTACGAGAGGAGAGCGAGGCCAGAGCGTCCGGATTCCAGATTGTCTCATAGAGGAGCCCGAGATTGCGACCAAAGTTGAGCAGGTTTGGCAGGAGCTTCAGTACAGGAGAGGATCGGCAGCCAGCGATCTTGACAGGGGTTTGCAGGAGATCAGTAGGATGCTCAGACAGGCTGCCCTGGACCGTCTGGAGGCTTTCAGAGAGCAGGAGAGGAGCCTGCGGAGGAGTCTAGCTTCCCTTCAGAGACTTCAGGAGAGGGAGCCTACGAGCCCTTGGATTTCAGAGCAGATGGAGTCAGCTCGCACAGAGATCAGATCCATCGAGGAGAGAAGGGTGGAGTTCCGATTCCATGCTCGGGCTTCTTTTTGGACACAGGCTGGAGACAGAGTGACTCGAGACTTCTTTGAGGCGACAAGGCCTCGCTTCAGACGAGAGGGTCTCAGGCGTCTTCGGCAGGCTGATGGCCAGGTGGTGGTGGATCCCCCCAAGGTTCGGGCGATCGCCACAGATTTTTACAGGGATCTGCTCTCTGCTGAGCCAGCAGATGACAGGGTGAGAGAGGCTCGGGAGGCAGTCTGGAGCTTCATGAGACCGGTTGTGCCGGCCCATTTGCAGCACTCCCTTCTCTCCCCCTTCTCGGATACGGAACTGGAGGAGGCTCTTCAGGCACTTCCTCGGGGCAAATGCCCTGGTGAGGACGGTCTCTCAGTGGCTTTCTTCCAGAGGTACTGGGGTCTCTTGCATAGGGGTTTCAGATTGGCATTCCAGGAGATCATGGAGTCGGGAGACATGCCGGACAGCATGGCAGAGGGGTTGATTCACTTGATCCCCAAAGAGGGAGGAGACAGACTGGAGATTAGACAGTGGAGACCGATCACCTTGCTAGGCACGACCTACAAGGTCCTAGCCAAGGCGATCAGCAGGCGGCTTCAGCCTCACCTTCCGGACATCATCCACTCCACGCAGACAGGCTTCATCCAGGATAGGAGCATCCTGGATAACATCTTCTCTTTCTGGGAGGCTACGGCTTTGGCTAGATTTCGGCAGGAGGATCTCGCAGTGCTCCTTCTCGACTTCGAGAAGGCATATGATCGGGTGGACTGGGCCTTCTTGGAAGGCACTATGGAGAGGATGGGCTTCCCCCCTCAGTGGATCCGTGGGGTCTCTGCACTCTACACATCGGCCCATAGCCAGGTGCTGATACAGGGCGTGCGCGGAGAGAGGTTCCAGCTCTCGCGCTCGGTGCGGTAGGGGTGCCCCTTGGCGCCCTTTCTTTTTCTTTTTGTGGCGGAGGCCATGAGCACTTTCTTGACGGCACAGGATACAGGTTTGCGGGGCCTCCAGCTCCCCATCCGCACCTCGGAGGAGCTCCTAGACTCGGAGTTTGCGGATGACACTGCTGTCTATCTTCAGGGAGGGGAGGAGAACCTCCGCCGCTTCACCTCAGCCATGGACAGGTTTTGCAGAGCTTCGGGCGCTTTGATCAACTGGCACAAGTCGTGTGGGTTGTGGGTCAGTTCTGTGCCCCCCCCGACTTGGAGGCCAGTTGATGGGTTTCAGTGGCTGCCCCCCGGCACTACAGTGCGCTATTTGGGATGTTATGTGGGCATTGACATATCTCCGGAGCAGCAGATAGCCCCCCTTCTTCTGAGCATTCGGAAGAAGCTTCTGTATTGGAGTACCACTCGTTTATCTCTGGCTGGCCGAGTGGTTGTGGCCAACCAGGTTCTGCTTGCTACCATGTGGTACATCACTTCTTGCTGGGCCTTCTCGCGGGCGTGTATTGGCCAGGTGCAGAGGCTCATCAGGAACTTCCTTTGGTCCGGTGGCGACGGGCCGCCCGCTAGGGCCAAGGTGGCATGGGCTGTGATCACCCAGCCGAGGGAGAGAGGCGGCCTGGGCATAGTTGATCCTATTTGTCAGAGCCGAGCTTTGCTTGGCAAGTTGGTGGTTCGTGGCCTCCTACCAGGCGCTGAGCCGTGGAAGGAGTTTCTTGTTTCCAGGATTCTCAGCCGCACTCCTTCTCTTAGCAGCCCCTGGACCCCCAGCATCAGGTGGATCTTTACAGAGCAGCGATCCAGAGGAGTGGGCCTTGGCTTCGAGGAGCGTTTTGCAGCTAGTCTTCTGAGGGCCTGGGAGCATCTGAGGCCGTTACTCTTCCAGACTCCCCCGGGCACCGATGAGGAGCGCCTGAGGCAGCCATTGATCTGGAACCCCTTGATCCGACTTCCCAGTGGTCATATGGTTGGATCGCGATCTCACGTGTCGTGGGGCCCGTTGAGCTCCGGCCCAGCCCACTCCCTAGACAACTGGATATGTTTTCAGCAGCTGCCTCTAGAGGCTCAGGAGAGGAGACTGAGCGGGATGAGGGGCAGAGAGTTGATGAGGCAGGACATTGAGGCGGCCATCCCCCGAGAGTGGCGGACTCCAGTACAGGACCCTCCACCTCCACAGTGGATGGGCGTCTTTACTCGGCATGAGATCCTTCTAGCGGTCTATGGCTCAGCAGAGAGAGTCGCCCCACTCACTTCGAGGTGGGAGAGGGAGGTGGGAGAGGGAGGCCAGCTTCAGAGGACCCGACTAGATTTGGATGAGTTAGCTTCAGAGGACCCGACTAGATTTGGATCACAGATCGACAAGATAAAGTCCACTTAGCGGCTCCCCATCTCACTGGTGAGGCAGTCACTTGGTGGCAACATTGGTCTAGTATTCATACAGACCAGGCCACAGGTGTCACAGCCTTTGACTGGGACATCTTTGTCCATGACCTGAAGACCAGATTTCTCCCGCCCAAGTACATGACCGGTCTGAAAGATGAGTTCTATGGACTCAAACAGAACGGATCCCCAGTGCTTCAGTTTTCCGGTAAGGTTATTACTTTAGCACAGGAGTTAGGGTTATCTGAGCAGGCTAAGATGGAGCAATTCATTCATGGATTGGACTCTAACATTCGGTTCACAGTTCGTAACTTTGAACCAAGTACATATGACCGGGCTCTGACTCTCGCTCAGAATGAAGAAATGAAGCTCAATGGGGGTAAGCCCAAGCATTCATCTCCATCCAGTACCAAACCCCAGCAGCAGCCAATCAGCAGACAGGGAAAGGTAACACGTCTTCTAAAGATGCTAAGAAGGACGGCAGTAATAGCTCTAGTTCAGGGGGTAAGGAAGATAAAGAACCTAAGAAAACCCCTGATGAAAAGGCTAACACAGGCATTACTGGAGGTTATCTTCCTCCAGAGGAGCAAAGGAAGTACTAGTCAGAAAATAGATGTTTTTTCTGTCATATTATAGGGCATGGTAAGAAGGATTGCCACAAATGGCAAGTGGCACAAGCCGCCAAAGCTCCTTCTGCTACAGTTGCCATAGCCTCCCCAGCTCCTCCAGCCCCACCCACTACCTCAAATGTAGTTCAACTTTTACCTTCTATGCATCCTATGCCATCCGTGGTATTTGATGCTAAGCAGGAGGGTGAGAGCGATGCTGCTCAGAAGAGTCTCATCCGAGCTTATGGCTCTGCCCAGGGTCGACAGTTCATAATCCTTTTCGATATGGTAGTTCTGAAGACGCCATCTCTCCCCAGTTGGCTAATAAATTGAACTGCACATTAGTCATCATCTGGATGTGGACGGGTTTACACCTCGTCTTCGCACCCACATTTCTTCCTAGAAGGCACATCAATTTGCCTTTGAAGTTCAGAAGGCCTCATTTCAACGAGATTTCATCGTCTCACCTCTATTGGGGTGTGACATGATCTTAGGAATTCAGTGGTTCCGTCAGTGTGAGCCTATTCCCGTTTGGGGGCAGGACACTTTTACTATTTGTAAAGGTTTTCCTGAGCCTGTCATGATTCGTGGGGATAGAAGCATTCTTGGCATCCCATTGATTTTGCATCTCCAGGCCAGACGAGCTATCCGCAAGGGAGCAGAAGGAGCACTCCTTTATGTTCGTGCTCAAACAACCCCTCCCTCTTTAGTAGCATCCGTTACATCTTCAGTCCCTCAGTTAGCAGACCTCCTAATGCAGACATGAGGACATTATGCTTGGGGATGATCTCCCGCCCAATCTCGCACCCTCTCGCCCTGAGGACCATCACATTGATTTGGTCCCTGGATCAGATCCTCCTAGGAGGTTTCCCTATCGTCTTTCCAAGACTTTAGAGGGCGAGTTAGAAAAGCAGTTATCAGAGCTTCTCCAAGCCGGTTTCATTCGGCCTTCTTCCTCCCCATTTGTTGCACCTATCCTATTTGTCCAAAAGAAGGACAAGTCTGCACGCCTTTGTGTAGACTACAGGGCATTAAAACAAACTCACTATCAAGAATAAGTTTCCTATGCCAAGGATAGAGTACATTTTGGAGCGTTTAGACGGTGCTAAGTTTTTCACTAAGATCGACCTCAAGAGTGGTTACCATCAGGTCCGCATTTTTGAAGCTGACATTCCAAAAACAGCTTTTCGGACAGAGCGTGGTCACTACGAGTTCGTAGTCATGCCTTTTGGGCTTACAAATGCACCCGCAACCTTCAATAAGATGATGTCTAGGATTTTCGCAGTCCACATTGGGAAGTGTGTTTTCATATTCCTTGATGACATACTAGTCTTCTCAGCCACTGCGGAGCAGCATGAGAAAGATGTGGAGAAAGTCTTGCAACTTTTGCGAGATAATCAGCTCTACATAAACGCCAAGAAGTCTGTCTTTGGTGTTAAGGAAGTTCAGTATTTGGGTTACATCATCGTTTCGGATGGGATTAGACTGGATCCAGAGATCTTAGATTGGGACATTCCTAAGACCGCCCAAGAAATCCGTTTATTCGTAGGTCTTTGTCAAGCCTATAGTACCCATGTACATCAGTTTTCCAACCTTGCAGCACCTCTTACCGACTTGCTCAAGGGGGTGAAGACTCGCAAGCAGAAAGTCTCAGTTACAGGCAAGGCGCTTGATGCATTCCGTGCACTCCAGAAAGCTGCCTCAGAAGCACCTGTATTAAAGTTAGCATCATGGGACGAACCTTTCGAGGTCATCACCGATGCCAGCAATGTAGCCATAGGTGCAGTCCTCTAGCAGGACAATAGACCTGTGGCATATTACAGTAGAAAGTTGGATGTTGCCGAAAAGAATTATTCGGTATATGACAAAGAGCTTTTGGGTGTGATCACAGCGCTCAAGCATTGGAAGCCTTTTCTTTATGGACAGGCTTTCACAGTGAAAACAGACCACCAAGCACTTAAGTGGCTTCAGACTATGCCAAGTGCCCAGTGGAGTGATCGACAGGCTAGGTGGAGTCAAATCTTCCAACAGTTTGGAGGTATGATTGAATACATCCCTGGTAAGCATAACCGAGTAGCAGATACTCTTAGTCGAAAATCCAGCATCCAGGCAGTCCACGAATCTACCATTCTTGAAATCACGGGGAAGGACTTAGATAGTATGAAAGACCAATATGTCAACTCCCCTGAGTTTGGTACTCAGGACAGTTTGGCTCTCAATTCTGAGCCTGGCCATTATTCAGTGTACAGAACGGTTGGTTGTTCTACAAGAACCGTCTCTGTGTTACTTGGGAAAAGCGTTCCGCTCTTCTCCACGATGCCCATGACTCCTTAGTTGGAGGACATAGGGGTATCAACAGTACCCTCGAGAAATTAGAACGGTCCTTTTATTGGCCAAAGATGAGGCGTGATGTCTACGCACATGTGCAAGCCTGTAAGATTTGTCAAAAAGTCAAGGTTCCCCATACAAAGAAGGCAGGTTTACTTCAACCTTTGCCTATCCCCGACGGACCTTTCATCGACATATCTATGGACTTTGTAGGGCCTCTACCAGCATCCACCGGATCTGGTAACACTCAGTGTTTTACCATTGTGGATCGCTTTAGTAAATTCTGCATGCTCAACAAGATTCCAGTTAGCTTACAATCTCTCTGGTAAGTGCCCTAATCTCATTGTCTTTATTTTTTTTAAAAAGCATCTTCTTGCTTTTGATGTTGCCCATGCTCCTCTCCTTATTAGAGTCATGGCATAAGCATGGGCATGTTGTTGGGAAAACCCCAAATCCTAAACACTGGCTCCCTTGCATAACCATGTGCATAACCACCTTTAATTGTATGTGTGTACACCATGAATCGCACACCAGATGACACACCCGCATATACAACCCTAATTTCTCCACCATGCCTACACCACATGCAATGTCCCCACACCAATTTTATCATTTCATCATGAAAATGAGTGCCGAGCAAAGGGGTATAGCTCAAGCCTACTTTGGGGGAGGTGTTGGCACTTCTGCACAACCATCATAGCCCACCACCATGGCACGTCACACAAATCCTTCCCACGGCTCGCTCGACTACTTTCCAGTCTCCTAGAAGATGCGATTGCTTGACTAGTTGTTGCCATGGTGGTGGATCCACAGACTCTTCCCCTCAGCACAAACGCCCATCCATTGCCAGTTGTGAGGGAACACCATGCTCACACTCATCCCGCCGCTTCGACACAAACCCCTCTACCCCCAATCTGGCTCATTCCTAATATCAAGTAGTGGATGAAAATGTGGTCCTAAACGATGTTGGCAATGAGATAAGGTCTCAAATCCGTGACTTATGTCATATTGTCTTTGCCCATGACTTGATGACTACATGGCATAAACTTGATAGAGCAAAGAAGGATCGAGTCATCAATCAAATCAAGAGTGAGTTTATGCCAGCACCAAGCAGTGAAAAGGTCCATCCTAGATAGATTAAAGATCATATGGTGAATATAATGAAGCATTGGCACAACAGTGATGATATGGTACACGTAAGGTAAAGATAGGGGGAGAAAAGCATTGGCATTGTACACAAGAGGTCTGTTTCTCAAGCATTGGTATCCAGTTTGTGGTTTGCCTAGCACCATAACATCAGATACAGATTCCAAGTTTACCTCGCATTTCTGGAGGGCATTATTTGAAAACTTCGGAACTAAGTTGCAGTTGTCTAGTGCATTGCATCCGTAGACAGATGGCCAAACAGAAATTTATAACCAGTTGGCCTGTGATGTTCTCAAGTCATACTCTCATGACCAGCATTCCAAATGGGAACATTATCTTCCATTGGTCTAAGCTATCTTGAACGACACTCATTCATCCAGTGTCGGACGGACTCCATATGAAGCAACCTTTGGTTGCCGTTTTTCTTCTCTTTTGACAAGAATGGTGTCTCCATCTTTAGAGGCTAATAAAACCACGGAAGCATTTTCCGAGATCATTGAGTCAGTCAAGGACCGCTTGACCAAAGCTCAGGAAGCATATAGCAGACAGGCAAATAAGTCTAGACGAGATGTCCACTTCAAGGAAGGGGATTGGGTCTATTTGCGTATCATGAAACAGAGATTGAAACAAGTGGGCAAATGTTGTCCCAAGCTTTTATTCCGTAGTTTTGGCCCTTTTCCAATAGTTAAGAAGTTAAGTGATGTCTCCATGAAGTTAAAGTTGCCTACCAGTTGGACAATGCATGATGTTTTTCATGTTTCTTGCCTAAAACCATATGTTGGTCCAGAAGTGTATGATGTTTCAGATGAACAGTAGTGCATGGTGACAAACTGGCTCATCATCAGCAGTGCAACAGTTGTACAGTATTAGAACCCAGTAGGATGATATTTGTCGTACGTCGTCACCCCATTGTACATCCTCAGTCCAGGATAAGTCAGGCACGAGCTACGTAGGTCATTCCTCAGCCTTAGCAGGTCAGTTAGTCAGTCAAGTCCCTTAACCCACTTGGAGAGAATCATTCATACATGTAGAGTCAGTAGAAGCCTTAGGGTTTGCATCAGAAAGCACTCTGCATCCTGCATAATATGCATTCATATGCCTGTGCATCATTTAGAACTTCCCAGAAGCCTTAGGGAATTTACTAGGATTTATCTGGTATTTTTTTTCATATTTTTTGGTATTTATTTAGCATTTATTGTCATTTATAAATATAAACTTTATTAAATAAATGACCAGCCAACCTGACCAGCCTCTAGTTAGTATAAATAGGCTTGCATAGGGCTTAGTTTCTCATTCAGTCTTCAGTGTGCTAAGAGCTTTCCTCCTCAGCCCTAGGAGTACCCTTGCCTTCAGCACTAGACTAGTCTCATCCAGCCCTTGGAGTGCTTGAGTTTGCTTCAGCCAGCCCTGGTTCTCCAACGCATGCAGTTCAGCAGTCCCTACAGCCATAAGCGCAGCCATACAGTACATCTACAGGCCTGAATCAGCAAACACACCTGCGTTTTCTGCATATAAACCAGCCGCCTGCAGTTCAGTCCCTTACAGTCTGCATTTACAGATCTACAGCCCCTACAGTCTGCGTTTCTATCCAGCAGCAGCCCCTATAGTCTGCGTTTCAGTCCAGCATCAGTCCTACACCAGTAATCAGGTCTACAGCCCTGCGTTTGCAGTTTTCCAGCAGTTTCAGCCTAGATTCATCAATATACATCAGTATCCAGCATTCAGTGCATCATCCAGGCATAGACCAGTCATCTGGTAAAGGTATTCAATCATTCATAAGCATTTACAGCATTCTAACATAGCTTAGAACAGTCCACCGCCTTCTTTTCTCAGCCTCAGGTGTGCAGCCCTTCCTCATGCCCTTGGGAAGAGTGCATAGGCTCAAGATCAGTTCATCGAGGTGTTTCTATAGCTGTGTACAGTTCAGCCAGGCTTCGGATCCTTCGAGATCTTGCGTTTGGCTTATCTACAGTCCACAGTCATTCTCTCTAAAGAAATAAAGCAAATACTATCTCGTTATCGGGATAGGGGGCCCTTCAGTGGGTAATTCGGGACCCAATTTGGTGTACAGTTCTCATATCTCTCTCTCATCTCTTTAAAGTTTGACGTATTAAAGTGGATTGCTAAACTAACGAAACTCAGGATACAGAAGATGGTGTGAGCATTTGCGTGACAGGATCTTCCAATACAAAAACTTCCGCTACATATCACAATCTCAGTCTTTGTATGGCAAAGCTGGCATGTCTTGTTCTCTGGTGCAGCTGCTCTCGGCCCATATCTGGCTGTCTCCACTCTCAATTGGTGGGATGAGGTGCGGTTTTGTCCAGTCGCACACCGCACCCTGAATGAGAGATGTGTATCCATGTAGTGCGGGTGTATGATGAAGCTGTCCTCAGTCATGTGAAGAAGATGGTCTCTGAAGAAAGCCATCTTCCTCCCTAGGGGTTGCAGGGTTGGATGTCAGGTCATCTGAGTATCCAATCTCATATTGTCCTTGCTAATTGCCCTGTTAAGTTCTATGCAGCTGACACCAAAGAAAGGGGCCTCTATGCTGTACTGAAATCGTGGGAGTGCCACCATCTGCATGCCATGCATACCAAACCAAGTGCTCACCTGTGCATACCAACATTGCGTGTCTCCATCAAGTGCTAGTTGTCTCAAGGACTCTAGGGCAAGCTGGGGGTATCTATCTGGTGGGAGCTCCCATAGTCTGTGCCAGTATGTCACTATATGGAAAAGAGCCTCTATCACGATAGGGGCAGTCCCCATGTCTGCTCGTACAATCTTATGTGGCACTGAAGGCTTACTCCTGATCATGTGCGAGATCATCATCACTAGTAGCCTCTCCATCGGCTTTCACCCATCATATACGTCTCCTGTATCTGTCATAGATGACTCCCTTCTCCGTCTCCTCCCGTGGTATAAACTGGGACCCCAAATGGGAGCTCCATACAATAATGCATACAATAATGTAGGTGTGACTAATGTGCCAAACAGCCATAGCTTTGTCCTTGGCTCTTGAAACTGTATCTGTGAGAAATGCCTCTCGAGTGAGCCCATAGCTGCATATCCTCGCATCAATTTGGTTTCAACTGCCTTCCGCATAGAGAATTGAGGCCTGGCAAAAGTGATCCCAAGATATACATAAGAGGCCACATTCTCCATGGGCTGCCCACTATATGTAACTGAGGTGCGGATTTGCCTATTGTGGGGATGTGTTAAAGATCATAACCTTGGTCTTCCCAAGGTTCACTGTGAGGTGCTGATCCTCGCAAAAAGCCTGTATTGCATCCAAGTGCCTCTGCAGCTCCTTTGGCGAATTAGAGATAAGGACAATGTCATCTGCATACAATAAGATAGGTATCAAGACTCCTGTCAATTGTGCTCTTGGTCCGCCCTGTCTATCTATGTAGTCAAATATCTCATCAATGTATAGCGCAAAGAGAGTAGGTGACAAGGGCAGCCCCGTTTCACTCCGATAGTGCTGTGTATGACATTTGAGTCACCCCCCGGGGCCCGTTCTCTGCCAGTGAGGTTCCCCCAAAGCATATGACGGACTTGTGCATTGTGAGGATCCCCCAAAGCATATCTGCTGGTACTTTTATATCTTGCAGTCTCCTCATCAATCTGGCCCATGGGACAGTGTCAAGAGCCTTGCGGAAATCCACAAAGCATTAGTACATGTGATGCCCATGAGCTCTCCCCTCCTCAATGATGCCCTGTACAGTGAAAATGTGATCCAATGTGGAGTGTCCTCTCCAAAAACCTGTATGCCGTTGTGCTTTGAGTCTCTGCTGGTCGGCCCATTGCTGAGCTCATGCTCCAAGATCGATTGGCCAATGTGTGACCAATCATAATAGTCCTGTAGTTGTTGGGGTGGGTGGTGATGGCGTGGTAAGGTAGGTGGATTAGTGGTGTACTGGCATGTGAGGGAGAAGGCTAGGTAGGCATGATTAGCTGCCACACCAATGGGGTAGGGCAAGATGGTGAAGTCTGAAATTTGCGATATTAAAGAGAGGGATCCCAACAAGTAGTCCACTGTACTGGCTCCATGTCTGAAGGGGTAGCGGGTGGAGCAGCTGGAACCAAGCCATTGTGCTAGGTCATTGTAAATGACTAGTCCATGAGCCCCACCAAGGGCGAGAAAGCACTCCCTGTAGTTTGTGCGGGTCTCCATGTCGTATGATGGCCACACAGATCCGTGCCCACAATGTCCATCTCGTGATACATGGGATCATCTGTCTCGAAGAGGGGTGGCTGTCCACCACTGGCAGGACGGGCATTGAAGTCTCCAGCAAGGAGGATATCCTCTAGTTTTGAGAATCTCATAATATCATCATATAGTGGCAGGTATGGGGACTCCCCACTGGTGGCATATCTGGATGAAGATAGTGCAAAGTAGCACACCACATGGTAGATGTTACGGGCTCTCCATGTACTGATCCTGACCCATAGGAATTGTGCATCCTCATCCCGTCTGATCACCTGTATCACATGCTGTAGCTCCTCCCTGTAGAGTATAGCCACTCATCTCGAGCCTCTAGTGCCTCCTATTGTACGGGATTGTGGATGGTGGGATGGACTCCCATCTATATCCCCTCACCTCAGGTACCTGGCTCCTCTGGCACGCACTGGTGTCGCTGTGTAAAGGTTCATGTCATGCCCTCAAACAAACCTGTATCTGAGCTCCATTGTAGAGTATAGCCACTTCTCCCGAGCCTCTAGTGCCTCCTATCGTACGGGAATGTGGACGGTGGACGGACTCCCATCTATATCCCCTCACCTGAGGTACCCAGCTTCTTTGGCACTGGTGTGTCGCTGTGTAAAGGAATCATGTCACGCCCTCTAAGTGTGTCCTCAAACAAACGTGCATCCGTCTGCAAAGTTCCATTGCAGTTTCAGACCACAATCTCTAGTGTGGTCCCATAAGTCGCGCACCGTCATGTAGAGCGCCGCACTATGATAATCACCCGCCCATCTCTGTACACTGCCCACTTCCCGGCTTTCTGGGCCTCCATCACTTGTACCATTCCCGCCTGTCTGTGTTTTTTTTTTTCCAGAAAAGATCCTTTCATTAGTTATATAAAAAAACGCCCGTAGGGCTACAAAAGACTCTTTCCTGTTCATAAGAAAACAGAGCAGAGATCCAAGCAAGGCAGCTAGGGAGACTCTCCCTAGGTGCAGAAAAGTACAAATATCAGCACAACGAACTGAGGGGCTATATCATACAATAGGAGGGGGGAAAAGCCAAATAGGTGGCCTGTAGTGCCAGCGGGGGGAACCCGCGTGTAGGGTATAGAAGGGGCCGCTGCGCCAAGTGGTGTGAAAGGCCTGGCGCTGCAAGATCACCTCATCCGAGTCGCCCCGGATGCGGTCATACTGTCCTCGCAGGGTGTGCATCAACTCCTGCCAAATCCCCCGGACAGTCTCTGCTGGTGGCTCCGGTCTCCCCTCAAAGGCCCCGAAACACCGGGCTCTCTAGGTGAACCAGATGGTGAGGCTGCTGAGGAGCTCCCATCGTATATCCCTCTCCTGTGTCCAGCTGGCGGACGAGAAATCCGGTGAAGGAACAAGGCGAGGCTGGCCCCTAATGAATCTGATGGCGTGGCTGTCCTGCTCCGTCTCATAGCCCATAGCAGGCCCTGACGAAGTCGACCAAGCAGCGGCACCCCACGTATACATGCCCTCTGGAGAGAGGGGGGCCAGAATGCGCAGCATCCGCAGCCAAATCTGCTGCGCCTGAGGACAGTCCCAGAGGCAATGTCTCTGTGTCTCCAAAGGGTGGCCACATCGGACGCAGGCTGCCGGAAGACCACTGTAGACAAGCCAGGTGCCAACTGTAGAGCCCCTGTGGGCGACCAGCCACTGGAAAGTCGAGATCCTGCGTGCCTGTTGACTAGCCCAGAGCTTGGTCCAAAAATCCTCCAGGAACTCCTGTGAGAGTCCCTGTAGCCGCCAATGCTCCAATGCAGCTGGAAAGACCATCCTCCTCGCCGTCAAAATATTTCTCCCCCAACCGAACAATGTACTGGAAAAAGGTGATCCCTGTGGCCTCGGGGGATGCATAAGGATCATGCCACTCGTACTCGCCAGGGTCCCACTGGAGCCGGGCCAAGGGGCGCGTTGCATATGCCCATATGCGCCAATCAGAGTCCACATCTGCAGGGTCTGGATCAATATGCCACTTCCGGGAAGCGGCGGCCACTACCCGTATCCTCTGAAAGATGCACTTTGCAACCAAAGGCGACTCCGCCTCCACTCTCTGAAGTCTGCCCTCATCCTGGATCTCATAGTAGAGGCATCTACCATCCTCAGTGCAAGCTCTGATAGCAATCAGGATCTCCAACTGTGTAAAGGCTCCCATCCACCGTGGGGCCACTGGCTCGAGAGGCGTGAACCACTCCTCTATGAGTGCCTCCTGAATGTCATCCCTCATAATCAGCCCCCCTCTGAAGTGACTCACCCTCTCCACCTGGATCTCCTCTGGGAGACTGCAGAAGGCCTGCCAGTCTCCAAAACTACGTGCTGGGCCTGCCGCCAATGGTCCCCAGGCTAGACGAGGCCGAGAACCCAACATATGACCCTGCTCTGTGCGTGCCGCGGGGCTCCAGATGAGCGGCTGTCTGGCCCGCTCCTCATCACAAGAAGGAGGTCTCTGAGAGAGTCCCAGTCTCAGAAACTCCCAAGCTTGCAGGATGCTCAAGGCAAATCTGTCCTCCCATCCTCTACTGAGGCCTGTCCTCCTCATCTCTATGAAGATCCATCGTATCTTTGGTGCCCAAGTGCCCTCTGCTAGGGGAGCCCTAGCTTGCAGCCGCTGAAAAAGAAGCTCCTTCCAAGGCTTAGCGCCTGGAAGCAGCCCCCGAACAATAAGCTTTCCCAATAAGGCTCTACTCTGATCAACTGGATCTATAATGCCCAAGCCCCCCTGGGCCATCGGAAGTGTAATAACTGCCCAAGCAACCTTAGCCCGGGCTGGCTGACCATCCCGCCCAGACCAAAGAAAGTTCCTGATCAGCCTGTGTACCTGGTTGATGCAAGAGCTCGAGAAGATCCAGCAAGACGTGATGTACCACATGGTCGCTAAAAGCACTTGATTTGCCACCACCACCCTCCCAGCCAAGGATAGCCGAGCTGTACTCGAATACAAAAGCTTCTTCCGAATGCTCAGAAGAAGCGAGGCAATCTGCTACTCAGGTGACGAATCTAGTCCAATCTGGCATCCCAAATACCGCACTGCTGTGCCAGGAGGAATCCATCTAAAACCCGGGTCTGGGCTCCATGCCGGAGTGGGAGCGCTACTGATCCAAAAGGCCACTGTCTTGCATCAATTGACCAATGCTCCCGAAGCTGCACTAAAAACCTGAAGTGACTGCTCTGCCCGCCGCTGAAGATTGGCCTCCTGGCCATGCAAAAATAAACCCGTGTCATCAGCAAACTCAGTATCGAGCAGGTCCTCCCCCCGGACTGGGAGCTGGAGTCCTCTCAAACCAACCTCCTCTGCCGTGAGATACATGCTCATAGCCTCAGCAAAGAAGAGAAAAAGAAAAGGGGCGAGAGGACACCCCTGACGGACTGATTTGGTCAACTCAAAGCTCAGCCCCCGTCCTCCTGCCCCATCAGCACCTGGCTACGAGTTGCGGAATATAGAGCCGCCACTCCTCGAATCCAAACTGGCTCAAAGCCCAGGCGAAGCTTAGTGCCCTCTAAGAAACCCCAATCGACCCTATCGTATGCCTTCTCAAAATCGAGAAGCATCACGACCAGGTCCTCACCGACAAATCTAGCTCGGGCCGTCGCCTCCCAGAAGGTGAAAATGTTGTCAAGGATACTGCGCTCCTTGACGAATCCTGTCTAGGTAGCATGAATCAACTCCCCCAGGAAGGGCTGGATCCTCAAACTCAAGGCCTTTGCTAAGACCTTGTAGACAGTATTGAGGATTGTAATCGGTCTCCAATGCCGAATATCATCTGATACTCCCTCCCCCTTGGGGATAAGAAAGATCAAGCCCTCTGAAAAGCTCTGTGGCATCACCCCAGTGTCCAAAACATACTGAAAGCCCCTGCGGAGTCCTGGCCCCAAAAGGTCCCAGTAGTGCATAAAAAAGGCAGGCGTCAATCCGTCCTCCCCAGGGCAACTATGGCGCGGAAGGACCCTCAAGGCCTCAGCAAGCTCAACCTCTGAAAGAGGCTCACCCAGAACTGTGCGCATACGATCTGTGACCCTCCTCTGCACATGGGCCCACACTGTTTGTCTGCAAGCATCCCGAGCCTCAGTGGCTGGCTCCACTGAAAGCAGGTCTCTATAGAACTCAGTGGCAATGGCTCTGATCTCCCCGGGCTCAGTGGCTACCGATCCGTCCTACCTCCTGAGCTGGCGGACTCCTGCTCGAGCATGGCGAGGTCCAGTAATCTCAAAAAACTCCCCAGTTATCATAAAATCGCTCCCAAGCTGCAAGCTCCGTGCCGTGCACTGTAACATGACTGCCTCCCACCCTATCGGCCGGGTCCTCAAGCATGTTGAAGTCTCCCTCGACACACCAATGTGCGGCCTCTGGCAATGCATCCGTAACCTGGGTCCAGAACTCTGCTCTAGCACTAGCATGGTTGGGCGCATAGACATTGAGCACGCCAAAGAGCTCATCATGCATCCTCAGAATGACATACTGTGCTCTACGAGGCACAATGATCCCGCGATCCACAATGGCCTGCCACCATACATCCGCAATGACCATACATACTCCTCCATGCCCACCCAAGGGGCCAAACCCTGCAGACCAAAATGTGTCCCATCTACCAGGCATCACCGAACCGTATCTCCGGATCCTGTTCTCACCCAAATGGTGCTCCTGCATCATCAGAATATCAATACTGCCTCCAACTAGGCATCTCTGAAGCTCCTGCCTCAAGCAACCACGATAACGTATATAGTGTGCGCCGCCAAGGCCCTGTACATTCCATGAGATGATCCTCATGGATGACCTGTTGAGGTGGAGGCTGTCTCAGCTGTACGGCGGGCCTTCGCAAGCGGCTTGGATGGAGAATAGTCCCCGTCCGAGTGGCTACGAATCTGCCCACTTGGTGTGCTGCAAGAATCGCGGATCAGGTGCCAGTGGCTGTGTCCCATGGCGACTGCCTCCCGCTCAGACAGAGCAACCTTGTGTATGCATACATATCCAGGGTCGCGTGCTAAGTCTGCCACTATGCGAACCACCAAATGTCGAATCCCGGAGGCATCCACACTCCCGGTATCAAAGAAAAAATGAGCCGACTCCCATAGTCGGCCTATCACGTCTGTCACCTCCAGATCGCTCACATGGTGAGAAAACTCAACTGCCTGAGTCTTCAAAATGCTAAGAGCGAGATCCAGAGTCCACTCCCGGTCGCTAGGGTCACAGAGAGGGAATGAGAAGGCCACCGCTGAATCAAGTGCCTCCTCCCCTCGGGCCGGAGTTATCACTACATGAACTCTGATGGGTGCTGGCTCATGGGGGCCCTCCGCTCCAAAAAGCCGTGTGAAGGAGTAATCAAAAGCCTCCGAGCGCTGTCTAGTGTCGAGACGACTCAGCCGACTGCGGATAGAGGATATCCGTGAAGCCCGAATCGGCATGGTAAGTCTCCTCTACAGTGCTCGAGCAAGGTCGGTGCTCAGTGTCCGCCGGACTGCAGGTGACTGCCAGGGCCTCCCGGGGAGCTGAGGCGAGCGCGGGGGGGGAGGAGGGGGGGGGGAGAAGGGGGTGCTGCCAAAACCGGAGCGGGAACGGGAGGAGGTGAAGGTGGAAGCGAGGCGGGAGGGCGGGACGGGGGAGGGGGGGGTGGGGGCGAAGGAGGGGGTGCTGGCATCTCCTGGTCCTCAGTCGGCGCTGGGGTCTCCTCCTGGAGGGGAGCAAAGCTGTTCCTCACGGGAACCCAGTGATGCTGAGACTGTGGCTGCTGCTGCATCGGTCTCTGGGCGTGCTGCTGTGGCTGTCTCCCTCGACGGCGCCCCTGTCCAGGCTGCCACTCCGAGGTCTCTGTGGGCTGAGCAGGTGTCCCGAAGGCTGCCTGCCGAGCCGCATTTGTGGGCGGGCCACCGGGGGCCTACTGCTGCGGTGAAGGTCGGGGTCTCCTGCGAGGGCAGGCCTTGGCCATGTGGCCGACCTGCCTGCAGATATAGCACTGGTTCGGGAGCCCCGAAAACTCCAGTCTCTGATCAATCCATCCCCCCCTATCCTAGGTAGCTGAATGACCTTCGGAAGGGAGGAGATGTCAGGAACCAAAACTCTGACCGAAGGTAGCCCAGCTGCTCTAGCCACCACTGAAGCTGCTGTGGGGCCAGTCTCAAGCACTGAGCCCACCAATGCTCCTAGCCTAGAAAGGAGCGGAAGGTACTCACGGTGGAGTCCAGGGAAGCAAATTGTAACATGAAATAGGCGCTCTCCCTGCTCGGCCGCTGCTGGGTCAAAGCCATGCTGCCAAGGTCTGAAGAATGCCCGAACGCCCCTGATGTCAAGGGGACTCATGGCTAGGACCTGGGCCACGCTCAAGGTTGTCTCGAACTCAATCTGGTAGTGTCCACGGCCCAGTAATTGCACGTCCAGGATCTTGCCCACATCTGCAAGAAGGCGGGCCTGGAGAAGATTCCGGATCTCCCCTCTGCTAGGGCGAGTGCCGACTATAAGGCAGATGGTGGAATGTGCCTAGAGGCATTCCACCTCTGCGGCGAGGCTCGCTTCCTCTTCTGGCGAAAGAGAAAGCCTGATGGGGGTATCCTCAGGGGCGGGCGAGGGGGCTGCGAAAGAGTCCCTTTGAGGTGGGGTGGGAGGAGCCTCCATCAGAGTCTGAAGCTATGTCGAAGGCGGAGCGAATGCGGAGAGTCTTGCAAGAACCGAGCTGCACACAAAGGGCGGAGGGGGAAGGCGGAAGGCAAAAAAAACCCCAGGGGACGGAAAAAAAACAGAAAGAAGGGGAGGGGGGGGTAAGGCGGCCGCGAAGAAAAAACCCGAGGGGGGGGGGGGGGGGGTGCGGAAGCAACGCGAAAGGGGGGTGGGGGGGAAGAGAGGGCGTCGGAGGCTGGCGGAGGGGGGCGGGGCGATGAAGAAGGGAGGGGGGCACGAAGGAGAGGAGCAGGGGGCGGCGGGCGCTACAGCGCTGGGGCAGGGGGCGCAAGAAAACCAGGCGGGGGGGGGGGGAGCATACGCGCGGGCGGCAGAAACACAGGGCAAGCGGGGGGGAACAGACGCGAAGGCGGGAAGGGGGGAGGGCGTGCAGGCAGCAGCGCGAGCAGCGCGAGCAGGAGTGGAAGCTTCAGCGAGCCGTTCCAATCGTTGAAGGCTTTCCCGCCTGTCTGTGTTGTACCTGCATGGGTGTGACTCGTGAGGTCATCTCCTAGGTAGATCTTGGTTCCTTTCAGTGTGGCCCTTTTTTGCAAGAAGTATGTGTATGTTTCTCCATCTTTAAATTTTAGAAAGAGAGGCCTCTCCTTTGTAGGGTCCTTCCCCATGCGCTAGGCTTCCATGAAGGGGGGGGCACCTAGTATTCCCATTTTTTTGGATAAGGTTTCACCATCCTCCATCGGTGAGTCTTCTACCCTCAGCCTTGTAAGTCTTCTACCTTCTACCTTCACATTGAGGGCCTTCTTATTGCGACGCTTGTCCTCCTCACTCCTGGATTTCATGATAGTGTTGGTGTTGGGGGTCGGGGCTGATTTTTGCTTCTTGACAACCTCTGTCCATTCCTTCCCCACCTCCTGTTTGACGACATCTGCCCATCCTTTCTTGAGTTCCTTCCTTGTGTTCACAAGGCCTTCATGGAGTTGGGTTCTCAGGTGAAGTAGAGATGGGCTGATTTCCCCCTCTTCCTTTTTAAGATCCTGAATTGCTTTCGTGAAGTTCTGGGCCTCTTCTTTATGCTCTTGGGAGGCTTGTTTGAGAGCTGAAATCTCTCGCTCAAGGGTTTCCACCTGCTTGCCATGTTATCTGTCTCTTTCTCCTGGTGGTCACCCTGGAACACCAAGATGTCCCTGATGGCCTTAAGCACTTCTATGGTAAGAGTTCCTTGGCTGTTGGGTACTGAACTCGCGTTTGCTTGGGCGTCCCAGCTTGTCCATTGCTTTCTTTAAATCTCCCTGTAATTCGTCCCATTTGTTGGACCAAGTCGTGATCCTGTGTGCGCTTCATCTACGCAATGCATGAAGTCGAGAGGTTGAGGCCTTTCACATTCTGCAGCTCGAAGAGAATCCCCTTGGGGCCAATAGGGGCTGCCTTGCTGCTTTTGGGGCAGGCTGGAGCCGAGGCGGGGGTGGGAAATGGGCACAGAAGATTATGTTGCTGCCTTGGGGGCTTGAGCAAGGGTGGGTAGAGAAAGAGGCGCGCAGCGCGGACTGAGCCGGCATGGCCTAGTTGGAAACGGGTGGGGCTAGGTGCACGTAGGCAAAAGCGGGTAGAGAGGATGGTGAAGAGAGAAAAAAAGAAAGAAAGAAAGATACACTAAGTGTCTACTAAAGACCCAATGGGCCTATGAGACCAAAGTGATACAATAATGTCCATGGCATATCTCATCATGGAATGGAAAATAAAACAGAAACAAAACATAAACATAGCTATCTCACTGGGAGAGAGAGACAGAAAGAAAGAAAGTCAAATCCAAGCCATATGATACAAAATGGGACCATCATCATCGTACAACCTATGGAGCTAACCCCCTGATAGGGGGAGGGGGCCGTCAAGGATATTGAGCATGGGGTTAGCCTGTAGAAGGCTCTACAGATCCGCCAGGCGTGGGAAGGTGGCTTTGTGCCTCTCCAAGATCTCAAGCTGGGGCTGATGTCTCTGTTGCTGGCGAGGTCCAGGGAGTTTGGGGCGTCGGCTTCGCTGTAGTGCTGTGGCCCCGTCTAGAGTCACACTAGAGTGGGGTCTGGTGGGGGGTTCGGGCACTCAAGAATGTGTGGCTCAATGAGGCTGTGGGTATGTTATCCATGGCTGGTGGGGCATCCTCTTGTGGTCGGAAGAACTGAGTGATGGTCGCATGGGGCTGGGGTGGATGTCTCCCATGGGGTCTTGACCCCCTAATCAATGAGTCTGTGGCGGTGAATCTATAGTAGGAAGAGGCCCACGCACCGCTGATCTGGGTAATCCATGGTCCTGGATAAGGGTCCAAACCCCTCTCTGAAGAGACAGTAGAACCTCTCTCGAATCTCATAATATACGATGCATTTGCATATGAAGTGCTCCTCTGATTCGACCTCCTGTTGGCACATAGTGCATATCCTCTCTTCATGAGGTATTTGCATGGCTCTCCCTGTCTATCCTGAGACGGGGCGATGACACCCGCAATTGGCCCACTGCAATGTGCATGGCATGTGACATGTATATGTCAAGATATCTGGCCCTCAGTATGAAACCATCCTCTGTAAGCCTCATGAAAGTATCCATGTAGTATTTCCGTTTGCGTGAGATCCTGCGAGAGCCTGATGAATGCGGAGTCCCGCTTATACTAGAGTGGGGGGAGGCGATCCATCCTGAGTCCCTACCTTGTGAACCAAGTGCATACTCGGCTATACCATGACTTGTGCCCATTTGCTGCTAGCTGTTGGGAGGACTGTAGGGCGAGCCTCGGGAGTCTCCAGGGGGGCATGGCACTGATCCTGTGAATGTATGTACCTGTCTGGAAGACCATGGGTGCTGTAGCAAACTCTGCCTGGATAATATCATGTGGGACCAATCGTTTGTTGCGTATCATACGGGAGAGCATCATGATCTGGGGCCTCTCTATCCTCGGCCATTCATCCGCTGGAAGATCAGGTGCCCAGAAGGGTAATGACCAAGGTATCAAATAGCCACATCTTGGTCCTCGGCTCCTGTAAGTGGGCGTGGAAGCACTGTCTCTCAATGAGAGCAAGAGAAGCATACCCTTGTATTAGTCTAGCCTTTGTAGCATGGCTCATCGAGAAGACCGCCCCTATAAAAGTGACTCGCAAGTACACATATGAGTATGCAATCTCTACTGGGCTCCCCATGTAGGTGAAACTCAGTTGAGATGTGAAAAGAGGGGATGTGTTGAAGATCATAACCTTGGTTTTTCCAAGGTTTACTGTGAGATCCCGCTGTGCATTTAAGTCCTGTAACGTGTCAAGATGCCTCTGGATTGCCTCTGGAGAGTCTACAATAAGCACAATGTTATCAGCATAAAGTAGTATGGAAACAAGGATGCTTTCTAGTGATACGCCTCCTCCCCCTCCTCTATCAATGAAGGCCGAAATCTCGTCGATGTAGAAGCCAAAGAGAGTGGGGGACAGTGGGCATCCTTGCTTCACTCCAGTGGTATTGGAGATCTCCTGTGATAATCCTCTTGGGCATCTCACCTGCCCTATGACCGACTCGTATAATGCCATGATCCCCCAAATCATGTCTGATGGTACCCCCAAATCTTGGAGTCTCTGTAGTAGCCTGGCTTGAGGCATTGTATCAAATGCTTTGCGGAAATCCACAAAGCGACAATAAACCTGTTGGTGTCGTGCTTTGGCCTCTTCTATGATGGCTCGGAGGGTGAAGATGTGATCCAAAGTAGAGAATGACCTACGGAAAGCCTGCGTGCCCTGATGCTCTGTGCCCATGTCTCTCTGCTAGTGTGTTGAGCTCAAGCTCAAGTACCGAGCCATAAAATTTGGCTAGCTAGTGTGTGGCCAACCATAGTAGTCCTGTAGTTGTTGGGGTCTATGGGATCACCGGCTCTATGGATGGGGGTGATGATATGGGCAACGAGAGAGAGAGAGAGAGAGAGAGAGAGAGAGAGAGAGTTATATTAAACGTCTTCAAAAGACCCAATGGGTCTATGAGGCCAAAATTGATACAATAGTGTCCATGTAATCTCATCATGGTACAAAAGGAAACAAAGACTAGAGCTATGAGCTGGGAATGTCACATCTGAGCCATATGATACAACGCGAGACCATCATCATCATCATACAACCTATGGAGCTAATGTCATCATTTGGTCACCAGCTTTGATCAGTGTTTTGGGGCAAGCCCACACACACACAACAGAACCAAGGTGAGAATGGGAATTTTCCATAGAAGGAAGTCGAGGCATTCACTGACATGGATAGGCTTGAAAGATGGTCACAAAACATGTGTGTCAAGGGATTTTAATCATTCATTTGACTTATAAGGTCTATAAGTCATCATGTTCAGACATCATTAAAGTTTGGCAGGACACATTGGGTTGTTTGGGCATGGATCCATGGACAAAAGAAGGTGCCTAGGTACAAAATTGGGGAAAAGCAATAAGTGGGATATTTTGAGCAAACACAGCCCTTTTGAAAGAAAGGAAAAGCATAGCTAGAGAGAGAGCTGGTCAACTCCATAAAAAAGCAGGAAGGGGTTGTCTTTTGGAGAGCATGTGCTTGGGAGCACTGGTGGGCTGCAGCTGATCTCTCTCTCCCTTATGCGCACAGATACAGGCGTACAACAGTTATCTTGATCTCTCTCTCTCTCTCTCTTTCATGCGCAGGGGTGCATAGGCTGGTAGCGGCGAGCATGATCGGCTTCATAGGAGGGTTGTTGCCCTGGTGAAGCAGTTGTACTTTTGTGCAGAACGCAGCTACCTGTGAAGGGATGGACATGTGAAGCATGCTAGACTTGGGCATGCGTATGGATCATAGGGGTCGTGCCCTTATGCAGTCCAATGGCATGACATAACGCTTTTGTGGCTATGTATTCTGTCTACTTTCTTGTTGCAGGTATTGATAGCTACTTATGGATTTATACATATTCACGACACAATTGGCTCTTGTGTCTTTGTCTAACTCGGGATATATGGCCGATCGTGCTGGCCAAAGTTTGTTTCTCGATATGGTTGGCTCTCGTGCCTGTATCTGACTTTTGATCGCGGATTTGGATTTATGGTTTTGATGCATGAATTATGAATATATTGGATTTTGGACTTAAGCGCGGCTCTTCCTCTACAGTAAGGGATGGATATCCAACTCCGAGCGTAACTGGTATAGTCTCCCACTTCGCGGAAGTTGGCACATGATTATGGATTTATGGAGACTCACCTAGTCTCGCGGGGACATGATTATCTCTTGGACGTATGGATTGAAGCTTAAAGTTGCGGACAACTTTCCCCAAACTGGGGACGATGTCACCAACCTGGACATTTCCTAGTATGAAAGGTGCTTGTTAGCTAGAGAAACTTCAGGTGCAAGTATTCTTTTGTATGGCTGTGCTTAGATACCACATATTGGCAGTGGATTTGCTACACTTGAAGAGTATGTTCGTGGTATCAAACTTATACAGTTGCGGACGAGGAGATGTCACCTTTTGGTCCCTTCACCAGCTTTGATCAGTGTTTTGGGGCAAGCCCACACTGAACAAAACCAAGGTGAGAACGAGGATTTTCCATAGAAGGAAGTTGAGGCATTCACTGACATGGATAGGCTTGAAAGATGGTCACAAAACATGTGTCTTAGGATTTTAATCATTCATATTACTTATAAGCTTTATAAGTCAACGTGTTCAGACATCATTAAAGTTTGGCCGGACACATTGGGTTATTTGGGCATGGGCCCTGGACAAAAGAAGGCCCGTAGGTACAAACTTGGGGAGCAAGTTGGGGACAAGCAATAAGTGGGATATTTTGAGCAAACACATCCACTTTTGGCAAAAAGGAAAAGCAAAGCTAAAGAGAGAGCTGGTCGACTCCATAAAAAAGCAGGAAGGGGCTGTCTTTTGGAGAACACGTGCATGGGAGCATTGGCGGACTGAAGCTGATCTCTCTCCCCCTTATGCGCACAGATACAAGCGTACAACAGTTATCTTGATCTCTCTCTCTCTTTCACGTGCACAGGCCGATAGCAGCTATTGTTCTCTCTTCTTCTGCCATTGAGCTGGCCGACAGTTGTGTGCGCTGTTTTTTTTTTCTTGTTTTGTGGCCATCTACTGGCTGTTTGGAAAGCCATACAACAGCCGTACAGCCACACGTGTGACAGAACTGGCCGTATAGCTGCTGGTTTCTCTTTCTCACTCTCTTCTGGCCGCCTTAAAGGTGGTGGTTGCAGCCCTAAAGTTCCTATCTTCAGCTGGTCACCTACAGGGTTGTTTTGAGACTGTTTTTGGGGCTGATTTACAGACAGTTTTTGTGCTGATTTTGGGGCTGATTTACAGACAGTTTTTGCGCTGATTTTGGGACTGTTTTGTCTTTGGTTCTGGGAAGAGAGCTACGCCTGAGTCTTGTTTATGCTTTGTGGAAGGTTGCTCAGTACACTGGAAAATATGATGCATGACTGCACCCTTGCCTTGAGTTCTTGCAAAGCTTCTGGGGCCAGCCATGAGCTGTCTAGTTATATTTTATGGCTTCCTGCTGTGTTTATACTCTATTTGCATATTTGAGGTGTTTTTCTGTTTCGGGTTCCCCATCGGTTACAATGGTATCTGAGCATAGGCTTTCTCGGAAGCAGAGGCTTCCTTCCAACAACGAGGAAGAGAAAAGGTCAAAAGTGGGGACCACACTAACCAACAGTTTTACTACTGAGCTTCTAGAAGCAGTCATGTGTCAAGAGTATGCGCAGTAGATAGTTGGACTAAGGATTTATGGATTCATAGAACTTATGCTCCAAGTATGGAGTTGGCTTAATGTGCCGGTGTTCAACACTTTTTCCATATGGATTATAAATTAAGCTTACAGGCAAGCTATATGGAGATATATCTCAGGGATATGAGGAGATTTTTCTTTTGGCCTCGTGACGAACCTGGCAAAGAAAAGCTAAGTATACTTTGAGTTTTGCAAGGTTGCTCAGTATACTATGGAAAATCTGGTGCATGACTGCACCCTCACCTTGAGTTCTTGTAAAGCTTCTATTGAATAAAGAAGTTCCTAGGGGGGGTAGTTGTTCCGGCTCAATGAGCTGTCTAGTTATATTTTTTGTGGCTTCTTGCTGTGTTTATACTTTGTTTGCATATTTGAACTGTTTATCTTATGTTCCGGGTTTCCCATCGGTTATAGCTAACCCCTCCGGTAGGGGGAGAGAGCCATCAAGGGTATCGCGCATGGGGTTAGCCTATAGAAGGCTCTGCAGATCCATCGGGCATGGGAAGGTGGTTCTATGCCTCTGCAAGATCTCCTCAAGTTGGGATTGAGGTCTGTGTTGCTGGCAAGGTCTAGGGAGTCTGGGGCGTTGGGCTTGTTGTAGTGCCGTGGCACGGTCTAGAGTCACACGAGAGTGGGGTCTCGCAAGGGGTCGGGCACTCAAGAATGTGTGGCTCAATGAGGTTGTGGGTATGTCATCAATGGCTGGTGGGGCGTCCCCTCGTGGTCGGAAGAACTGAGCGATGGTTGCCTGGGGCTAGGGTGGATGTCACCCATGGGGTCTCGACTCCCTAATCATTGAGTCTCTGTGGCGATGAAGCTCTAGTAGGAAGAGGCCCAGGCACCACCGATCTGGGTAATCCATGATCCTGGATAAGGGTCCAAACCCCTCTTTGGAGAGAGAGAGAGAGAGAGAGAGAGATTTAATCCTTTGTTTTCTAATTCTCTTCGTTTTGTAGAATTGGATGGTTTTCAAAAGGAGAAAAATGCGGAATGGCAATGGAAGGGGGAATGCAGGGAGCGGAGTAGGTTGATTGGTAGCAAGTAGGCGTGAGAAGGGGCAACGCAACAGTTGTTGAGACAGTTTGCGCGGGCAGCGAAGAGAGAGAAAGACGGATTAGGGTTTTGAAGAGAGAGAATGGTAGTGGGAAGAGAGAAAGAAAGAAATAAAGAAACAAAGATATATTAAGCTTCTACTAAAGACCAATGGGCCTATGAGACCAAAGTGATACAATAATGTCCATGGCATATCTCATCATGGAATGGAAAATAAAATGTAAACATAGCTATCTCACTGGGGTGATACAAAACTGTCCATGGAAACTCATCATGGAATACTAAGAACATAGAAACATGACTCAATGACTATAATTTGGTTGATGTGATGTTATATAATCTTCACCAAGTACAATGCATTTATAGCCTTAGAGGCCATAGTGAATGGCATTACTGCTTATGTTAAACTCAAATAATATCTAGATATTTTACTACACTAAGTGTGGTTTCACACACACACTTTTTTTTTTTTTGGTAATATCCAGTGCAGTATATTTATATGCTCATAAATTTACATGATGGGAGGTCTCTGAAATGGAGAGTATCCCAAAGATCAGAAACATAAAAAGAAAAGCTCTATGCAAGGAGCATCCATATCACCCTCATGGCAGGCATCATATAAGGATTGCCGCAATGAGGCTCAGAAAGATTCATATGACTTGTGAATCTGCCGACCCAAGTATGCCAAATTATGCTCACTCCAGATTGTCCAAAGAGCCCAATATCTCACCCAAGAGAGAAATAATGAGTATTGAGACAAAGACCTCATAAATCTGCCAAAGAACCAAAAATGTTTCCCAAATCTGTGACTCGGGAAATGGAGCCGAAGATAATCTGAAATTCTCCCGAGGAGGATCCTAGAACACGGGCAGTGTCAAAGCAAATGAAGAACAGTCTCTGAAGGAGCCTGACATCTTAAACATGTGGATGGTGCAATGCGACGTTTAGCAAGTGTGACCCCCACTGACAATGTGCCTGTCATACATCTCCAAAGAAAAAGTCTTTGTTTCAATGGCATTTTACACTTCCATAACATCCCGAGATTCTTCCGCCACCATGAGAGGGGCTTCCTTATATGCCACAGAGAATTAGCATGTTGCTGAATCCATGGAGCAGGCTGAAGAAGCCTGTAAGCTTTGATGGAGGTTAAGACGGGAAGAGGAACAGGATGAGTGCATGTAGCAGAGGGTTGCAATTGCCAATCCGTAAGCCTGTCTGTGTCAGCCACAGGAGGAACAGGTAGAAAAGGATGTAATAAATCAGCAATTTTCTTCCATATAGACCTATGATGCATTCCCAATGCATAGGAAGCAGTGGCTTGAGGAAAAGATAAGACATAGCCCTGATCATCTACCACATCATGTATGTATCTAATTCCCAATTTCATGAGATTGTATGCCCGAACAGGTTCCTGTAAAGCGAGTGGAATGTCAAAGATGGCACTCCAATGAATACTTTCTTTCCTCATGGAGTTTGTCCCCGAGCAATTATCAGGAGCCCATTTGACCTTAGAAAGTACTTGTTTCCAGTCAAGTATCAGAGCAGTAGAGAAAGGACAGCCAGGTATCTTCCCTGCAAATCTCCCAATGACAACCTCCCAATGATCAGTAATCCAATGACCATAAGCACAAGTCCTCATGTTGACACACATGGATGCTAGCATACAAGTCCATGGCTGTTGGTGGTGGAAAAAAGTATGCAGCATAGTCGCCTTCCTTGCAAGTACATGATATCTTATATTGAGGACATTAAGTCCACCATGCATCCTAGGAGAGCACACCATTTCCATCTTCATCAATCTCAATGCTTTCACAGCAGTTTTGTCCTCCATAACATCTCCATAGCTTGAGACATAAAGGCTGAAATATCCCTGGAGGACCAATGCAGGAAAGGCAAATAGAACTGGACATAGGACATTACAATGGACTGTACTATTCTGAGCCTGACATGAAGAGGCCAAGTAGAAATCTTCCAGTATTCCAGTTTATGTTGAAGTCTTTGGAAGATCCATTTTAGCTGCTGCTTCCTGGTGATATGCCATCCTATGGGATATCCCAAATGCCTGACTACATCTTTGGAATGCACCACCTGACCCGGCCAAAGAATAGAATGCCAGTCACATTGTTTCAGGGAAGTAATTTAGATTTGTCAAAATTGACATGCAATCCCGCTGCCAAGCCATACAATGAAAGAGTGGTCATAAGCATTTGAACTTCCCGGGAAGAATTCTGTGGCATAAAGAAGGAATCATCAGCATATGCTTGTGCCAAAAAAGATGCAGCTCCAGGGATTTTAAGACCAGTCATCTGTCCTGTGTTTGTAAGATGATCAAGATACATTAAAAGGGGATGGGTCACAATGGCATATAAGAGAGCACTAAGAGGACAGCCCTGTCTAACTGATTGACCCAATGTCCATGACCGAGAGAGATGACCCCCAAGAATGCACTGAGAAGTAGAGCCAAAATAAAGCCAGTAAACTGCATTTGCCATCTTGGGACCAAAGCCCAACTTGGTCATGATTTGAGAGATAAAATCCCATTGAACAGTGTCAAATGCCTTAGCAATATCCACCTGCAATATAAGCACATCTTGATGCGAATACTTAGCATATTCAATTGCAGTCAATGCATTGGATATGTTGTCATGGATTTGTCTTCGCGGCACAAACCCATACTGATGAGGATGAAGTCCCGCATCCAGTATCCTGTGAAGCCTATGCACAATCATTTTGGTAATGAGTTTGTAAACTACAGGCATCAAAGTAATAGGCCTCCAATCTGACATATGGTCACACAGATGTTTTTTGGGCACAAGTTTGACTATGGCATGCTTCCAAGGGTGCGGCAACTGATTTTCTTGCCAGGCAACATTGATCATTTGCAAGAGGACTTCTTTCAAATCATCCCAAAAAGAAATATAAAATTCCACTGTAAGGCCATCCTAGCTAGGGGACTTGTATTTGCTGAGGTGGAACAATGTTTCACACACACACACACACACACACACACACACTCATAGGGAGTGTTCACACACATACATATGAGCTCTCTCCGCGGTCAGTGGGGGAAGCTGTAGGGAGGTTCTGTCTGCATGCGGAGGTAGTGGGAAGCCTTCTTGAGACTTTGGAGGCCTGGCCCTTTCCTCACAGATAGAGGCGGTGACCCCATTTGGCACTATAGTCCACCTATGTGGTTGTTTCCCCCCCCCTCCCCCTGTATGAGATAGCCTTCTCCTCATAGAGCGGCCAGCCAAAGGAGAAGCATCTCTCCCCCTTATGATCACTTGTTTCTCACCCTTATAGGCGAGTTTGTATTTAGCCCTTCGTGGTTGTACTTAGCCCTTTGTGGCTGTTTTCTCTTTAACTAATTGAAGGATCTTTTTCCCAGAAAAAAAAACATTAGTTTAGGGCACTAGCAAGGCTCAGGTTTATGCAGGAGAATCCCTATTTGGTCAGGACAGCCATCAGCCACGTGGACAAGAGCATGCAGATGAAGTCGGGATGATCTTTATTGTTGGTTTTGTCGTTGCTGCTGGCTGACAACAGGTCGGCTTGTTTATGGGCATATGAGGAGCCTATATGAAGGCTAGGCCAAGTTTTAGAAGGTCATCTGACCCCATTCTCGAGGCAGGTCAAGAGTCAGGTCTTAGGTAACCTTTTGGAAGGAGCAAGGCTCACATTTATGCAGGAGACTCCCTATTTGGTCAGGACAGCTGTCGGCCACATGGACAACAGCAGGGATGATGTTTATTTGTGGGTTTTGTCCTAGCTTCTGGCCAGCAACAGGTCGGCCTGTTTATGGGCATATGAGGAGCCTGTGTAAAGGCTAGGCCAGGTTTTAGAAGGTCATTTGACCCCATTCTTGGGGCAAGTCAAGAGTCAGGTCTTAGGTACCCTTTTGGAAGGCCAATCTGTACAGACATTTTGACATCTTTTTCTTTGATTGTGCAGGAACCTCCACAAATCTTTAAAGAACACAACTCCTTGCGGTCTCCATTGGACCATTTGCCTCTTCTCTGACTACCTTCACTATCACAACAAGCGTCTCACCACCACAAAAGGTGAATTTGGGCATGTCCTGGATTCAACTAGGTATATATATATATATTCTAGCGCCATCTTGCAAGAAATGGGCTTCCGTTACACAGAAGTAAGGTGGCGAAGCACCTTACGATAGGAGTGACGGACAGACGAAACCATGTTAACCGACGGAGTGGTTAACATATCCCCCTTCCTAATGGTGACCACTTTCTCTTGTTACCAAGCTCGAGTCGTAAAGATGTTGCAGGTTCTAGAGAGGGATGGATGGTCAAATATGTACTCAGTAAAGAGACCAATCCACATGCTTTAGGGCTTGTTGGAGATAAGAGTTTGGTTGGCCCTTGAGTTAGGAAGCCTGTCGAGGCTGCATGTGTAGCAATGTGGAGGTAAAAATGTTTGATGCGAGGCCTCATCTTCAGGATTGTAAGTTGTTTGGGTCCGTACAAAGAAAGAGAGTATGTGGCTTTGCTTTGCCGATTCATGCATCATGAGTACCGTCATTTGATTGGCAATGACCGATGGTGGTCCCTAATTGTTTGGCACAGCAAGGTATGTTTCCCAGATCTCATGGTGGAAATAGAGATTGGGTTGTTGCGTTGTTACTTGTTGCCCCACTAACGTCATCAGTGCCCAATAGTGGGTATAGAACTCTGTATCAAGATATGCTCTCACACACGTACTCTACACACACACACGCGCGCGCGCGCGTGCCCGTAAGAACTTATATTCACAAAGCCCTTCATACTGAGTTTCTGTCAAACCTTTGAAGATGCAGGGTAGACTCAGCCATAATGAAGCCTAGCACTAAGGGAAGTAGCAAATAGAAAGAATTAGTACAACAAATAAGTAGTTGATAGAGCAAATGCTAGAATGTATGAAGCGGCCTTACCCTTAGCTTAATGCTTGGTAGAGAAGCTACAAATTTTGTATACATACTTGCTTAAGACTAGAACTAGTGGCCATGGACCTTTTTTAAGTTTCGTCTAGCCTAGTGTGAAAGCTAGTCATTTGTATATAAGTCAATTTCGATACTAAGCAATAACATTCATTCCCTTGCATTAGGATACTTGTGACCTCTAGGCTCTCCCTCTTCTCTACTCTCTTGCTTGCTTGTTTGCTTCCTTAGATAGGATTGAATGTAGGCTTCTCCTTGCTTGAGCTTCATCTCTACCACCTCTTGCGGGAGAGACCACCACTGCGAAGTCTATTCTCTTCTGGCCTCCATCTAGTCAAAGAGAACTCTTCCTTCACCCCCAATGCCATGGAAGCATTTTGGTGTGACAACGAAGTGAGGACGTGATGGATGGGCTAACACACCCACATTGGGAAGTTTCATTTGCGGCTCCAAGGTAAGACCAAATGACACTTATTTTGGCAAAGGCTAAGGTAAGCTCTTGTCTTGAACAGTGCGGAATAATATACCCATATCAAACTACACTAAGGGTAGAGGGAGATCTTCCCAAGACACACTATCATGAGGTTGCAAGGATGAATAGGTGTCTTGATGACCTTGGATGAATTGGGAAGTTGCACCAATATCTTAGGTCTTATATTTAGTTTATTATTATCCTAGTCATGTAATGTGGTCGGCTAGGCCAAGTCGGACTCAACACAGGGTGGCCAACCTAGCATACAACTGTCCATGGGTACTATATATAGACGGGTTTGGAGGTTTCCATCATATTCAGATTACCAAGTTTAAGATCTACTGTCACTGCTTTCCTCTCCGCCTGGATCTCCTCTGGGAGACTGCAAAAGGCCTGCCAATCTCCAAAACTGCGTGCTGGGCCTGCCACCAATGGTCCCCAGGCTAGACGAGGCCGAGAACCCAGCATATGACCCTGCTCTGTGCGTACCACGGGGCTCCAGATGAGCGGCTGTCTGGCCCGCTCCTCATCACAAGTGGGAGGTCTCTGAGAAAGCCCCGGTCTCAGCAGCTCCCAAGCTCGCAGGATGCTCAAGGCAAATCTGTCCTCCCATCCTCTACTGAGGCCTGTCCTCCTCATCTCTATGAAGATCCACCGTATCTCTGGTGCCCAAGTGCCCCCTGTTGAGGGAGCTCTAGCCTGCAGCCGCTGAAAAAGAAGCTCCTTCTTCCAAGGCTCAGCGCCTGGAAGCAGCCCCCGAACAATAAGCTTCCCCAACAAGGCTCTACTCTGATCAGCTGGATCTATAATGCCCAAGCCCCCCTGGGCCAGCGGAAGAGTGATAACTGCCCAAGCAACCTTAGCCCGGGCCGGCTAACCATCCCGCCCAAACCAAAGAAAGTTCCTGATTAGCCTTTGTACCTGGCTGAGCTCGAGAAGATCCAGCAAGACGTGATATACCACATAGTCGCTAAAAGCACCTGATTTGTCACCACCACCCTCCTAGCCAAGGATAGCCGAGCTGTACTCCAATATAAAAGCTTCTTCCTGTTGCTCAGAAGAAGCGGGGCGATCTGCTGCTCAGGTGACAAATCAAGTCCAATCTGGCATCCCAGATACCGCACTGCTGTGCCAGGAGGAATCCATCCAAAACCCGGGTCTGGGCTCCATGACGGAGCCGGAGCGCTACTGATCCAAAAAGCCACTGTCTTCCGCCAATTGATCTATGCTCCCGAAGCCACACCAAAAACCTGTAGCGACTACTTTGCCCTCTGTAGATTGGCCTCCTGGCCATGCAAAAACAATCCTGTGTCATCAGCAAACTCAAAATCGAGTAGGTCCTCACCTCGGACTGGAAGCTGGAGTCCTTCCTCCTCTGCTGTCAGATACATGCTCATAGCCTTTGCAAAGAAAAGAAAAAGGAACGGGGCGGAGAGGGCATCCCTGACGGACTGATTTGGTCAACTCAAAACTCAGCCCCCGTCCTCCTGCTATCAACACCTGGCTGCAAGCTGTGGAGTATAGAGCCACCACTCCTCGAATCCAGTCTGGCTCAAAACCCAGATGAAGCATAGTGCCCTCTAGGAAGCCCCAATCAACTCTATCGTATGCCTTCTCAAAATCGAGAAGCATTACGATCAAGTCCTCTCCGAGAAATCTAGCTCAGGCCGTCGCTTCCCAAAAGGTGAAGATGTTGTCAAGGATACTGCGCTCCTTGACGAATCCTGTCTGGGTAGCATGAATCAACTCCCCAAGGAAGGGCTGGATCCTCAAACTCAAGGCCTTTGCTAGGACCAATATCTTAGGTCTTATATTTAGTTTATTATTATCCTAGTCATGTAATGTGGTCGGCTAGGCCAAGTCAGACTCAACACAGGGTGGCCGACCTAGCATACGACTGTCCATGGGTACTATATATAGACGGGTTTGGAGGTTTCCATCATATTCAGATTACCAAGTTTAAGATCTACTGTCACTGCTTTGTGCACCCTTCTTTCATGGTGTATAGAGTCCTCTGTCTTAGTTCTTTTCAGATCGTCATCTAGAGTCCCTCATAGGAGCGCACGGGTGAAAGGCAGTTGCCATCAGTTGTAACATCAATGTTCATCAATAGTCTGAAATTATTATCCATCTCTTCTTGCTGAGTTCTTGTTCTATAAAGGTTTTTCTATTGTGTTAAAAAGAAATTTGGATTTTCTTACATGGTATCAGAACTTGGGCTCTGAACACGGCTTTGTGGCAAATTAATGTGTGAAGAAAATGGCTCAACGTGCAGGAAATGCCCCTCGGGCACGACCATTGCCGTTTGGCAATGAAGGAAAGTTGGATGGTACCAATTACTCTTTGTGGAAATTCAAGATGAAGGCAATTCTGTCTTCCTATGAATTGTGGGAGTTTGTAACTGGGGCAGATGGGATGCCGGTTGGATCTCACGGATTAGATCGGTATCCTAATATATCCTCTGCCGGCTCCACTAGGGGATTCAGGCTTGGTGCCCCATGGGGTGTGGCCCCATCACGATGACCATGATAGGGTTGACCTCGCCGGTGAGGGGTTTGCCACTCTTGCTTGTTTGGCACCTGCTTTTGTGGGGCGTGTCTCGGGTCTTTGCTCTTTAGGGGTGGATCCAAGGAAGAGGCTTTGTGGGTTTTTGTTTTTGTTTTTTTTTTGTGGGGGGGGGGGGGGGGTGAGGTTTTCAGGGTTTCGCGGAGTGCCATGGCCAGGCGGCACACTAGAGCCCCCATTGCTGTCGCAAAAGACTATCCCATACTCGTGCCCCGATGGGGACATACCCACGCTAGATAACTTATCTGGCAGCATACAAAACATTGCCCAAGCAATCCAGAGAACCCCACCCGCTGCAAGAAATGTGAACCATCAAGCTGGGCAACAGTGACGTGACAAGAGAGGTTCTCTGGAGAAGCGAGGAGCACGTGAAGGGATGGGAGCCCTTCTACCCTTCCAACAGCAGCTGTGGCTGTGGGAGGGACTCAAGAGCCTGGACCAAGGAAGGCCTTGCTTTGAGGAGCATGTGGCACTTCTTAGAGAGGCTTAGGAAACACTTCCACTAGTACGCAAAGTATACCTGGGAGCCCCACACGGCAAGTATGCTCAACGACAGGGTGTTTGTAGCCAAAGTGGATGAGTCAAACTCGATCCGATGTAGGGTGGCTTGCAAGAGATCCCGTATCTGCCGGTCTTTTTGTTGGCAAACTTGCAAATCCATGTAGTGGCTTCGAGTGAGACCATTGAGGAAGCGAGGAGCTACCCTCCATCTGTCTTTTTGAACAGTGAACCCTCGCCACTCTCTATAGGGTAAACACACGCCACCCACCACCGTGGAGTGCCTGCTTCCCTTTACACATCTAGACCATCTTCACATGTAACCTTAATTGCTTCACAAGATGGGCTTCTTTGATGGTTTGATTGCATCGCAGGATGTGCAAGTAATGGGCTCCTTTGATGGTTGGACTCAAGGTCAGCAGCTGTCTCCTGAGAACACTGGCTCTTTTATCAAGTTCTCTACCACAATCAAGCTGCGCCCTGGACGGTAATCATAAACTAAGAAGTGTTTCTCTCTTTTGATTCTTAGTAGCAGAATGTTGGCATAAGCTTAGAGGGGCCATTTAAATTACGGAATGGTGTCTGGCAAAGGCAGGTACCAGGTAAAGTTCTTGGTGGATGGCGAATGGAATATCTCACCTGATTTGCCATCTGTAGGAGAAGGGCTGACTGTAAATAACCTGCTGGTGGTGAAATAATTTCCCTCCAAAGAATTTGGAGAGGCACACATGCCGCCTCCAAATGTAACAATGCCATGTTTGTTAAGAAAGTCCAAGTTTACAAGACACGATGATTTTATGCATACACAAGATCGTATCTTTCCAAATTATATATGGGGTCACTTGCTGCAAATGAGAGGGAGCGGTTCCTCTCAAAAGCTTTCATGGGTGTTGGTTATGAAAGGATAGAAACTAATGTTAAGTTTCGTCAAAATTATATGTCATATTTTGCTTTAGCATTTTCAGGAGAGCTATAAGGATGGTGGAGATCCATACTGAAATTGGAACATCAGTTAAAAGAAAGGGGAATTGAAGAGAGTATCAGTACTCTACTCATTGCCGTACATCACCACATACATGACAAGCACTATGATATGCTAATGAGCACACTGGGTGGTGAAAAGGGATTAATGCTTACATGGATTGATGGTTCTATCATTGTAAGGTACAGCTTAATTAGCCTTGATTGTCTCAACAAAAGTTGCATGGCAAAGTGGTTGAGTCAGTAAGCCTACAAGGAGAGAGAGAGAGAGAGAGAGAGAGAGCCGCTTAACGTCGACTTTATTGATCTAGTAGAGAACTGCATGGTCTCTTGGGCAATGGCATTGGACCTAGCCTTTGGTGGGATTGAGTACACTTAGCCGGACAATTACTTTATTTTGGAACATCAGTAGTTGATGTTTCACACTTTAAATTCTCACAACAAAGTGCCATTTATGCCCCCTAGAAGCTTAGCCCTTGAATGCACAATACATATATCTAGAATATGGGAAAAGGGAAGGAGTGATTGAGATCAGCAGTGGGTTTAAGAAAACCCTTTATAATGGTGTCAAAATAGTCACTCCTTTCAAGAGGTCATCGGATTTTGGCAATACTTCGGAGGGTACTGTAGATTTAAATACTTCAAATGCCATGGTATGAAAAAGGGAAGATCACATTGAAACATGAAATAAATGCTGCTATTGTGACAATTACCTAAGGGCAACTTTATAGGCATCAATAGAATGTGCCACCAATGAACTTAACAATCCACATTATCGTCTGCGACAACATTGGGCTGTTTGCCAAATGCCAAACTAAGTTTCAATACATTGTAGTTTCTTGATTAATAGACACCACCCTCTTAAATGGATGATCTAATGAGACGGACATCAAAGGAAAACACTTACAAGAAAAACCTAGCAAACACGTAGTAAACATCTCCGTTAATGGATTAGGAACTAGGGACTCTTGCATTTGTGTGCAATTTGCATTCTATAGAAAATGAAGAAAACCTTGGTGCATTTTGGGTGACTAGATTCTTGCCTTAACTCTATTCTAATCTTTGTGTATAACTCTATTTCTACCTCTTTATTGTTAATGTTAATTAACACGTGGTACCTACTACTAGGGGTACACAGAGTTAGTCTTGGCTCATATGGTACAATGTGAATTTGTATACACCTTCTCTAAGTCTCTATATTATATAATGGAAGAGTTTCACAAAGCTACCATGTGGCAAGAATTTGGAGGTTCGGGAGGAGGAGGAGGAGGTTTGAGGAAGTTTGGGTAGAATTTGAATTTGGAGGTGTGAAGCACGCATTTACTTGAAAAGGCGTGCGAAGCACGGGTCTGCTTGCTAGTAGTAGTAAATGTAGCTTTTTGTAATAGAGCAAAGAGGTCTATTTAGGTAAAACATTTTCCACCTAGTTTTGACTCTCGAGTAGGCTCCTAACATTTGTAAAAAATGGATGTTCATTAGTTAGTGTGAGAAGGGCTAATGGGAAAACCTTAAGAGTGCTAAGGATTTTGTACGGTTTTTAACCTTTGAAATAGGAGTGTTGGCAACGTCTCAATGCAGCTTTTCATACCTAAAACACAAATAACGAGAAGCGCCATGGAAGAATAAAATAATAACATTTGAATGTGCAGAAGAAAAGGTGCATTGATGTCCTTAAGTTGCACTAAGAGACCGTAGTCTTGGTGGGTAATATTCATGCTCTTGTTGTGTCTAGAGAAGAAAATTAGTTAAACAATGTGCATGCTACTTAAAATAGCTTGGACATGCAATTGAATTAATTAAGCTCTCTCTCTCTCTCTCTCTCTCTCTCTCTCTCAATTTTAAAGATTCGAACCAAAGAAGATTCATGGTTGGCCAAAGAAGTTATCTAGTGATTATATCAATTGAATGTCAACTTCAAAGTTCATGAGTTGAGTGTGACAATTTGAGTAGGCAGGAGTAATATTAAGTTTAGCACTAATCATTTATTCTTTACGAATCTATCAAAAAAGAATGCCTCGTTGGAAATCACTCACTGGAAAGAGGAGATATAGTGTTCATCTACGCTATCAAATGGTGATTAGAGTTCATGCAAGTTCATAAATTCATCAAAAGTATCTTGGATGGGATGAGAAGGGGCTTGTTGGTGGAATGTTAAAGCAAAAAACTATGCATAGCATGAAAGATTTGGATAAACCTCATTCTAAGAATGTTTCACATGATATTAGTGCTAAAGATATTGCTTTGGGAATAGAAATTTACATGCAGTATGTTGTGGATGAGTTGAAGAACAAAGTTTGCCTCACTTTTACCAACATTTTTCATAGGGCATTGATGTTTTGGAAGTTCAACTAAGAACATCCTTTAGCCAATGAATTTTGCACAACAATTCATAAAATGCAAGACGAAAATACTACCCATCTTAAGGATAACACCTTACCAAGATAGAGGAGAATGGATGCGAGGAAAGTGGACAATGGTATATCCATCCACCACAACAATGAAATATATCTATGAATCAAAACTTTGATGCTCTGCATTCATGATTAAAGTGGTTTATCAATAGGTGGAAAAGAAATGAAGTTGATGATCCAAGGTATGCTATGAATTTGATGAAACAGTAGAGAATGTCCTACTTAAGTTTCAATGTCTTGTTCACATATGTAACATTCATCATCCATAGCAAAATTCTTCTTATGGAAGGTTATGTCGCATGCTCTTTCTCTATGTGAAAAAATGCAACAAAGAAGTATTGCTTCTGGCAAATGTAGGTGTAGATCTACTACAAAAGATAGTTAGCAAAATTTGGAACTGCCCTGCTCTCAAAGCAATGTGGACACATCTAAACAGGTGGCTCTTTTTTTGGGGTAAGTAGCAGTGGCTCTTTGATGTATGGACTAACGTATTGAGTTTTATGATGACAAGCCCAAAGTTGATCCTTTGTTATTAGGCCCAATGATATGTTCAATTGTCTCTCTATTGTTGATGATCATGAGAATTGTGTACATGGATGCGTGGGAGACTACCTATAAGGTCCTATGTTTGGTGCTTACATAAGCACCAAATAAGGACCATGAGAATTGTCCATTAGGTAATGGCATTGGACTTAGCCTTTGATGGGGCTCTTAGTATGCCCTTGGGGCAATGGCATCGGACCTAGCCTTTGGTGAGGCTCTAAGTAGCCCATAAACTTAGCTAGCCAACTAGACACCACCACCGCGTCTTTATCCTTTTGAAGTGTACTGTTTGTCTTTAATTTAGTACATCAGTAGTTAACGTGCCACACATGAAATTCACAGAAAGTGTCATTTATGCTACAAAGAAGCTTAGCCCTTGAGTGCACAATGCATATATCTAGATAATGGCAAAAGGGAAGGAATGAATATCAAGCACACTGGTGGGTTTTAAACTTCAAGAGGTTATCTAGAATGGTCTAAAAATAGTTACTTCAAGAGGTTATCTAGAATGGTGCAAAAACCTTAAGATATTCATTAATGCCAATAGGAAAACCTTAAGAGTGCTAAGGATTTGGTAAGGTTTTTTCAACCTTTAAAATTCACCTAAAATATGAGTGATGGCAATGCCCGAAATGCTCTTTTTTTTTCCATATTTGGTAGTAAAACAAATAACGAGAAATGCCATGGAAGAACAAAACAATATCATTTTAACAGGCCTTTTTTTCATATCTAAAAAATAAATAACGAGAAAAATTCCCTCGAAGAACAAAACAAAATATCATTTTAACATGCAGAAGACCAATGTCCCTTCCTTCCTCAAGCTACACTAAGAGACCGTGGTCTTGGTGAATAATATTTGTACCCACGCACCCTTTCAAGAGCCATTAGTAGCCAATAGCCAATAGCCAATATTTACAAAAAGGCTTAATCTATATATAATTTTCCCTTTGTGTTGAGTTATTTAAACCTTCTCTCTCTCTCTCTCTCTCGCTTTCATTAGTTATTTTTTTTTATATAGTAGGACCAGCCATTAGTTACTAGCCAATAGCCAATATTTACCAAGAGCCTTAATCTATATAACATTAGCCCATCAAGAAATATGTTTTTTAGTAGGAAGAGCCATTAGTAGCCTATAGCCAATATTTACAAAAAGCTTAATCTATTTTTTTTGTCCCTTCGTGTTGAGTTATTTTAACCTTATCTCTCTCTCTCTCTCTCTATTCCAAGATATGAAATTTGATTTTAATTTAAATCCAAATATTGAGGTTTCAAGCACAGAACAAAAGAATAATCACGGTGAGCGAAGACACAAGAGAGCAAGGAGATAAGAACTAGACTCAATCAGCACAAAGGGGGATTGTGTCTTTGCAACTGGCCCTAATTCACACATGGGTGCCCAAAACTTAAAAAGATATGAACTAAATGACTAAAAGAATTATATAGGCTTGGCAATGGCTAGCTATTCTCATAATTATTACATTTATAGTGCCATTTTATGACGTGTATTGTGCTATCTCTCATATGTAATGGAGAGATGCTAAGTTCACCTTAAAATAGGGTTAACATCTTGCCATAATACTGATGAAGCATTAATCATTAATTCTTTTTGAATTTATATCACAAAAGAATGCCTTTTTGGAAGTCACTCATTGGAAAGAGAAGGCATAGTTTTCCATCTACACTATTAAATGGTCATTTAGAATTCATGCTACGTCAATCACAACAAATAATGAACTGTTCAAAAGTATCTTGGATGGGATGAGAAGGGGTTTGTTGCCTGGAATGATATTGTGCAAAAAAATATGCACATTTCATGAGATGATTGGTTATTGCATGAAAGATTCGAATAAACCTCATTCTAAAGAATGTTTCTGAACGTAATATTAGTACTAAAGATATTTTTTGGAAATAGAAATTTACAAGTAGTATGTGGCGAATCAGTTGAAAAACAAATTTTGCCTCACTTCCACCAACATTTTCAATAGGGCATTGATGTTTTGGAAGTCCAACTTCTTAAAGCATTCTTTAGGCAATAAATTTTGCACAACAATTCATAAAATGATGAAGACATGAAAATACTACCCATCTTCTAATTAGATAAGGATAACACCATACCAAGGTAGAGGAGAATGGATCTTAGGAAAATTGATGCTTTATAGAGGACAATGGTATACCCATCCACCACAACAATGAACTATATCTATGATATTTGTATTAATAATCAAAACTTTAATGCGTCACATTCAAGATCGTGGAAAAGAAATAAAGTTGCTGATCTAAGATATGCATATGAATTTGATGAAATAATAGAGAATGTCTGAGTTAATTTTCATAGCTTGTTCACATATGTGACAATCATCATCCATAGCCAAAGTGTTCTTATGCTCTGTGCCGTCTCTCAAGGTCAAAAAATGCAGCAAAGAAGTATTGCTTTTGGCAAATGTACTAGGTGTAGATCTACTAGAGAATACAACTGGCACATTTTGGAATTGCCATACTTTCATACCTATGTGGACAAATCTAAGCATAAGGATTTTTCCCTTACTTGGATACAAAGTTTCTTGGACACATCTATTAGGTCATTTAGCAAAAAGTAATATTTTATTTGGCATGATTAGGTGCTCTTGTCTTTGGGAAGTTTGGTCATCACAAGAAATAAACTAATGTATGCAAAAGGGGGATGCTCAATCAGTAAACATACTCCAAATTAAGGCAGAATGCAAAGCTAAATGTTACTTCTTAATCATTAATAATGGATTGCATAACAAAAATTATGATGTATTGTTGGATAGATTCACTATGATGTATTGTTGGACAGATTCACTATGTGTTGAGGTAAAGATGCATGTATTATATTGAGGTAAAGATACATGTATTGTATTGTTGGATAGATTCACTATGTGTTGAGGTAAAGATACATGTATTGTATTGTTGGATAGATTCACTGTGTGTTGAGGTAAAGATACACAAATTACCAATGGATGGCGTAACACAAATTATGATGTATTGTTGGTTAGATTCATTGTGTGTTGAGGTAAATATACATGTAAAGTTGAGTTGATGCTGATTTTTTTTTACAGGACAATAGATTCTCATTTAAAGGCTACCACATGAATATCATCCACATCCCAATCGGAAAGGCAGACTTTGTGGTATCAAAGAATAGCAAGGATATGATTCATCATAGTCCATATATTCATAATCCTTAGTGCCAAATGTTTCTTCTTAATCATTGCTAATGGATGGCATAACACAAATTATGATATATTGTTGGATAGATTGAGGTAAAGATACATGCACTATATTGTTGATAGATTCACTAGGTGGGTGTGATGTATTGTTGGTTAGATTCATTTTGTGTTGAGGAAAAGATACATGTACATTATTGTTGGATAGATTCATTATGTGTTGAGGAAAAGATACATGTACATTATTGTTGGATAGATTCATTATGTGTGATGCATTGTTGGGTAGATTTATTGTGTTGAGGAATAGATACATGTACAGTTCATGTAGTTTGATGCTTATTTTTTTTACAAGACAATACATTCTCATTCAAAGGCTACCACATGAATATCATCCATAGCCCAACTAGAAAGGCAGATTTTGTGGCATCAAAGAATAGCCATATATATCAGGATACAATTCATCAGAGTCTGTATTGTCACCATCCTTGGTGGTTGCTATACAAGGAGAATCGGGATTTTTAATCAATGATTGGGAAGCCTAGATGTATATATAGGCTTGTTTGTACGTGATGATAGTTGGGATGATACTTCTATATATGTGCCTATCTGGCTTACTTTGCATAATGATGTCGACAGATCCCTCCTATCTCCCCTTTGTAGCTTTCCTTTGGAAGCACGTAAGTGCTGACAATAGGGTGTAAATTCTATAGGAATTCCGACTTAGTGTGTACATAGTGTGCGTTGTAGGTCTTCCTCAAGCGGTTTGAGGGTCTACATGTGAGGAAGACAAACCAAACTCCCTCTTCTTACTTCCAAATGGATTGCCTTCTCATTGAAAGCACTTCGTGGGCAGCTTCAAGTGGCAAGATTCTTGTCAAATCTTGTTAAGTAGGACCTATTCTTGTATGCTTCTTACCATGTGCTTTTTATGCTTTTATGTATATTTAAGTGCTCTATGAAGTAGATATACATGTACATGAAATGAGTCAAACGGACTCTTTATTGAGCTGCTGCTTGTTGAAGTAGCCACTTGTTGGTGAGGCATGAAAGAATTACGGTGACTTGTGAGGCTAATATAGACATCTTCACACACACGAAGGATTAGAGACCAAAGTGTTGTGAGACTTCACTCCATTTGGAGAGATTTGTAATTTGAAAGAGAATTCTAGGCGATGGGTTGTACCATTGACTAGGCTTTCGCCCACCATGGCCCCCATCCAAAGATGTACCTGGAAAGTTTTTGATGATGAGGCTATGGTGAAAATGTCCTTTAGTGCATGAGTATGGGTATGTACTCATGGAGAAGCTGATACATTAAATTAGCCAAAAGAATAGTAAGCCATAAGCTTAACAAAAATGTATTGGCTATTGAAGATCGTTGGGAGGTTCTTGTGATATTCTACGATTTTTAGGTAGACCATTTGTGTGACTCCCTTGTGTTTTTATTTTGTCTTTTTCTTTGGTGATGGAAAGAGTGTTAGTAAAGTGAGCAATAACAACATTGGAGTGATGTGGGGAATTACTAGAGTAATTAGTTTGTGCCATGAAGCAGTAGACTGTAGGTCACGACCTGAAAGCTTAACACGTGAAAGCTCAAAGCATGAAGTGTTAAGGCGTGAAGTGTTAATGCGTGAGATGTTAATTCATGACATGTTATGGTGTGAAGGGCTTAAGCCGTGTGAAAGGCTTAACCCATGAAGAGCTTAAGTCATGAAAGGCTTAACCTGTGAAGGGATTTAAGTCATGAAAAGCTTAAAGCGTGAAGTGTTAGGGCATGAAGTGTAAAAAAAAAAACCAACTTGCAAGCAACAAGTTCTTGTGGCTATTCTCCTTTTTTAGAGAATCAGTTCTTATGTCTATCGTGTAGCTTCTGCATTCATGCTTTTCATCTCATGAGAGGGGTGAGAAGAGAATTGTGAATTTATCCCAGATGTGCTCATACGTCTTGGATGTGGGGATTGACTCTTGAATTTTTGGCTCAAATGTTGTCGAGGTGGTAGGTACAGGTAATGGTTGGTTGCCATTTGTGGTGACCAAACACACAAGCTCTTGTGTATGTGTTGTGTATGCACAAGAAGGGTTGATGGCTTGCTCGTTGTTGCTTGGGTCTCCATTCTTGTCAAAATTTAGGTGAAGCTATTGGGGTTGAAGTCAGTGTGGTGAGGTTTTCTTCACTTTGTTTGATCTTGCCAACCATATGATGGTATTACCATCATAATATTGTTATGGGCTACCGCACCTCCCAAGAAGGAACTCCACACAAACACCAATGGGAGAAACAATAGATACAAAAATTGTTGGGTACTTACCAATGCTTCGAGCTCATGTCCCTTGAGGCCCTCCAAGCTCTCTTTGGAAGCTCCACTCCTCCGAACACCACCTCCACCCTGTCACTACCCGCGCGAAGTTGCTCACACCACGTACACAAGGCAACCAACCTCTCACTCCCTCATAAAAATGCATGCATGAAGGAGGCACATGTACTAGAGCACACACTCTCTCTCTCTCTCAAGACAAAGTACAAGAGCTCTCATAGCACAAAGGGGGATTGTGTCTTTCCATTTATGAGAAATTACCTTATATACAATTGGTCCTTATTCACACTTGGGTGCCCAAAACTTACTACCTAAGGCCTTGGGTAGCCACTATCTCATAATGTAAAACTTTTATAGTGCCTTTGTATAACACTTATTAATGTTCTCAAATGGAGGAGCATATTTGTTAATCCAAAATGGGATTAACAAATACCCTTATTGTTGAAGCATGTTCATAGGAACCCATCTTTGATGAACATTAGGAGTTGATGGCTGATGCCCTTGAGGCTTCTTTCTTTGAGAAGGCTTGGGGCATTTATTGATGTGCTTGGGAATCCAAGCTTTGGTATTACCTTGGTAGTACCCTTGAGCTTGCAGAAGTAACATTTTTGGTATCCACACGTGTTAAGTTGCCGGAGTTCTTTGAGGAACTCGCTTAGGCTTTTGTGGGATGATGTTGTGGAGTACTTTTATTCTTCCTTGGCCTTTGAGTTTTGTGTTGAGAAACTACCTTATATACAACTGGCTCTTATTCACACTTGGGCACCCAAAACTTAATAACTAAGGCATTGGGTGGCTAGTATCTCATAATGTACAACTTTTATAGTGCCTTTGCATAATACTTATTAATGTCCTCAAATGGAGGAGCATATTTGTTAATCTAAAATGGGATTAGCATCCCCCCTACATGATGTAGGTTCTATCCTCAAAACCTGTTACCGAGCTCTAAAGACCTGGTCGCCGTACTCATGTTTGTAGAAGTTGTAGGGCGTGATTGAAGCTTTTTTAGGGTTCTTCGTGACATCCAGAACCCGATGTCGACCATATCTTCAAATGTAATGTGCATGTAACCTGGAAGACACCTTAGGTGATGATAGTATAGCATCATGCATCTTTCATCAAGACCTATGTTCATGTCGAAGCGAAGCTGTTCAGTTACAAATCCATCATATAGTTCCTTAGGTTGATCTATTAGGACCACTATCAGCTTCAGAAATCTGACTATTGTCCACGATATCTAGATCTGGAATACGGTTCCAAACTTGTATCCAAGTTAGCATTTGCTGCCTTTGACTTGTAATATCTGGAAATGTTGAAGGTGCGAACTACATAAAATTATAGAAAACATGAGAATCCCTGTGCTTGGCATCATGGAATTGTAACGGGGTCAGCCTTTGCTTGATAGGCATGTATAGTGGATCAACCCTTTGGGTTGATGGTGCAGAGCACTGGTACTGCTAACTATATTCAGGAATTGTTAGATATTACTTATGCCATTTTGGTTGTATACCAAAATCCTCAATATGGGGATTGGTATCATCTGTTATGTGATGGTCGTGTAACCCCCCTTGTGTGAACGGTATTTGCTTTGCGCCACCTCTGCGGGCGGAAACACTAACTAATCAATGAATGTAACAATTCTGATCTTGAGCAAGTCCACTAAGTGGGGGTTTGTTAGCTTTGTATGCTTTGCCACATTTGCCCATAATGTACCTTCTTCTGCAATTGGTAACAGCTCCTCCAAATTAAGCATTGGTGCATGGAGAGGATAGGTCACATAAGGTTGCCGTCTTGATGTCATTGTAGAATAGGAGTCTAGCAGGATTCTTTGGGTTGGTACAAATGGTGTGATTTACATCAACACTTTGAACATTAACTTTAGCTTGAATAAGGGGTTGCCTTCCCTTATAAACCTTTCATACTCTACACATGACAAGGACTCCAGGATATTGATGTCAGTGAAAGGTTCAATTTCATCTCTTGGTTGGTTGAATAGGACGTACCTCATGAAACGGCCATGGTGGAGATGGATTGGTTGTCAGCATCTCCTCGGGGGCGAGAGTGCTAGTGGGAAAATCAAGAGGGATAGAATGTATGCAAGAGGAAATACAATCTGCCTCAGTTTTGTCAGTAGGAGTCACACTCAGGAAGGGGTTTAGTAACTTACTTGTTGCATGTGTGCCAATGATGCCTCTTACTCCATTAAAGGCATTGGCAATGTGGAGCTAACAGCATGTAATGGGGATAGAAAAGAACATTGGATAGGTAGTTGGAATGGATGAGCCCTGTGTTTCTTCCTGACCCTCACCTCAACTTGGGGGTGGGTGGGTGGGCTTGTTAATTTTCATGAATTATTGGAGGTCAGTGAGATCTTCTGTAGTTATGTTAGGATATTCAATATGTGTTTATCAAAGTTCTAAACCACATTAGTCATCATTGACTCCAAATGTCTATGGATATTACGGTAAAGTTTAATAATATCAAACGAATGATAAAGAGTGGACTCTGAAAGATTTAGATGTTGGTGCATATTATAAACTTTTAACCATCCGTGGGGGGCTGATGATCCACTAATAGCTGCATGTAACCACTCGTAGTTGGCCGGTGTTGTGGGTATATAATCTAGCATAAACAAGTCAAGTTTGTTGACACTGTTATCCAAGATGTCAGAATTTCTACCAAGTCCCACTTTCTCTAGCTTACACTTGACCTCTGTATCCTCCAATATTTGTAGACACTTGGGGCTGTGGTACTAGAGCATGATCATCCCATGCAATGTGTGGATGTCTTTGATGATCACAGATCCTTGGAACTTCTGCACATATATGGCCCCAAATAGCTAAGCTTGGTGCCGCATGGTGCTCTCTTTCTTCGTTCCACTAGTGACCTTGTGGTACTAGTTTGGGTCACGGGTCAAAGTCTCCTCAACTTCTGGTTTTGGTGTAAAATGGAGGAGGCCATCTGTAACATTGGAAAGAGTGTCAGTCATAAAATGAATGGCAGGAGCTCGTGGTCCTCCCCTTCTTTGTTTGTTTTTTTTTTGGGGGTGTGTGTGTGTGTGTGTATGTGATGCGTGATGAGAAGTATGTTAGTGGGGTGACCAATAACAACGTGTATGAGTGTTAGTCGGGTGACCAATAACAACGTGTATGAGTGTTAGTCAGGAAGAAGTGTTAAGACATGAAGTTGCAAACGTGAGGGCTTAAGTCGTGAAGGTCCAGGTGTGAAGGCTTAAGCCATAAAGTGTTAAGTCATGAAGAGTTAGCGGGTGAAGAGCTTAAGCCATGAAAGGCTTAGCCATTAAAAAGCTTGAGCCATGAAAGGCTTAGCCCATGAAAGGATTAAGCCATGAAAGGCTTAGCCCGTGAAAGGATTAGCCCATGAAAGTGTAGGTTATAAGTCTATGAAATTACAGAGTTTTGTGTGTGATGTTTTGAGTTAAAATAAGTGTGAGTGTGTAGATATAGCATATCCCAAACATCGGGATGCGGTTAAATGCATTGCTATTTTTACCAAAGTGTTGGTGTGGATTCCATGAAATAGTAGACTGCTATTTCATGGGGCTTATGAAGGCATTTTACCTTGTGAAGCGATTGAGGTGTGATGATACATTTTGTCATGCAAATGGAATACAAACGAAAGATGGACGAAAGGTTTACAAATCATGGCAGCCCGTGAAAGTCTTAAGCCATGAAAGGCTCAAGCTGTGAAAGGCTTAGCTCATGAAAGGCTTAGCCCGTGAAAGGATTAGCCCGTGAAAGTGCAGGTTATAAATCCATGAAATAGCAGAGTTTTGTGTGTGATGTTTTGAGTTAAAATAAGTGAGTGTGTAGCTATAGCATATCCCAAACATCGGGATGCGATTAAATGCAATGTTATTTTTACCAAAGGGTTGCTATGGATTCCGTGAAATAGCAGACTGCTATTTTACGGGTTAAGAAGGCATTTTCCCTTACTGTGAAGTGATTGAGATGTGATGATACATTTTGTTATGCAAATGGAATATGGATGAAAGGTTTACAAATCATGGCGACCCAAAAACAGAAGGAAGAACATATGCAGATGAATGGAATAAGAATGTGTTTGATTGTTTGCATGTTCGATACTTCTTTTCCCTTACTGTGAAGTGATTGAGGTGTGATGATACATTTTGTTATGCAAATGGAATATGGATGAAAGGTTTACAAATCATGGCAACCCAAAAACAGAAGGAAGAACATATGTAGATGAATGGAATAAGAATGTGTTTGATTGTTTGCATGTTCCATACTTCTTTTATTCAAAGGAAATAAAACAATCGAAGTTGGAGGACAAGATCCTACCTGAGATTGAAGGTCACAAGCAATGAAAGATGGAAGATCCCTGGAACGCAATCTCACAAGCGATGAACATGAATGCAAGGCGATGAAGAAAAAATGCAACATGAACACAAGTTGGATGACAAAGAAAAGCGCACAAAAAACGGAAAAAAGAAGCTTTAATGATTCAGGCATCGGTCACGGTGGCTAGCTTAAATGGGCATGCCACATGTCAGCTTACGGATCGTGAAAGGTGTGACCATTTCACGACGTGAAGTGGTAAAGGCAGTTCACGTCGTGAACCATTTTGAATTATTTCATGGCGTGAAGTGCTAAGGCAGTTCACGACGTGAAACATTTCTGCGCGTTTCACGTCGTGAAGTACCCTTGACCGGTTCATGGTGTGAACCTATCTTATCCCTTATGCATGCAAGTTTTGATACCTTATGGTTGCCTATATGCTCAAACACTCAAAGCCACATGTTATGAATTCAGAGAAGGATTGAATACACATGAAACAAATGAACATGTTTCACGGCATGAAGATCATACTCTTTTACCTCGTACCCATTTTCTAGGGAAGGGATACCTCTTGTAATTCTTCTCTGTTTATTGCCACAAAAACCAATGTGGTACTTTGGAACTCGTTGGGAATTCGTTATTTCACCCACTTCAGTTCTTCAGAGTGGGAGCTTCTAATTTTTCCCTTCATCCAATTAAAGAGTGCATCCACTGAATCTTGTGGAACCTGTTTTGTTTCTTGTGAATGCACACCTTCCTTTCCCTTATCCACAACTTTGTTTAGCTTTTTCACCTTGGTGGATAACATTGGAAATGTCGCACTGTTCTATTCACTTGGCTGAACATGACTCTTTCTCCATACCAAATTTTGTATCATCTTATCACTTGATTTAACTGGGAATTGGTCCTGTTTATGTTTATGGTCCTTTCCAGTTCTCCTGGAAGTGCATGCAGTATTGGATCTTGGGTTGAACTTGGGTACCCATACTGCTGTATTACCTTGATAATAGCCTTGTGCAACTAGTAAATACTTTTGAACCCATTGCTTTTGAATACTTTGAGCATGGCGGTTCTGCTTGGAATACTGCTTCTTGTCTTTGGTTAACTTTCTTGGTTACATGCCTATAGCCTGACTTTTTTGCTTTAATCCCCATGAGACCTTGTTTGTATCATAGTATTCTTGTGCTTGAAGTTGGGCTTTGGGAACCCATTGTTGATGTACTGGACACTTTTGCTGCTGTTTTTGTGGCTTTCTTGTATGGAGATGGGGTTGACGTGGACGCTTTCATTGGTATGACCGCTACTTTCTATGGTGTCTGTGGTTCCATGTCACCTATCATTGCCTATTTTCCTTTGTTTATGGGGCTCCATAATGGCATAGTGATGGTATCCTTGCCATCATTGAGTTGTGCTTCCCTCTCTTCCCATTGGATATGACAATTACTGCGTAGATCCATGATCATCCAAGAATCATCTCTTCTTCCATGGTTCCTGCAGGCATAACAAACACCTTTCCCACCAAGGGATTATTTTTTATAGAAATATTAACGTTTAAAAATCCCACAGCTTCTTGTGTAGTTGATAAATGCACACAGTCCTAACCAGAATGTGGAGACAGGAAGCTTCAGAAATGAAGGAAGACCTTTCCCTCGAAGTACATTCTTAGGAACTCCGGCTCTCTCCAGAATGTAAAGGGAAGAGCTTCGAAGCGAGAACAAATGCTTCGGATGTCAGGGATTTGGGCACTAGCTCAAGGATTGCCCATCTCCTTCAATGGGCCAAGGAAGCCAGGGTCCCAGAGTTCAGAGACCGACTCCTTCTTATCAGTCCAATTAGGGTCCCCCGCGCCAGAATCAAGGTAACCCAAGAAGAGTGCCAGCTTAGCCTGTAGCCTCCATGCAAAGCAGTCTCCGAACTCCCTCCTAGAATTGGAATAACCAAAGAGAGAGAGTTTCGCCTCAGACTGCAGCAGCCAGAGCAGTGTTGCCATATATATAGGCAGTGATGTGTGTAAACACACTTAGGACCGCCGGGGCACTTCTTCCCTCCTTAGGAGGTTTTTTCCCCTGGCTTGTATATACACCCATCAATCTAGGACTAACTTATCTTTTGTACATTGACACAATCTAATACACAATGTGTTGTGTGCATTCTTGCTTCTTCTTCTCCAAGCTTTGTGTGCTTTCCTGTAACCCTAATTCCAACAATTGGTATCAGAGCAGGCATCAGCTCCCAGGGCTACGTCGCTAGCACCCTTCGACTCACGTTCTCTGATTGAGGTGAGCTTTCACGAGCGCTTGTAGGTCCCTATACTCTGCAGATAGACCCATAGGGCTTTGCGTTCTCGAAAATTGCATCTGAGGTCGTTTCGGGCTTCGTTTTTGCATTACAAGTTCTGTACAGGTGTTTTCGTCATTTTGTGCAGAAATTTTGACAGTGTAATTTTCTGCAAAATAGGCATACGTATTCTATTGTGGACCGTGCTACATAGCACGAGTTGTTTTTTGTTCAATCTTTGCTTCATTACAAGTAGCTTTTGCATCAGCTTCAGTCAGTGGCCATGGCTGATAACAACAATGATGTATTTCACATGTTGTCTGCTCTGCTGATGAGACAAATTGGATGGAGACAGCAACTACCCACTTTGGGCATACATGATGCAGCATGTTTTGGTTGCAAAAGGAGTGTGGAACATTGTGCAGGGTATGGATGTACGTCCAGATTCTGTGGATGTAGGATCTGTTGGGGATGTTGCAAGTTTTAGCAGCTCTCCTGTTGTTTGCTGCTGTTTTACTCACTGCTAAACAAGCTCGTTTGGGATGGTAAAGATGCGCAAGCTCATGCCTTGATTGCACTTTCTGTCAAACGTAACATCACTCCACATATTCGTTCAGCTAAAACAGCAAAACAGGCTTGGGATATTCTAGCTGGTTTGTATGCAGGTCGTAACGAGGCAAAAATCTCTTACCTGCGTAAAGAGCTAGAATCAAAGATTATGCAAGAAGATGATGACATGAATGTTTTTCTTGCTGAGATTAAAGATCTCAAGGAACAGTTGCTTTCTGCAGGTGAGATTATTCCTGATCATTCTCTTGTGCAGACTGTTCTTGATGTTTTACTCGAGTCATATCAGACTTTTGCTTCCACGTGGAGACTTGTTTTTACTGAGGACAGACTTGATGTTATCAAGTATGATACTTTAGTCAACAAGCTCTTGCAAGAAGCGCAGTGTCCAGGCAAAATAGGGCTAGGCAGCGTGCAGTTGTTGATCAGGCATTTGTTGTTTTGCTGCCCAGCAGAGAAGAAGTGGTAAGGCAGCCCCTTCCATTGTTTCTTCTCCTATTAGTAGGTCTGCAACTTCTTCTCCTTCCACAGGTAGCAAACAATAGGTCTGAGAAGGCTCTTGATAAAGGCAAGAAAAAGATCAGGTGCAACTATTGTAAGAAGGCAACTGATCATGTCATTAAGAATTGCCCTAAGCTAAAGGCTAAAGAGGCAAAGAAGAAAGAATCAAATGCAGCCACAATAGCAGATGCTTCTACAAATGCAGATTCTGCAAATGTTGTGCAGAATACAGAATGGGCATTTAGCGTGTATTGCCAGTATGACCCATCTGTACATGATGCATGTTTGGCAGTTTCTGTTGACTCTGATGTATGGTATTTTGACAGTGGTGCTACAAAGCACATTACCTCGCATCATGATATGTTCACTTGTCTTGAGGCTATCTCTAATGGGAATACTGTCACATGTGCCAATAATGCTTCTTACCCAGTGAAGGGCGTTGGTAAAATTATGCTTACTTCTACAAATGGCAGCGCTTTCACACTTTCAGATGCTTTGTATGTGCCAGAAATAAAGAAGAATCTATTGTCTGTCTCTGCGCTTGCTAGACTTGGACTTGTAGTCAAATTTATGGATGACAGATGTATTGTTCATGATTTAACTTTTGGTGATACGATTATTGCATCTAGCACCTTGTTTCCTGGGCTGTATAGGCTCAATTCTTATGACAAGTGTGTGGAAGATTCAGCAAATGCAGTTTTTGATGAAAAGGCAGTTTCAGATGCAAAACTATGGCATGCTCGTTTTGTTCATCTGAACTTTGCTAGTTTGCTGCGTTTGCAGAAATTTGATATGGTTGCTTCATTGCCCCCTCTTGAGGCACCATTGAAACATGTTTGTGAAGGCTGTATTTTGGGCAAAATGCAGCGTTCTGCATTTCCAAAGGATGGTTCTATGCGGACCACTCGCAAATTGCAACTTGTACATAGTGATGTATGTGGGCCTATGCAAACTCCGTCATTTGGTAAACACTTGTACTTCGTGACTTTCATTGATGATTACTCAAGGCATGCATGGGTATATCCACTGAAGGCAAAGTCTGAAGTGTTTTTGTGCTTCAAACAGTTTTTGCTTATGGTTGAAAATATATCCAATTGTACTGTGGGCACCCTCCGTTCTGATCGGGGGGGAGTACGTCTAAAGAGTTTGATGCATTTTTGGCTAGTCGTGGGATAAAACACCAATGTACAGTGCCGTATACCCCTCAGCAAAATGGTGTTGCTGAGAGGAAAAATAGGTCACTTATGGAGATGGCACGATGTATGGTCAAGAGCCAAGCTTTGCCATATGCGTTTTGGCTTGAGGCTGTCATGTGTGCTGCATATGTACTCAACAGGTGTCCCACTAAGGCCTTGTAGTCTGTTACTCCATACGAAGCTTGGCATGGCAGGAAGCCTTCTATTGGTCACTTGCGTGTCTTTGGTTGCTTGGCCTATGCTTTAGTGCCTGTGCAACAACGTAGAAAATTGGATGATAAGGCTGTCAAATGCATTTTTGTTAGTTACAGTGCTGAGGGCAAGGGTTAGAGATTGTATCATCCACAGTCAAAGCGTATCTTGATTAGTCGAGATGTTGTTTTTGTGGAAGATGCTATGTAGCCTTTGTTATCATGTACCAAAGAGACAGGTGTGAGCTCACGGGATGTATTTGATACGTTGTTGCCTTAGTCGAGATGTTGTTTTTGTGGAAGATGCTATGCAGCCTTTGTTATCATGTACCAAAGAGACAGGTGTGAGCTCACGGGATGTATTTGTGGAAGATGCTATGCAGCCTTTGTTATCATGTACCAAACAGACAGGTGTGAGCTCACGGGATGTATTTGATACGTTGTTGCCTCTGTTTACAGGTGGGAATTCAAATGTAAGTCCTAATGAGGCAAATATTCAGCCTATGCAGATTTCAAATGACATCATAGATCAGCCTATTTCTGATGTAGATTTACAGGATGTAATTTATGAGCATAGGGCTGAAAATGAGTAGGCTAGAGGTATGCCCAAATGGCTGGTGCAAACCTTGCGTGATAGTAAAATTGATGCACCTATGTCTAGTCGTACTCGTTTAGGTTTTCAGCATGCCTCTTATGCATCAGATTGTTATGCTTTGGCTATGTCTAGTATGTGTGAAGAGGAAGAACCTCTTTCATTTGATGAGACATAAAAATCAGAAAATTGGTTGGCTGCAATGCAAAGTGAATATGATGCTATAATGAAGAATGGTACATGGTCTTTGTGTGATTTGCCTATTGGCAAAAAGATCATTGGATGTAAGTGGGTTTTTAAGTTGAAACAAAAGCCAGATGGCAGTTTTGATCGCTATAAGGCTAGACTTGTTGCAAAGGGTTATGCTCAAGAAAAGGGCATTGATTTTGATGAGACCTTTGCTCCCACTTGTCGTATGACTACCATTCGTAGCATTTGTGCTTTGGTAGCTCATAATGGTTGGAATGTACATCAGTTGAATATAAAGACTGCGTTCTTGAATGGAGATTTGCATGAGGAGGTGTATGTATCGCAGCCTCGTGGTTTTGTTCAAAGAGGGCAGGAAAACAAAGTGTGCAGGTTGAAAAAGGCTTTGTATGGTTTAAAGCAAGCTCCACGAGCTTGGTATGGAAAGATACATGCATATTTGATTGCACATGGTTTTCATAATAGTCCGACAAAAAGCACTTTGTATGTTAAATGATGTACATCTAATCATTGCTCTCTATGTCGATGACATGCTGCTCACAGGACCAAATGAGAGTCATATTGCTGATTTTAAGGCTGATTTGAATGCCTCTTTTGAGATGTCAGATTTGGGGCATTTGCATCATTATTTGGGGATACAATTTAAGCAGTGTGATGGAGGTATTGCTTTGTGTTAAACAAAGTTATTGAGACATTGTTGCAGAGATTTGGCCTTGAAGACTGCAAGCCTATTGCTACTCCAATGGAGACAGGTTTGAAGTTGAGTCTTCATGATGCTGGAGATCACTTTGGTGTCACACTCTATCAGACACCTGTTGGTTGCCTCATTTGTGTATGCATTACGAGGCCGGACATTCAGTTTGCAGTCTCACAGGTGAGCAGGTTTATGCATAGCCCCCAGGGTCTCAGCATTAGAAGGCAGTTAAACGCATCTTTCGCTACTTGAGTGGCACCATACATCTTGGGTTGTTTTATCCCAAGGGGGGATCGTTGCCGCCAGATTTACATGCTTTTTTGGACTCAGATTGGGCTGGTTGCTATGACACAAGAGTGTCCCCACAAGTGGTTTTTGTTTCATGCTTGGTAGCTCATGCATACTATTGGTTGAGCAAGAAGCAACCTACTGTGACCACTTCTAGTTGTGAAGCTGAGTACAGGAGGGCAGCTTTCACAGCTATGGTTGAGTGTGTGTGGCTCAGACGGCTTATGTGGCTGACTTGGGTGTTGGACAGGAGTCTGTCACCTCTATCTACACTGACACTCAGAGCACATTGGCAGTTGCGAGAAACCCAGTTTTTCATGCTCGCATAAAGCACATTGAGGTGAATTATCACTACGTCACGGAGAGACTCTTAGCAGGAGAGATCAACTTGGCATATGTGCCAGCATAGGACAACCTCGCCGATCTTTAGCTTTTCGCAAAGCTTTGGGCTTGCTCCCCTTTGTGGACTGATCTACTTCGGGCATGGCACTTCCCTATACATGAGTGACAACTCTCGTTCACACCATCACTCCCAGGGAGGATTTATTGCCATATATATAGGCAGTGATGTGTGTGAACACACTTAGGACCACCGGGGCACTTTTTCCCTCCTTAGGAGGTTTTTTCCCCCGGCTTGTATATACACCCATCATTCTAGGGCTAACTTATCTTTTGTACATTGACACAATCTAATACACAGTGTGTTGTGTGCATTCTTGCTTCTTCTTCTCCAAGCTTTATGTGCTTTCCTGCAACCCTAATTTCAATAAGCAGTCACCATAGCTGAGGAAGTAGCGAAAGAGAAAGTATAGATCTATGCAGCAATAGAGCATCAGGGGAATAACCGTCAATTCTCAGTCCTCTAGACTCCAGCAGAGTACCAGGGTAGGCAATTCAAACTTTTGATTGATTTAGGCAGTAATCATTCTTTTATTTCCCTGTCTGCATAAATTAGTCAGAAAGAGGCAAGCTGTGTATGTCGTTAAAACGATTCCAATAGACATAAAATACAAGGCTAAAGAACCAGAGTGGTTATGAGTATGCAAATGTGTTTCCTGAAGAGCTGACTGAGATGCCTCCATCTCGTGAAGTAGATCATGAGATCGAATTAACCCCTGGAGCTCAGCGTAGCCCAGCATGCATACAAAATGCCAATTCCTGAAGCCATAGAACTTAAGGAACAATTAAGACAACTGTTAGAATAGGGATTTGTCAGACCCAGTGTCTCACCTTGGGGTGCGCCCGTTCTCTTTCAAAAAAAGAAAGATGGAACGTTAAGACTCTGTATTGACTACAGAGGACTGAATCAATTAACAATTAAAAATAAGTATCCTATTTGTAGGATTAATGAACTTGTGGATCAGTTAAGTGGGACCTAAATGTTCACAAAGATAGATCTCAAATCCGAGTACTACCAGATCAAAATCAAGGAGCAGGACATCCTAAAGACAACATTCAATACTCGCTATGGGCATTATGAGTTCACAGTCATGTCGTTTGGATTGACTAATTCCCCGACGACATTCAATCGTCTTATGCAAGATATTCTTAAAGAATACTTGGATGATTTTGTTCTTGTCTTCTTTGATGATATCTTGCTATACTCCAAGAATGCTGCAGACCATGAAGATCATGTGCGCAAGGCCCTGGAAATCCTAAGGAAACACCAACTCTTTGCAAAGAAGAGCAAATGTTCTTTCTCTGTTGACCAGGTGGAATATTTGGAATTCATAGTGTCAAAGGATGGGATTTCTCTTGACCCCGCAAAGATCCAAGCAATTGTAGAATGGCCAAAACCCAAGTCAGTAAAGAAAGTCAGAGGATTCCTAGGGTTAACCAGATGGTATAGGATCTTTATACCTAGGTATGCTCAGATAGCATCCCCCTTAACTACTAACCTTCTCAAGAGGAGTACACTTTTTCAACAGACTACAATGTGTCAGAGTGCCTTTGACAAGCTAAAGACAGCCTTAGTAACCAACCCTGTCCTTAAATTGCCAGATTTTACCAAACCCTTTGAGGTAGTTACTGATGCCAGTGGGTTTGCTTTAGGTGGTGCTCTGATGCAGGAAGGTCATGCAGTGGCCTATGAATCAGAAAACTCAAAACACATGAGAGAAATTATGCCGTCCATGACTTGGAGTTACTCTCAGTAGTAGTAGTGTATGCTCTGAAGTTGTGGAGACATTATCTTTTGGGACAAAGGTTCACCTTGATGACAGATCATCAAAGTCTGAAGTGGATCTTCACCCAAAGGGATCTCAACATGCGTCAAAGGAGATGGATGCAAACCCTGTAGGAATTTGATTTTGAAATAAAGTATCGGTCGGGGAAAGAAAATGTGGTTGCTGATGCGCTCAGCAGAAAAGCCTCCTTGCTTGCAATAACAGTGGTGTCAAGTCCATTGATCAATGAAGCAAAGGAGAAAATCTTGCAGGACAAATTCTTTGCTCCTATTGCTACCCTTCTGATGCAGGAAAGCAAGACTTCTCAGGAAATGAGTCGAGTTCTTGGATACAAACTGGATGAAGGATGCATGTATTATAATAATTGGCTATGTATCCCCAATAATGCGAGAATAAAGGAAAGAATTCTGAGAGAAGCCCATGATAGCCTGATACCTGGACATCCAGGGTTTATAAAAACCTATACGTCTGTGAAGAAAAGCTTCTTCTGGCCAGGACTCAAAAAGGATGTACTTGATCATGTGCGAAAATGCTTGATGTGCCAAAGAGTCAAGGCAGAGAGAGTCAAGATGCCAGGGAAACTGCAGCCTCTAGACATTCCACAGATGAAGTGGGAATGCATCAGTATGGACTTTGTCATTGGATTACCTTCAGTGCAATCAGGTTATAACTCCATTTTTGTGGTAGTTGACAGGCTAACCAAAGTTGCCCATCTGATGCCAGTGAAAGAAACATACTCTGCAGTGGATGTTGCCAGAGTTTTCCTTAAGGAGATCTTCAGATTGCATGGTTTACCCAGGAGGATAGTAAGTGACAGAGATCCCAAATTCACATCGAAATTTTGGACTGCGTTCTTTGAAGCAGTAGGAACTTTCTTGGATCTTAGCACAGCCTATCACCCCAAAACTGATGGCTAGACAAAAAGGGTGAATCAGGTAATAGAAGATATCCTTCGGTCATGCTGCGGTAGGGAACCCAAGAAGTGGTTAAGTCATCTACATCTGGTCGAATTTGCTTACAATGCTTCTTATCATTGGAGCATTGGGATGAGTCCTTTTAAAGCTTTGTATGGATAAGATTGCCTTACCCCGTTGACCTGGTCTGACCCATTGATCAGAGCCGAAATGTTCAGACAAATGCTTGATGACATGGACCAGCAGATGCAATCAATCCATAAAGATATAAAGGCAGCCCAAGACAGACAAAAGCATTATGCAAATAAAAAGAGGTCAGAGAGAGAGTTTGAAGAGTCAGATATGGTCTTCATTCGAGTATGACCAAAAAGAAATTCCTTATCCTTAGGGAAGTACAAGAAGCCCTCTCCCAGATATTGTGGGCCGTATGCTGTCATAAAGAAAGTGGACGATCTAGCCTACAAACTTCTTCTGCCTCCCCATCTCAAGGTACATGATGTATTCCATGTCAATTTGCTTAAGAAGTATGTACCTAGCCCGAGTCACATGCTTGATGATGAACAATTGATCTCTCCGACTCAAAGCCAGATGGTACTCCAACCTGAGGAAATCCTTGACGTTCGGGAGAAGATTCTCAGGAGCAGAGTCCTCAGAGAATTCTTAGTAAAGTGAAAGTTCTTCCCTCGAGAAGACGCCACCTGAGAAAGAAGAAGAGTTGGCGAAGGATTACCCCCACTTTGCGAGATGAGGACATCTCGCGTTTTTCAAGTGGAAGAGAATGTAAGATTCCTCCTCAACCTGAATAACAATTAAGCCTCTACTTCAAACCCTTGTAATCATTCTATGTTTCTGAATGCAAGAAAATATTATTTTTCCTTGTTTGGCCTAGTGAGATAAAAATTTCTAGAGAGTGGTAAATCAATATTGGGATATTTTTGGATAAATAAATTCTACAAATATAAAAAAAATGTTTTCCTCAAACAAAAAATCAAAATAGATTTTCCAAGGTGCAATTGGAATTAATTAAAAATGATTTAGAAGACCTTAGCCTAAGGGGTCAAGATTTTCTAAAAATTTTGGATTAAGGTTCCTATGGACCAATAAGATTAATCCAAGTGTTGGGATAAGATAAATCCAAAGAATAATCACATTTGCAGGACTGGTATTATGACGCAACCTGCCACTCCATGGTCTATCAACTGAACCACTAGATGAGGACTCTCCTGGTCCACTCAAAGACTGTGATTGTTGACTTGCATTCTGTGCAACCACATTTCCACTCACATCAGCCCCAACAACTTCTTTTTCACCAGCATACCAGCTGCTCATCTCATCAAAAACAACATCCCTGCTTACCCTCAACTCATGTGTAGCAGGGTTATAACACCTATATCCCTTTTGCTCAAGGGAATACCCAATAAACACACATTTTTCAGCTTTTGGATCCAGCTTAGTTCTCAGCTCATCTGGCACATGCACATATGCAATGCATCCAAAGACTTTCAGATGAGACAAATCAAGTTTTCTGCCAGTAAACCTCTCCTCTGGAGTTACATCATGTATAGTTGCAGTTGGAGTCCTGTTCATGATGTAAACTGCTGTAGAAACAGCTTCAGCCCAATAGCTATGCGGCATATTCTTCTCTCCCATCAATGCTCGCGCAATCTCAGCAATGTGCCTGTTTTTTCGCTCAACAACTCCATTTTGCTGCGGAGTGTATCTACATGTAAACTGTCTCCGAATACCATTCTTCTTCAAAAATTCAAAGAACTCATTGGAGAAGTACTCTCCCCCTCCATCTGACCTTAGGCACTTTACATATTTCCCTATTTGCTTTTCAACCATAACTCTGAAATTCTGAAAATGAGTGAACACCTCACCCTTCTCCTTCATGAAGTATACCCACACTTTCCTTGTGTGGTCATCAATAAATGCACATAATACCTGTAGCCTCCCATAGACATGGTCTTCGGACCCCATACATCTGAATGCACAACATCTAGTGCATTTCTGCTCACATTTTTGTCACGTGGAAATACATGCTTTGTTTGCTTTCCAAATTGGCATGCTTCACATATTTTCTGCATACCTTCAACTTTAAACTTTGGCAACCCTGTCACAATTCCTTTAGTCTGCATAGACTTCATTCTCTGCACATTCACATGTCCAATTCTTTTATGCCAAATGTTTGTGTCTGCAACAATTCGTGACCCATTTGCAAACATCGCAGCACTCACTTCAAGCATGTTTACATTCAATGTAAACATTCTGCCCACTCTATTGCCTTTTGCAACCAACCTGTACTTGTCTTTAAAGTCTTCAACATAACAACCATCAGGGTTAAACCGAACCTGCAAACCCTGCTCAATCATCTGGCCAACTGAAACCAGATTCTTTGTTATATTCGGAACATGAAGTACATCTGCAAGGTACTTCACTTTGCCATCTTGCATAGACAATGGCACATCTCCAACATGGGTAATTGGATGAGCAGTGTCATCCCTTGTTTCCACAAAACCTGGTCTTTCAAGGTTTTTCATCTCCTTGAACCACTCCCCATGAGTTATCATGTGGTTCGAAGCACCTGAAGTCAACGTACATCATCTTTATGTGCTGCTTCAACATTTTCAGACATGGCATTAACGACATGCTGCATAACAAACAACCTTTCATTATCCTCATTGTTTCTGCTCGAGGATGCATAGTTGTTTTACTGCAATTTTCCATTTTGCATGTTAGCCTCTACTTCTTATAACAATCTGCCTGCACATGTCCAGGCTTACCCCACAATAAAAGCATCCACGTGTATCATTATACTGTCTTTGCCAATTTCCACGACCTCTTATAACAATCTGCCTGCACATGTCCAGGCTTACCCCACAATAAAAGCATCCACGTGTATCATTATACTGTCTTTGCCAATTTCCACGACCTCTTTGACTTCCCCTGCCTGTGAATTGGCCTCTTCCCCTGCCTGTGAATTGGCCTCTTCCACTTGCGTGTTATTGTTGTTGTGAATTCTGGGACTATTGTTGTTGTTGCTGCTGGCCATATTTCTGATTACCTGTTCAGCCACCTCCTTGGGCGCGTCCACGGCCTCCTGTACCTCGTCCTCTTCCTGAACTTGTGTAGAAGGTCTATTGCTCTGAGCTATTTTTGTTTTGTGAAGACTGTTGGTCTTCACCCAAGCTCTTCTCTTCTATAATCAACATAGACACCAAATCTGTGAAGTTGGGAATGTTTTCCCAAGTCTGAATAGACGTCTTGAATGCCTTGTATTGTGGTCCGAGACCATGTAGACAGACTTCCACCTTATCATCACCATCTACTGAAACGCCAACAATAGATGCAAGGGATTCCACAGTACCCTTGATCTTCAATGCATAGTCATTCACATACATACTCTTTTTCTCCACAGTATAAAGTTCATTCTTCAAGTGTATCTTTCGTGCCTTGGTATTCGTTTCATAGAGTTTTACCAGGGTGTCCCACGCCTCCTTGGGGGACTTGGCATCCTGTATGTGCCCAATCATGATGTCCTGTATACTAATAGAGAGCCAATACATAACCTTTCTAGCTCCTTGGTTCCAATCGTTGAAGTCTTTCACATCTGCAGTAGCAGTCGGATTGATCTCCGGTATCTCCAGCGCGTCTTCATGCTCACCTTCTATGTAGTCCCAATAACCCTTTCCCATCAGGAAATTCGTCAACCTGAACCTCCAAGAAGCATGGAAGTTGTTCTTGTCAAGCTTCTCAGCAACAATCTAGTTTATGCCATCATTTGACATCTTGCCAGACACACAAATTTGCCAGAAGCAGCACTCTGGTTTGTCTTGCACAAACTGCTGTATTTTCTGCAGCGGTACTGTACTACACTCAAATGTCACAACTAGTGACCTCAATGTGCATACATACACCCAATGGCAACTGTTGACCTCCTTGCAGCAGCACACACAATGTCTGCACAACCAATCTGTCTTCCTACAGTTCTGAAAACAGAGTTCTGCATAGAATCGAATGACTTACCCCCGCAGTGCTCGAAATCGCCTGCTGCTTTCTGAAAAACGGAGGTCCTAACGCACCCGAAATGCGTTTTCGGCCCAAAAAAATTAGTCCAATAGGATAGAATAGCTGCCCTATAGCTTTACTCCCGCGAAGAAAGCTCCTCAATCAGAGATTGTTTGTCGATGCCTCCCGTAGAGCTCGCGACAAGGGTGTAGTTGCCAACACAAATAGGGAGAAGAGTAGATGAAGCTCTTACCCTCGTACCGCTTCCTGTGCTTCTCTTGCTTGCAGCTCAGCCCTTAGCATGAACCAGGCTCTAATACCAAGAAAAGATGCAGGGGAGAAGAGAGCTTGAGCTCTTGCAAGCACACACACACTCACAAAACCCTAAAAGAGAACACACAAGGTGAGAAGCTGAAAATTTTCTTCTTCTTCACACAACACTCAACACACCATATACAAAGATAAGAGTACACCAAATATGAAAAGGTACTCAACCAAATACATACTAGGGTTTTCTATAGTGTGAACCCGACTAAATGAGCTGGTGCTATAACTATGCCAGTCTCTAAAATGGCTGTCACCACACAGCCTGTCATCCCACTGGCCGCATATCACCCATGATCTCACCAACCATGCCAGTGGTATAAGTGTGGGGCCTATCCCCCAATGGTGTAAGTGTGGGGCCTATCCCCCAGGCGGGTCATCAGTGGTGTAAGTGTGGGGCCTATCCCCCAGGCGGGTCATCAGTGTCCACTGCCTCACTAGATGAGCTCGATATCTCAACATCTATGACTCGTGCTATGAGTGATGCAGAATTATGGTATGCACGATTTGGCCATCTGAATTATGGCAGTTTGTTACACCTTCAAAGGCATGATATGGTGTCTGAGTTGCCAACTCTTGAGACCCCTACTAGACATGTATGTGAGGGGTGTAGTCTTGGTAAAATGCATCGGGCATCATTTTCAAAGGGTGGATCTGTGAGAGCTGTTAAGAAATTATAGCTTATACATAGTGATGTATGTGGTCCTATGAGGATGTGGTCCTATGAGGACACCATCTATTAGGGGATATCTCTTTTGTTGATGATTACTCCCGATATAGCTGGGTGTATCCATTAAAGCAGAAGTCAGAGGTTTTTATGTGCTTTAGGCCGAAAATGTATGTGAATGTAAAGTTGGCACCCTTCATTCAGATCGAGGGGGGGAGTATATGTCCAAGGAATTTCATGCATATATGGTTGAAAAAGGCATAAGGCATCAATGTACAATGCCATACACACCTCAGCAAAATGGTGTGGTGGAGGAAGAACATGTCTCTCATGGAGGAAGAACATGTCTCTCATGGATCATGGTGAAAGCCCAAGATTTACCTCATGGTTTTTGGTTAGAGGCAACTATGTGCGTAAACTATGTCTTGAACAAATGCCCTACCAAGGTCTTGCAGTCTAAAACTCCTTATGAAGCTTAGCATGGCAAGAAGCCTTCTGTGGCTTAGTTGCATGTTTTTGGTTGTCTTGCTTATGCTCTTGTGCCTAAGAAACAACACAGTAAGCTTGATGATAAGGTAGTTAAATGCATATTTGTGGGATACGGTTCAGAAAGCAAGGGATATAAACTCTACCATTCGACCTCAAAGCGGATTTTTGTAAGTAGAGATGTTGTTTTTGTTGAAAACTCAGTTCATCCCATGCTTTCCTGCAAAAAATAACAGAATGTATGCTCACAGGACATGCTTGATTCGCTCCTACCTTTGTTTAATGGAAAGAATCCATATGTAGAGCAATTGAATGCTCAACCAAGTGCTAAAATTCAGCCTTTGGCAGGTGCAAAATCAGCCTGCAAATAAACCTTTTGATGAGGCAATTATTGAGGATGTAGTGGATGAGGAGAGAGTAGCCATAGAAGGATCTAGGCATATGCCAAAATGGCTTGTGCAGACATTGAGGGATAGCAAGTTGGCAACTCCTTTACCTAGTAGAACTCGTGCAGGTTCTCATCATGCAGATTATTCTCATGCGGATCATGTTCTCATTTCTATTTTATGTAATGAGGAGGAACCTGTTTCCTTTGAGGAAGCATAGGATGATGATCATTGGATGCATGCTATGAGGATGAGTATAACTCTATATACTCAAGAATGACACCTGGAATTTGATAGATCTACCTCATGGGGTGGCAAGAAGGCCATTGGTACTAAGTGGGTTGTTAAAACGCAAAGCAGATGGTAGCATTGATCACTACAAGGCCAAACTTGTTGCAAAGGGGTATGCCGAGCAAAAGGGCATTGATTATGATGAGACCTTTGCACCCACATCTCGTATGACTACCATTAGGTGTCTCATTGCTTTGGCAGCACATCATGGGTGGAATGTACATCAGTTGGACATTAAGACTACATTCTTGAATGGTGATTTACATGAGGATGTGTATGTATCACAGCCTCCTGGTTGTTTTTTGTGAAAGGAGAAGAGTCTAAAGTATGCAGGTTGAAAAAGGCTCTTTATGGCCTTAAGCAGGCTCCTAGAGCATGGTATACAAATGATTTTTGCAACAATCCAACAGAGAGTACCCCCTATGTGAAGAGGAGTAAGGACACATTTTTGGTCATCGTTCTATACGTTGATGACATGCTGCTCAACGAGACCCAATATAGATAATATTTCAGCCTTTAAGGCTGATTTGCAGTCATCATTTGAGATGTCAGATTTGGGGCCGTTGCATTACTATTTGGGGATTCGGTTTATGCAGCGCAATGATGGCATTGTTATGCTGTAGTCTAACTTTACACATAAGCTATTGAAGAGATTTAATCTTGAAGACTGTAAACCTGTGACTACACCTATGGAGACAGGTACTCGATTCAGTCTTCAAGATGCAGGAGACTCTGTTGATGCTAGTTTGTATCAGCAGGCTGTTGGATCCCTTCTTTATGTATGCAACACAAGGCCAGATATACAGTATGCGGTCTCGTAGTTGAGCAGATTTATTCATAGCCCAGGTACGAAGCATTGGAAGGCTGTTAAGCGGGTATTTTGCTATTTACAGGGCCCTCAATATTTTGGATTATTTTATCCAAAAGGGGGTGAGTCATAGCTACATGCTTTTAGTGATTCGGATTGGGCTGGATGTTATGACACACGAGTGTCCACTAGTGGGTTTTGCTTTTGCCTTGGTGATTCATGTTGAAATATACAAGTGAATAGGGTGTGTGCGAGAACAAGCCCTTGGTTAGAGGCTGTAAAAGAGAATCTGTAAATGTGAGAGAACCTGTGAAAAGGTGAGAAGAATCTACTGGGAGAGAATAAAGGGTAGCATGAGAAGATTTAGGAAGTGTGGAGATATTCTGGGAGAGGTGGAGAAAATCAAGCAAAAGAGGTGGAGTGAATCAAGGAGAAATCAGTGGGATTAGATGCTTGGATGTAAACTCTATAAGTTGAGGCATTGGCCTAATGAGAATTTGCTGGTGTTTGATTATCCATTAAGCTATTAGTTAATTACTCATCACGTCTTAATTATCATCTAATCACTTTGTTAATGATGTTGATTCTAGCATTTGATCCACCATAGCTTATCACATTGCTGTAATTTTAACATGGTATCAGAGCCATGCCTAGAATTCATCAAGTTTATGAGCCCATTATCTAGTTGATTAGTAGATAATTAGAAAATAATCAATTTTTTAGTTATTTTCAAGAAGCTTTCTATACTCCCAGCCAGTGGAGGAGCTCCCTCTCACTCTAGGCACAACATTAGCTCAAAACCTTTCAGCCCTAGCTAGCCATAATCATTGGGCTCCAGTCCATGCAAGAAAATCGTCAAACCGCCGGTGCATTCAGGAGCAAATCGTGTTTTTTTCAGCGTAATTTTTTTTTAGAAGATTGCAAATCTTGTCTACTCCAAATCAAATTGGTCTAATTTCTCATAGCTCCAGGGGTTTTCAAGCATGCTCTACAAGCTGGTGAAGTCAGAAATTGATTTGATCAAGTCTACAGTGAGATCCAAGCTCTTCATCAAATCTGCAGGTGGCTTGGATGTAAACTCTATAAATTGAGGCATTGGCCTAATGAGAATTTGCCAGTTTTTTATTATCCATGCCTACATTAAGCTATTAGTTAATTACTCACGTCTTAATTATCGTCTAATCACTTTGTTAATGATGTTGATTCTAGCATTTGATCCACCATAGCTCATCACATTGTTGTAATTTTAACAATTCATGTATATCATGGCTCAGCAAAAACAAGAAGCAGCCTACAATGGCCACTTCCAGCAGCTGCTGTGAAGTTGAGTACACCAGGCAGCTTTTCAACAGTCGTCTAGCAGTATGATTTTCACTAACAGCCACAGCGCATTAGCAATTGCAAGGAACCCAGTGTTTCATGCTCGCGCGCTAAGCACATTGAGGTGCATTATCACTATGTCAGGAAAAGACTCTCTGCAGCAGCAGAGATCAACTTGGTCTATATGCCTACATATGACAACATGGCAAATTTATTCACAAAGGCTCTTCCTTGTTAAAAAGTTCGAAGCTTTTTGTAAAGCTTTGGGCTTACTGCCTTTTCAGGATTGATCGGCCATACCCCCTGTACATGTTCACATCATCACTCTAGGCGGGATTTGTAGTATTATATGGTGGTGATGTATGTGAATACACTTAGGACCGTCGGGGTACTTTTTCCCTCACTAGGAGGTTTTTTCCCCCATGCATTATGTACACCCTCTTATCTACTCATTTTGGAGTGTGTACTTATCTTTTGTATCTGGCACATATTTTTTCATTCTAATCTAGTGAGTTTGTATGCTCTCAAGCTTCTCTATCTTGTGTGTGTGCATAGTTGCAACCCTAACCCTAATTCCAACACCTGAACACAAAAAGACAAATTGTCGACTCTAGAAAAGGTATCAACAAGAGTTGCAAAATATAAGGCATCAGTATGACGTGGTCCCAAGAGGACCAACACTAGCAATATAAACATGGTAAGAGTAGATGTAGCACCTGAGAGATTACAAGAGAAGCCCCCAGAGGTGATCCCTTAGAGGTGATGGTGGATGTAATCAGGTCACAAGGGAAAGTGTCAAAAAAGTCAAGAGAAAAACCAATGCGACATCAAAATATAAGGCATCAATGTGATGTGGCCCTAGGAGAACCACCACTAGCTATAAGCATGTTAATAAAACCAATGTGACATCAAAATATAAGGCAACAATGTGACATGGCCCTAGGAGGAGCACCACTAGCTATAAACATGCTTATAGTGGATGTAGCACCTAAGAGATTACAAGAGAAGCCCCCAAAAGTGCTAGATGTAACCAAGTGCTAGATGTAACCAAGTGGATGTAGCACCTAAGAGATTACAAGAGAAGCCCCCAAAAGTGCTAGATGTAACCAAGTGCTAGATGTAACCAAGTGGATGTAGCACCTAAGAGATTACAAGAGAAGCCCCCAAAAGTGCTAGATGTAACCAAGTCACAAGGGCACATGTCAAAAAAGTCACTACAAATACCAGAACCAAAAATATGAAACTGGAAGAACGGGGACAACAGAGGGTCTGATTACATGTCACCAAACTTGTCAAAGAAGCACAAGGATTGATCTGGCCAATGCATGAGAACCCACACAATAATCTGGAGAGACAACTGGCAACAATATGGACATGGTTAACTTGGCAAGAAGAAAGGAAGAAATAATTGTTGGAAAGAAACCACCACAAGAAGGTGGTGGGCAAGGCAAGGAATGGGTGCAAGAGTGCCAGAAGGACCCTAAAGAGAACAAATAAGAAGACCATCAATCTCAACACTCTAGAAGAAGATCAACATTGGAACCCAAAGATGGAAGTGAAAGGTATTACTCAAGAAAAGAAAGAGAAAAGGGAGATATAAGTAAGTCTTCCAAGAGAAGGAGAACAAGTATCACAAAGAAGAGGGAAATGCAGTAGGGATATGAGCTTTGGGAAGACCTCATGTAAATGAAGTTCAATATCAATCTGGATCAATTCTTTTCTCTATTGCCAAACTATAGGCAAAAATTGCCCCAAACAACAGTACTACCCAAAGAAAAGCTAGTGGAGATGCCTAGAATGGAGCTAGAAGTCATCTAGCAGCAGACTGTTCTAGTGTAGAGAATGTTGGAGATTGTGTAGTCATGCCAAAAGTGGCAATCAAGATGAGACCGTGTAGTCATGCCAAAAGTGGCAATCAAGATGAGACACGTCATGCCTCATGTGATTATGGATGGAGGGGTCAATAGATAATTAGAAAGTTTGCCCAAAAGAATGATCATAACTATAATGCAACCCACCACCATTTCAAGTCAAAATGGTGTAGATCAAAGGAGAGTTTAACTAGTAGAGATTGTTAGAGGGGAAGAAATAGAGATGGCAAGATGTGTATTAATGTGCTTCATGGGAGGAGTAACAACTATCATGTTACAAACCAACAGCTCATAGAGATGCTCTCTATCAAAATACAATATCATCAAAGTACTCTTGAAGGATTGGATTGTGAATAAGCTTCATTCTATCAACCCCATGGTTTGATTCTACTACTTGATTTAGCAACCTCATTGCATCTGTCAAAACTTGCATATGTGTACGCGTGTGTCTTAGATTCACAACCCAATTGTTTAGATCTTGCTTATGGAATCAAAAAAAAAGTTAGTTTCTATGCCACTTGAGTGATTGTGGCACCTGGATTTGTAACATTAGATTTTGAGAGTTTATTGTCTATCTTTGAAAGAAAAATCTAGACCAAACATGAACCTGAAGGAGCAATATTGAGGTAGAGTCCATCAATCTTAGTGTAGTAAATTGAGGGAAAAAAGTCATACATACCACCATCCACAAGAAAACATAAGTTAGAACCACTCTTGTGGGAAGATTAGTATTATCGCTTCGTCCCTACTTGTGATTGTTGCGGGCAGTTATGCTAACATTTAATCTCTCCATTGGCAACAGGCCATTGGACGAGAAGAGATGGTTCTCGACAATACGAATTTAACATACCCTCTATTCCTTCAACTTCCAAGCCTGCCACCATTTGCCAAGGTGTTGAATGAACTAGCCAGCTTTGAAAGTTGAGTTACTAGTCATGTAAGGAGTAATCCTGGCCAGATTAGATGTTAATACATACATGACATTTAAGTCACTTCACTCCTCTGCCTAATGATAAGGAGTTCATGCCTCACATCCCTTACACCTATACATAACGTGACATCAAGGCTCTTCAGATATGCCTGATTGCAAAAACAATTGCTCATCAACAGCTATATAGGACCGCGTGATTAGAAGATCTGAAGATGTCAAATTGATGCAAATCTCTTTCTTTCCATTCAACCAGATATACAAACCTGCGACTCTGCCAACAAAAACTCTTCTGAAGTCAAAATCCTCCAAAAGCTCTCAATGTACTATGAGAAAAATATGCATTTAAAGGTCTAGGTCTTTCCACAGACTAGCTCACCCTTTAAACTAAATATGGGCCATGACCAAGTCTTCCAATACTTGGTAAAATATTGCAAACTTTTTTGATTCCTCTTCACTTCTTATAGAGCAAACACTCGCTCGTGTAAAGGTTAACTTGAAAGCAAACACACGTAATACTCGTGCACACCATGCACCACCACCAACAAAGATGCATCCACAACATTAAAAGGTAGCTTTAGCTGCCAACCTCTTCCCCAAGTGAAAACAAGGTCAAAACCATAGAGAGGAGGACGAAAGTGAACCAAATATATTGATTCCGCAAATGTTGACTTTCCAAGGAATGTTTTCCATAACGTGACATATCCGCTTTTCATTTTATGGCTCCACTTTGGTTCCATTCAAGGCAAGGAGTAAAACTTTTGCAACCAAGAATATTCTTTTCCAACCACCTTTTCAAGAGATAAGACATTGATGTCTTTTCCCAATGGACAAAATAGCTGAATGCATGAAGCCCTGACTTCACATATTCATATTTCTACCCTGTATAATTATACAAGAGAATACATCCAATTCACTGGGACTTTTAACCAAGCTCAACACAGGATAATAGAGCGGCTGTTGTCGAGCTGCAAGTTCCTATCTTCTTATATAAGCTTTCCCTCTCAATAACAACTGTGGTGTTATATTCACTGCTTGTCTTGCTTCAGTTTTCACAAAAATATCACTTTGCATACATTTGGATCACCAAGCGAAGGGCCTATATTGACATGGTATCTCTTACCATCTCCTCACAAGAGATGAGAGAAGCTGCAAAATAAGTAAGCTGTGTATTAAAAACAAACAATAATCTAAACAATACTACTGTACTATCACTACCACAATAAAATGATAACAAGTAATAATCTAAACAATATTACTGTAAAATCACTACCAATAAGAGTGATAAGTCAAAAGTAGGGCTGTTGTGACTAACCTGAAAGAGCTCAAAAATACTGCCTTTTTTGTTCCCGGCCAACTTGCTGTTGCTCTTCTTTTCATTGGGAAATACCAAAGCTACAGTTGCCCTCCATCCAACCAATAAAACAAGGGTACTTGCCATAGAAACCACAATAAAAGGTTGGGCAGGAACATGACCCGACGTCACACCACGGATTACTAGAGCCAGCTGCAACACTCCAGCAGATAGCTGTCCATAAGATATCAAAGGTATCGCAATGGACTGTATAAAAAATTGTGAGATTGCATGCAAACAGAAGTCTAGAATTCCCAGTATTTCACATGTAAATCCACAGGATTACATAGTACAGTAGATGGATATCACTCACAGGGATGCCCACCGCCCATGACTTCACAGTAGCAAACACAGCACTTGCAAAGCCATTCACACCTTGTCCATCTGGTCCATAACCACCCAACAGATATGCTCCTAAAAGCCATCCTGCAGAATGGCTACAGATTCAATACACAGATGTTCCATGAACAAGCTGTATAGCCACATGTCTACAGATTCAATATGCAGAGTTCCATGAACATGCTACGGTATGTGAATGAGCAGAAACATCACCCACCTGCTATGAAAGGATCAGCTGTGCGCACTGCATCCCAATCAACCACTGACATTCCATGACTGAGTCGTCCTATGGCAGCAAATGCCAGTAAAACAAAGATGTCGCCTCCAGCTAGAAAAGCGATGCGACTGCAATACCAAGTAAACAGGCACCTAGATTATCATCACTTTCTATCCATGATTGGTATGTATCCTTCTGAAATAATTCAGACTTGAATCCATCAGAGCCCCCTAGAGAGAGAAAACATGTAGTGCTTTCCCGGGGCCAGAGGCTTAAATGACTCTCTTGAACATACACACACACACACACACACACACACACATACACACAAAACCATGAAGGCCCACATGAGAGCTCTCAAAAGAGCTAAAGGAACTCCCAAATTTTATCTTAATAACTCTTTGTGGCAAAAATGGGATCCTTAACAATTGCTTGTGTGGGCATGTGAAGCATAATTTACATGAACTGATCATTCTTCACCGATCTCTGCTCAATTATTCTAGGAAATGAAGCTAAAATAGTATTAATAACTATGAAAACACAGCCAGCCAGCAATGAGCGGAGGACCTGATAGCTTATCTCAGAGAGATGAAACAAAAGCGCAAGTGCATCAGAGCCAAACTTTACTTGATTGAGTTAGAAAACATATAAATAAATGCAAAAAAAAGGGTATAGCAGTAATTACCCCCAAGCAGGATCGTCTGAGGATTCCTTTCTGTCTACCTTGGCAACTCCTTCAACTGACACGCTTGTGTCCTCAACAAAGACTGTTTGAAGGGAGGCATCTGGGATAGGAGGGCGGCCTTTGGCCGGGCTCTGGACAGTGGCGGCAGACTTGTGGGCGGTTCCCGGTAAGTCCCCTCCGTCTGGTCCTGCCCGGACTCTCACGAAGCGCTGGCTGTGGAGCGAAACGGAGCTCCGGGGGCCTCTATTGATGTTGTTGGAGACAAATCGGAGGCTCGTTGAAGACACGGTGCTTTGAAGAGCTGGCCTGGGCAGGGCTATGGAAGCGTGGCTTGCAACCATCTTGATCTATTGTTTCTGTGTGCGCCAAAAGGCAAGAGCCCAATTCCCGTCTCTATTGCCTACTGTCGAGTGCACTTGGGATGGAACCCAATTGGGGCACAACCGTTGGAGGTCTCAACCGAGGCAGATTGATGTGACTATTAGGGCAAGCTACTAACATGACTAGATAAGGGCCTACCTAGAATCACCAATTAGCCTTCTTGCAAGAGACATCTGGCCAAGAGGTAGCCACATGTTTTGAGGCATGTGGCCTACTATTTGAATGGGGGCTCTACCCTAGTGACTACGGCACTGTGCGAAAAAAACCCGGGTACAGTGTAATTACACCTTCAAAATTAAAATTTTAAGGTATAAATACTTGTAAATTTTAGGAGGTTATAGAACAAAAACTTTCAAAAAAATTAAAAAAATATTAATAATTTCTCAGATTTGTAGGTGAATGTTTTGTTTTGAATGGGGGAGATTCTCTACTCGAGGGACTAGAGCAGTGTCAGAAATAAACTTTTTTTTCTAACCAGTGAAAAAAAGACGACCTTCAAGCCCAACCGTTTTTTTTTTTTTGAAAAAATGCATAGATTAATCGGTATTATAACTAAAACTTCAAAATTTTGAATCTTTAAATTCAAGGCTAGGCAAAATTACAACCGGGTTTTTCTGAATTTGATTCGTGAAAATTACTGTAACGAACAATTTTTTTTCTAACACTGGACTAGAACCCTTTAAAACGTTGTTTATTAAATTATTTTACAATAATGAGAAAGTTTCCAATCATAAACACCATCCTAGAGCACCTTGCCGCACCTTATAGCTAAAGCTACAACAAGGGTCAAAAAAGACTGAGTAGCCGGACAAAAGAGAAACATCTCTATAAGATAGAAACTCTTTCCAACGAGCAGGAGGGGAGAAATCTAATAATATTCCTCATGAATAACAAATCACTCTCTAGTAGCTAAAGCAAAAACAAGACCAAAAAGCTAGCAAAGAATAATAAAGAGACTAGGTAGAAGTACATGATACTGAAGTTGAAACATCACCCCAATATGAAAGAGATAAACATATACTTTTGATCCTAGCCATATGAAAACATTCTTGCAAAGCAAGAGGGACAGTGTTGGAAATCAATGCTCCACCCTCGTCATCGTCACTATGCAGGTGACAGGTTGCTCTATGTTGTAAGGCCTCCACGTATGAGGAGTGCCATTGTATATTGAGTATCTATGTGCCCGACAGTTCCCAGGTTGCAACCATAAATAATTGCATTCACATGGGGCACAAATGAATCACACCCCAAAAATACAAAATGGGCAATGAATAAAATAACAAAAGGTTAGCTCATGGCCAAGTAAATGATGAAGCTCCATTTGATGCCCCAAATGATAATATGCATGTTATGTATCCATATGACATCCTAGTCGACTCTGTTGTAATGCTCATCTCCTAGTACTCATAAATGCCAACCATGTTAGTCACAACATAAATAGGCACAAACAACAATGCTAGCTCAGTATGTAACATGGAATCACCTGTAATACCAATAACATTAGCTACAAATATTCATACACTAATAACACTAGACCGTCAGTATATTTAATATCTAACATAAATCACCTATAATACCAATAACACTAGCTCCAAAGATGCATACACCAATAACACTAGACTGCCAGTATATTTAATATAATCACATGCAATATTAATAACACTGGCTCGTTAGTATTTAATATGATACTAATATTTAATATGTAACATAAAATCAAATACAATACTAATAACACTAGCCCATTAGTATTTAATATGGCATCACCCATTATACCAACTGCCATCATGGTGCAATGGTATCTTAGGTATCCCTAATTTGCTATAGACCAAATATGCATACACCAATAACACTAGCCTATCGGTATTTATATGGCATCACCCATGATACCAACTGCCAGCATGCTACAATAATATCTTAGGTGTCTCCAATCTACCATAGAAGGATTAGCTAGCTAACATCCTCTTGCTTGAGTTCGTATAATCAACCTCAATTGTGTGTTTGCTTATATGAGCGGATGAGGTCTGGACGAGTGTGAAAGAATTGCTCGGGCAACCACTAAGCATCTTCTACAGGATGGCTCTTGAAAATCAAAAGGTACTTGGTGTAAACATTTTATGTGCATGTGTTGTAGTGTGATCGTGATCAGTGATTGTGTCAAGTTTAAGTACTTCTTCTTGGTCAACAACTAATGGTGGCTCTGTGAGTAGGATGTGAAGGAATTGGTCCTCTAAATGGCCTCAATAAGCTAATGTGGAAAGAATTGTGAATGTTCTAGTGTGATGACAAATCTATTGATCTACAAGGTCATTAATCGTTTTAGTGACCCTAAATGGTCCATAGAATCTTAATGCCAATTTCACCACTCAGTTTTTCTCAACACTCTTGAGTCATCTCTTTGCAATCCTTAAGAGAACGTAGTCACCTTCTTTAAAAGCCATATCTTGTTTTCTCGTTTAGTGTAAACAGCTTTAGATTTTTGTATTTCTTGGCATACTTGCCGAAATATGCTTTCTAGTTAACTCATGCGCAACCTCTATTCTATGGGAAAGGCATGTGGTAGAAATAGGCAAGGCCTTTCCATAGATAAGTTCAAATGGTACTACGAGTAAGTGAGGTGTATCATTATAAGCAAACTGGATAAGGTGAATGTATTTGCCCCAAAGATTAGGTTGTGATGAGGCAACATAAGCTCTAAGTATATCCCGAACTATACTATTAGTAACTTCTATTTATCTATTTGACTCTAGATGGAATCTGGTTTGTGAAGTCCAACTCAGCACCTAAGTTCTCAAAGAGTGTAGTCTAATGATTACAAAACTTTAAATCATGATCAGACACAATGACCTGAGGTAAACCATAATGCACAAAGATTTGCTTGATGAATAAATGTGTGACTCGTTGTAATGTCGATGTCTTTTTGTATAGAATAAACTAGGCTTGTTTACTAAAGCAATCCATTATAGTCCAAATCTTGTCATTATGACTCACAGTAGTAGGAAAGCCAGTTTAAGGAAGTCCATTGATATCTCTTGCCACGGTTCGTTTGGTATGGGTAATGGCATCTATTATGTAGCTCATAGCGGGGCTACGGGGAGCTCGATCAGACTCCGAGACTGCTCACTGGAGCGTGGGTGCCGAGCAAGCCGAGGTTCAGGGGAGAGGGGGCCTGGGTAGGCAGGCCACCATATATACCTGGTAGTGGGGAACCTTACCCCTCATTCCCTACTACGAGTTACCACAATGTAGTGTAACATTGGTATCAGAGTGTGGACAGCAACCGCCATACTTTCTCTCTCCCATGCGTGGACAATAGTCGCCATACTTTCTCTCTCATGCGTGGACAGTAGCAACAAATCTCTCTCTCTCTCTCTCTCTCTCTCTCTCTCTCTCTCTCTCTCTCTCTCTCTCTGTATCTCTCTAAGGAGCAAGGTGGCCAAAGTGAGCAATAGAGGTTAGAGTGGGCATTAGTCAAAGAAACCACGTCGTTTTAAAGAGAAAAACCAATCTATATCTGCAAAGAAGGAGCAGTACAATAAAGCTAGAAAAGAAAATCTATGCTTTAATTGTTTCGAGGCTAGACATAACAAAGCAGTATGTCCAAAGCTGGGAGCTTGGAGGTAGTTCCAGCATGCCAAGAAGGATGGTAAATCCTCTCGACAGTTGCATACTATCTAGTGGCTACCTCTTAGTTTTGCAGATTTCAAAGAGGTAACTGGACAGTACCCATGCTTGTTACGTTATCCAAGCGATATGGCAGCCACCATCAATGGGGGACCACATGATTTGGTCCGTTTGTATGGCAGGATAGGTGGCCATGGAGTCACCTTTATGATAGATGATGACGCCACCCACAATTTTCTTAACTGCATGCTAGTTAAGAAGTTATGGTTACCAAAGACCAAGTCTGAACATAAGTATATAGTGTCGTTGGCTAATGGCCATGACAAAACTGTTTGGGACATAGGGGTACCTTTAGCTATGTAGGGCTATTCTAGAGCATATATTTATCTAAGCAAGGAGTGGTTGTATAACCTTGGCCCTATCTTGAGTCGTAGCTACCAAGACATATTCTAGAGTTTGTGCATGAGGGGAGAGTGGTGAGGCTACAGGGTGAGTAGGAGGTTTCAGATGCACCCATGATTTTGTCCCTAGAGTTGTGTCATGCCATCGATGACCACGATATATAATAGGTATATATTTGTACTATCTTGCATCAATTTATTTCCATAGATGAAATAAAAGTGATTGATAAAGTTTCCATAGGTTGAAACTAATTTAAGTTGTGAGAACTTAAATGGCCTTGGTTGAGACCACTATTTTCCACAAAACATGTTTTGTCTTCTTGTGAACAAAACGTAAATACCAAGGCTAAAACCAAGATAATAAAACAAAAGTACGCGGTTTCTTTGAGTGATTTATTTCAAGAGTTTAGGGATGTGTTTCCCAATGATCTCCCAGATGGTGTTCCAATGTCTAGGGAGCTTGACCATGGCATTGATGTGCTACAAGGGTCAAAATCTATAAACAAACCTGCTTACAAGTTAAGCCACTCCGAGGTAAAGGAAGTGGAAGGGCAATTAGCCGAGTATATGAAGAAAGGGTTTATACGACCGAGCTCTTGACCATGGGCATCACCCATTCTTTTGGTAAAAAAGAAAGATGGGTCTATGCGAATGTGCATAGACTACCATGCTCTTAATCAAATTATGATTAAGAACAAATACCCAATGCCATGCATTGACAGTGGGTTGTTTGACCAACTTAAAGGTGCGAAATACTTTTCTAAGATTGATCTTAAATTAGGGGCTAGGTGGTGATCCAAAGCTCTCCTCCTCTATCATTGACGAGTTTCCACACCATAGTCTAATAGCATCTGAGTTGTAAGATTCCTCCCCAGCCTCTCAAGATGTCCAGCATCTTTCCCTGTACTCAAATCCCTCTTTAGAAATATAAAAGATCTTGTTTCTACCAATTTTGGCCTAGAGAGAGAAAATCTTCTAGAGAGTGGTCATTCAGTTTTTAGATATTTTTGGATAGAAAAATACCTCATCTTATTAAAATAAGTTCCCCTGAAATAGAAGTTCAAAAAGATTTTCAGAAGGTGCATTAGAAATTAAGTATAATCTGTTAAAGAAGCATTATCCTGGGAGTGAAGATTTTTTTGAAATTTTAAATTAAGGTTCCTATGGACCAATAAGATTCATCCAAATGTAGGGAGGAGATAAATAGAAGAATAAAAGAAAAATCTCCCAAAAATGAGTAAATACTCACATAAGATGAACAGTTGACTAAGGACAAGGTTAATAGTTAAAAAAGAGAGATATTTAGGTGAAATAATGCATTTTTGACACCTCAGTATGGGGAAATTCCCCTCATGAAGGAGGCGCCTATTTCACATGCTTGAATGAGTTTTAAACTCCCAAATAATGAGATATTTTTATCTCTCCTCTCTCCTGTTTCAACTAGATCCAAAAAGTGAGCAAAACTGACCCAAAAATGGTCAAAAATTGACCAAACTGATCTGGAAAATTCTAGAATCAGTTGGCTTGGTTAGAAGCTCACTTTTTCCTATAAATAGAAGCCTTCCCCTTTGTTGAAACTCAATAGTGTTTTGCACTGTTACCCTGCCTCTCCCAAGTGCCAAAAACAGTGAATTTTACTCATAATTCATTAGTTTTTGACCTTCCCTCTTCCAAAAGATTGGTGGCCACTCTTGTTCCCAAACAAGAGTAGAACTCTCAAACCATCAGGCCAAAGGAAAGCTCTCAAATTCCTTAGTAAGTTGGAGATTCTTCTCTTTTCCATTCATTTTATGGTTTTTTATGGTTTTTTATGATTTTTGTCTTCTCTAAATTGCAAATGATGTTATGCCTCATTGAAAAAAGGCATTCCCCTCTCTTCTTTAGTAAATCCAACCATTCTTATCCTAGATGAATTATTAATGAATAAAATCAAGTTTTTCATAATGTTTCTCTTTGATTGCTTACATTAGAATGATTTAAATACTCTTGGTAAACTTCTAATTAATTTTAGTAAGTTAAAAATTAAAAAATGGTCAGCCATACAAAGGAGGTTATGGCGAAATTTTTTAGAAATTAGTGAAATAAATTTTATCTTTTATTAATCAAAAAGAGTAATCCCCATCGTTAGAGTATTCTAAAAGTGTCATTTTCATTCATGCATAGAAAGATGCATATTGATTAATTTTTATAAAAGAATGATTTTTAATAGAATTAAATTCTATGAAAGATACTTATTGAAAATTTTTTATTATTATGAAAGTGTTACTTTTATCATTATTGTTTCTTTGCATAAAAGTATGCATAAAAGAATAATTTTTTTATTACAAAAGAGTTACTTTAATCATATTGATTTGTATGCATAAAAGAATATTTTTTATTATTAAAGTGTTACTTTTATCATTATTGATTTCTTTGCATAAAAGTATAATTTTTATTATAAAAGTGTTACTTTTATCATAAATAATTTTCATGCATAAAAGATATTTTTTTATATCAAAAGTGTGATTTTCATCATAAATGATTTTTATGCATAAACATATGCATAAAAGATATTTTTTTATCAAAAGTGTGATTTTCATCATAAATGATTTTTATGCATAAACATATGCATAAAAGATATTTTTTTATATCAAAAGTGTGATTTTTATCATAAATGATTTTTATGCATAAACATATGCATAAAAGATATTTTTTATATCAAAAGTGTGATTTTCATCATAAATGATTTTTATGCATAAACATATGCATAAAAGATATGTTTTTATATTAAAAGTGTGATTTTCATCATAAACAATTTTTATGCATAAACTTATGCATAAAAGGTATTTTTTTATATTAAAAGTGTGATTTTCATCATAAACAATTTTTATGCATAAACTTATGCATAAAAGGTATTTTTTTAATATTAAAAGTATGATTTTTATCATAAATGATTTTTATGCATAAATGGATGCATAAAAGAAATTCTTTCATATTAAAAGAGTGATTTTCATCATAAGTGATTTTTATGATGATAAAGTGTGACTTTCATCAGAATTAGATTTTATGCATAAAAAGATGCATATAGAATGATTATATTTAAATAAGGGTTCTCTAAACCCTCTATTTAATTCCCGCAAAAATTGGAAAAATGAATAAGTAGATAATCTGTTAGAAGAAATGCTACCGTTTCATATCCACTAAGATAGTAATGAGAAAGTTCAATTAAACTATCGAAGTCGGAGATCGAGATAAATGATTATTTTATTCATCATAAGAAATTCATGTTTTAGAAATCTGTAAGTAAATATTCGTCGAACGAAATTTAGAAAAAGAGAAATTGAAATAGTACCTTTCGAGAAAGATAGTTTAGGAGGAACCTTTCCAAACCCAAACTTTGATTCAGACTATTGACCAAGACCTAATTCCTTAGTCAATTTTCATCAATGACGATGTACCCAGTTCAGGAAAAATGTACTCAAATCCCCACCGAATCTGAAACTAAGTTAAGACTTTTGATTTTGATCTGAGGATCAAATTAACAGAATTGGAGGAATTCTGTTAGAATTTAGACCTGGATGTAGAAGTATTGGGATACGGATTTAAGATTATTCATGGTTTTCAAACAAAATCAAAACTAAAAACTTGCATAGAAACCCTGTTTTCTTAAAGGACTGTCTTACGCCAGAATGCTGGAGGGAGCATTTAGCATATATGTTTATCTAAGGGAAGTTCGGTTGCAACAGTTGTGGCGGGGAGTGTTCGAGGAATAGCTCACGCGAAAAAAACCTACCCAGGTCTTGACCAGCCTGGGTATGGTGAAAAATGGTGCGCTTCCGGTACGATGGGCGAGGGCCGACGAAGCGGTCCCTGAGTGAAGTGCCAGGACACCTAAGGAGGATCCTGGAGGGTTCTGACCAGGCGATGCATGGGCTCGCGGTGCTTAGGACACCCATGCGTATGTCGAGGAAGATATATATATGTATGGTGACGAAATGATTATTGTAATCTGTTATTGGATCTCGTTTGCTGACCAGTTGGTCCCAACGGAGAGTCCAAAGTGGTACTATTTTTGTGAAACAAGGGATTGAATGGAAATTTTGAATTATGAAATCTGTGACCATATTTGTTTTGTCAATGGATTATTTTTATATGAAAGTTTTAAAGAGGAGTGTGTGCGTATCTGTTTTCTAAAGCTAAAGTTAAGAAAGGCATTTCAATTATGGGTGGGTGAGTACTTGTTTGGTTCCACCGATTCCAATGGTAGGGTGGTGGCTAACCCATGGGCCGGATGGGGTGGAATCAGTGGAGTTTTAATAATCAAACTGAAAAATCTTAGGATTACGTTAGGATTCGAATAGTTAGTTAATTCCCTGATAAATTTCTCAATTGAGTGAATCAACGGCTGTGCCTGATCTTGATTAGGAAAAAAACGTTGAATTTACTCAGATGATCAAATTTTATCAGTGATAGTTTCCTTCTATCTGGTTTATTCAGGTGAAAGTTTAGAATTGATCTTGTTAGAAAAATTCGTTAAGAAAATTCAAAAAGGTGGAATCGTCCCCGCTTTCCGCGCATGGAAAATTTTCTCGATTTTGATTTTCGGAGTGACCACCAGCCTAGTCTTGTGCTCGGACATTCGTGGGCGAGGCCCCGAGTGAGAAACCCACCCCCGCGCATGAGGGGGTTGCTTCCGCTGTCAGCTACACCGGGAATCCGGTGCGCGGAGGGGGCAGAGGGATCTCAGAGTTGGTATCGAAGCCAAGTTGAAAGCTAATAAGGATAAACAAATTCTTATCAGAAATTGATAATAAAAACTCAGAAAAAGCATTTTTCATAATGTATTTTCATTCTGTAAGCTTCTTTAATGAAGAATTTTTAATCAAAGAAATTGTTTTTATAGATGGAAGTTTCCTATTTATCTGGTATTCCCGACCTCACCCAGTCTCAAGATATGACTGTGTTCGCCTTCGAGCATCTCATTTCTTCCGCTTCAACTCGAACAAGCCGAGCTAGACTCGCACACCATTTCGAGGATTTATATTTTCCTGACCCAGCGGAGAGACAACAGCATAAGTGGTTTGCAGGGCAATATATCCACGCACCGGTGTGCAATGCTGAGGCAGAACCTCTCATTGGCCATGATTCTGATAAAGCTGAAAATGACGCGTGGTGTCATTCTATATCATTCAACACCTCGAAATTTCAGAATTTCATGCCGAATTTATAGACTCTTTAGTCGATTTATCCCTAAGGAGAAAATAATAGCTCCCTTCGTAGTTAGAGAACTTATGTAACAGGGCAAGACTATGGCCCAGTACCGTCGTCTTATGCGACTCCCGAGGAGATTCCGAATTTTGGAGCCGAGCTGCTCTATGTACATATTGCAACTTTTATATAAATATAAAAATGTTTTCTGAAGAAAAATTTCCTGTTGTATAAGTGATTGTTTACGGACGATCTGATAAAAAAAAATATGTTATTATCGGACATATGTCATAGATCTCCAATAAGATCATTGTCTTGTTTAAGAAATTGTTTTTCGAACCTCTTAAGTCTTAGGATCTCGTGGATGATATCAAAATAAAAATTTAATAATATATAAATTTTTGGCAGAATCATGAGACGAGGAAACCGTGGTCGTCAGTCAGACCCTCTCTCTGAAGATGACGAGCTTGACCCTAATGTTCGCAAGGCTCTTCATAGGACTCAGCCAAGACCCTTCAAAGGTGAAGGGGAGAACCTAGGCGAGGCTGTGGAGAAATGGGTGGAAGACATGGAAGAATATTTTGACGTCACAGGCTACAATGAGTGGAGCAAAATGGCTCTTGCCCGGCTGAAAATAGTGGAAACATCTAGGGTAGCATGGAGGGACCACTATGACACCAACCGTCTCGATAGAAATACTCGGTCCTGGAACGACCTAAAAACCTATCTAAGAAAGAGATTTTATCCTCCTAAATTTTTAGAAATCAAAATGAACGAATTCTTGGCGCTAAAGCAGGAGAGCAAAACCATCGAGGAATATCACCAGGCCTTTGCACTTCTACTCAAATATTCACCACCTCTAGATGAAGAACAACTCATGGCCAAGTTCATTTGGGGAATGAACGAACCCTTGGACACACTCCTCAAAAATGCCAAGCCAGTGTCCATGGCTGAAGCAGTCAGAATGGCAAAAGATTTTGCCAAAGCCTTTATAGTAAAGGTCCCGCCAAAGCCTTCACCCTCTAACTTCAAAAGATTACAAGCCCAGGGAAGTACTTCAAACTTTCCACCCCCCAAGAGGTAGCAAGGCCCGAATCAGAATCAGGATGCAGGAAGATTCCAAAGTGAAGGAAGACCCTTCCCCCAGAATACTTTCTCAGGAGCCCCACCTCTTTCAAGAAATCAGAGGGATGAGCTCAGAAGTGAAAACCGATGTTTTGGATGCCAAGGTTTTCGTCACCAACTGAAAGACTGCCCGACTCCTACCATGTCAAGGGGACAGGGAAGTCAAGGACCCCGAATTCAGAGACCAACCCCTTCATACCAGTCCAGTCAAGGTCCGTCTCGCCCAAGCCAGGGAAACCTCAGAAGAACTCCAGCTCAGCCATCTACCTCTGTCTAGAGTAACCTCAGAACTCCTTCCCAGAACTGGGGCAACCAAAGAGAAAGAGTTCCATCTCAGACTGCAGCAGCAGCCAGAGCAGTCACAATTTCAGATGTAATAGAAGAGGAAAGAGGGTAGATCTTTGCTGCAATTGAAAACCAAGGACCTAACCGTCAGTTCTCAGTCATCAGTTCTCAGTCATCCATACTCCAGCAGAATATCAGGGTAAGCCTTTTAAGCTTTTGATTGATTCAGGCAGTTCTCATTCATTCATTTCCCCTGGATGCTTGCGTAAGCTAGTCTTAGAACAGAAATCAGGGAAACCTATGCAAGTTGAATTGGCCAGTGGGAAGATTATTTTCACTCACCAACCATGAGATAGATCTTGTCCAGTTCAATCTAGATGGTAATGTAACCGACTGTCAGTTCAAAGTCTTACCTCTGGGAGTTTTTGACGGGATCCTTGGAATGGATTGGCTCCACAAAAATCAAGCTGACATACACTGTCATCACAATGGAACCATTTCCTTCCATGACCTTCACGGGAACAAAGTTCAAGGAACTGGAGTTTTCGGATCCCCAGACCTTCAGTTAGTAAAAGCTTCTAGGTTTCGAACCCAGTAGACTCAAAGCTTAAGGCTAAAGAACCAGAATGGTCAAGTGAATTTGATGATCTATTCCCAGCAGAACTAATTGAAATGCCTCCAATTCGGGAAGTAGATCATGTGATTGAATTGACCCTCGGAGCTCAGCCACCCCAATAGCCCTGCGCACGTACAAAATGCCAGTTCTTGAAGCCATCGAACTCAAGGAACAGCTTAGACAGCTGTTAGAACAAGGGTTTGTAAGACCCAGTGTTTCACCTTGGGGTGCGCCAGTTCTCTTTCAGAAAAAGAAAGATGGAACGCTTAGACTCTGTGTGGACTACAGAGGTCTGAATCAGCTGACAGTTAAGAATAAGTATCCTATCCCAAGAATTGATGAGCTTCTGGATAGGCTAAATGGAGCCCAGATCTTCACAAAAATAGATCTCAAATCAGGGTATTACCAGATCAGGATTAATGAGCAAGATATCCCGAAGACAGCCACCATCAATACTCGGTATGGGCATTATGAATTCACTGTCATGCCGTTTGGATTGACAAATGCCCCAGCTACATTCAATCGCTTAATGTAGGATATCCTCAGAGAATACTTGGATGATTTTGTTCTAGTTTTCTTTGATGACATTCTGATTTACTCAAGGAATGCAGCTGACCATGAGACTCATGTCAGAAAAGTTCTTGAGATTCTAAGGAAGCACCAACTCTTTGCAAAAAAGAGCAAATGCACTTTCTCTACCGACCATGTTGAATACTTGGGCTTTCTGGTATCCAAAGATGGAATTTCAGATTCCACAAAAGTCCAAGCAGTCATAGATTGGCCTGAACCAAAGACAGTGAAAGAAGTCAGAGGATTCTTGGGATTGACTGGTTGGTATAGGATTTTTATACCAAAGTATGCTCTCATAGCTTCCCCCCTGACTAACCTTCTCAAAAAGAATACCCCATTTCAGTGGTCTGCCAGGTGTCAGAGTGCTTTTGATAACCTGAAGACCGCCTTGGTAACCAGTCCCGTTCTGAAGCTGCCAGATTTCTCTCTACCCTTTTGAGGTAGTAACTGATGCAAGTGGTTTTGCCCTGGGAGGTGCACTCATGCAGGAAGGTCATGCAGTGGCCTATGAATCCCGAAAGCTCAGAACGCATGAGAGGAATTATGCTGTCCACGACCTGGAATTACTTTCAGTAGTCTATGCCTTAAAGTTGTGGAGACATTACCTACTGGGAAAAAGATTCACTTTGATGACAGACCATCAGAGTTTAAAGTGGATCTTCACTCAAAAGGACCTCAACATGTGCCAAAGAAGGTGGATGCAGACCCTGCAGGAATTTGATTTTGAAATCAAGTACCGCCCAGGCAAAGAAATGTGGTAGCAGATGCCCTCAGCAGAAAAGCCTCCTTGCTTGCAATTACTGTAGTATCAAATCCTTTGATTATTGAAGCAAGAGAGAAGATCATGCAGGATAGATTCTTTGGCCCTATTGCTACCCTACTTATGCAGGAAAGCAAAACTCCTCAAGAGTTGAACAGAGTTCAAGGGCACAGCCTCGATGATGGCATTATAGGCCAAAACTAGTAGAAACAAGATCTTTTATATTTCTAAAGAGGGATTTGATTACAGGGGAAGATGCTGGACATCTTGAGAGGCTGGGGAGGAATCTTACATTCTCTCCCACTTAAAAAACGCGAGATGCCCTCATCTCGCAAACTGGGGGTAATCCCGTAAACAGATCGGTTTCATTCTCCCAGGTGGCATCTTCAAAAGGATAGAACTTCCATTTTACCAATAATTCTCTGAGAATTTTGTTTCTGAGAATCTTTTCTCGAACATCAAGAATTTCTTCAGGTTGGAGTTCCATCTGCCCTTGGGTTGAAGAGGTTAGGATTTCATCATCAAGCACATGATTTGGGCTTGGCACATATTTCTTTAGAAGGCTTACATGAAATACATTATGAACTTTGAGATGAGGAGGTAGAAGAAGTTTGTAGGCTGTCACCTACTTTATTTGTAATCAGATATGGCCCACAATATCTGGGGGATAATTTCTTGTACTTCCCAAGAGATAGAGAACTTCTTTTGGGCCATACTCTAATGAAGACCATATCTGCTTCTTCAAACTTTCTGTCTGTCCTCTTCTTATTAGCATACTGCTTCTGTCGATCCTGGGACAGCTTTAATATCTTTACGAATTGACTACATTTGCTGCTCCATGTCGTCAAGCATCTGTCTGGACATCTCGACCCTAATCAATGGGTCGTCAAGCATCTGTCTGGACATCTCGACCCTAATCAATGGGTCGGACCAAGTTATCGGAGTTAAGCAATCTTGTCCATACAGAGCTTTAAAAGGGCTCATCCCGATACTTCGGTGATAAGAAGCATTGTAGGCGAACTCGACTAGGTGCAGATAGCTTAGCCACTTCTTGGGTTCCCTGCCCACAGCATGACCGAAGTATATCTTCGATTACTTGGTTTACCCTTTCAGTTTGACCATCGATCTCACGGTGATAAGCTGTGCTGAGATCCAAGAAAGTTCCCAACCACGGCTTCAATGATGTAAGTTTTTTTTTTTACAAGACTTACTATCTGTGTATCTTCTGCCTAAGAATTCCCTGCCTTACTGTCCTCTTCTTTCTTTGTCACTCTTTGTTTGGATCTCTCAGCACCCTTGCCATGCAATCTCACACGTACCTCGGGTGGAAGCAACTCTGGAGGGACCACACCATCAATGCCACGTTCTGGAAGGTCAAAAACTAGTGAATTATGAGTAGAATTCAGTGTTTTTGGCACTTGGGAGAGGCAGGGTAATAGTGCAAAACACTATTAAGTTTTCAACAAAGGGGAGGGCTTCTATTTATAGAAAAAAGTGAGCCTCTAACCAAGCAAACTGATTCTAGAATTTTCCAGATCAGTTTGGTCAATTTTTGACCATTTTTAGGTCAGTTTTGCTCACTTTTGGATCTAGTTGAAACAGGAGAGAGGAGAGATGAAAATATCTCATTATTTGGGAGTTTAAAACTCATTCAAGCATGTGAAATAGGCGCCTCCTTCATGAGGGGAATTCCCCCATACTGAGGTGTCAAAAATGCATCATTTCACCTAAATATCTCTCTTTTTTAACTATTAACCTTGTCCTTAGTCAACTCTTCATCTTATGTGAGTATTTACTCATTTTTGGGAGATTTTTCTTTTATTCTTCTATTTATCTCTTCCCTACATTTGGATGAATCTTATTGGTCCATAGGAACCTTAATTTAAAATTTCGAAGAAAAAATCTTCACCCCCAGGATAATGCCTCTTGAACAGATTATACTTAATTTCTAATGCACCTTCTGAAAATCTTTTTGAACTTCTATTTCAGGGGAACTTATTTTAATAAGATAAGGTATTTTTTTATCCAAAAATATTTAAAATCTGAATATTCTCTTTCTAGAACATTTTCTCTCTCTAGGCCAAAACTGGTAGAAACAAGATCTTTTATATTTCTGAAGAGGGATTTGATTACAGGGGAAGATACTGGACATCTTGAGAGGCTGGGGAGGAATCTTACATTCTACCCCACTTAAAAAACGCGAGATGTCCTCATCTCGCAGGTGGAGTATGATCTCTTTCATCTTCTTCTTCTTCTTTAATCACTTCCAGCGTTACTACCTTGGAAGTGGACAGCCGATTTGTGAACAACTCTCTTTGACTTCCCCTATTCTGAGTTGGAGGTCTTGCATTACTTTGGGTTGAAACTGCAGGTTGGATAGAGGGTCTACCTCTGGGATTTCCCTGATTTTGGCGGATAGAACCGTGATTACTCTGGACGGAAGGGGCAGGAGTCTGGAATCTTGATCCCTGATTTTCTTGCCTTGAAAACCTTGATCCAAAAGGAGTTGGGCAATCCATGCTGCGATGTCCAAACCCTTGACAGTTATAACATTTCACTCTCTTGTTCAAGGGTGGAACTTCTGAAGTTGAAATCCAGGGGATTGAGTTTCGGGAAAAGGACATTTCTTTCATTCTGGAACTTCCCATTTGACCCTGATATCTCTTAGGCGGAGGAAGGTTGGAATCACCTTCTGGGAATAAAAACCTTTTGAAAGGTGATGGTGCTGGCTTTGGCGGGACTTTGACATCAAAGACTTTGGCGAAATCCTTCTCCATTCTTACTGCTTCGGCCATTGAGATAGGTTTGGCATTCTTGACTAAAGTATCCAATGGCTCGTTCATTCCCCGAATGAACCTGGCCATCAGCTGCTCTTTATCCAATTAAGGGAAATATTTAAGGAGAAGGGCAAAAGCCTGATGGTACTCTTCAATTTTTCGGGTTTCCTGTTTTAATTCCAAGAACTCATTCATCTTAATTTCAAGAAAGCCTGGGGGACAAAATCTCTTTCTGAGGTAAGCCTTGAGATCGGTCCAGGTTTGGGTATTTCGGTCGAGATGGTTTGTCTCGCAGTGGTTTCTCCACGCCACTCTAGTTGTCTCCACTATCTTCAGCCTTGCAAGAGCCATTTTGCTCTTCTCATTTTGTAACCGGTGACATCGAAGTATTCTTCCATTGATTCGATCCACTTCTCCATAGTCTCGCCCAAGTTTTCCCCTTCATCCTTGAAAGGTCCAGGCTGCGAACTATGAAGAGTTTTACGAACATCCAGGTTGAGTTCTTCTTCATCGAGTTGGGGGTTAACATTTCTACCACGACGACCTCAATCCATGTTCCTATCAATACGAAAATTCTTGTTAAGTTTCTTTATTTATGATTCGATCCGATTTTTGATTCAACTGATTCTGGGGTTCTTTAAATAGGTCGGCTCCCCACATAATCATGGGATAAAGATACTCATATAGAATGCATTATCAAATAACAATTCATTCAAAATATCTCATTCATATCTTTAACACCATCAGACTAAATTTTTCCATCTGAACAGTCCTCCATGGGGATTTCAAAAAATAAAAAATAAAAAATTTATCAACCCTTAACTTGATTCACTGATCAAAAGTTAACAGTAATAATCTGCCAGCACAATCCACTAATCTCATAGTGATTGGCTGAAGTCATTAACGTCATTCCAGTTAAGAACATCATCACAGGGACTCGTCCCATTCATCCTCATTGCAGTTTTGCTCAGCTTATTACACTCCAACCAATTTTCAGGGATCATTATTTTTCAATCAGAATCCAAATCAATTCATCAGTTCTCAACCAGAATTTAAAAATCATATCAACCACATTCGAATTCATCATCTAGATAGTATTAATGCTTATAATTTCAAGTCTTAGATTAACTCGTATATACTACCAGCAGTAAAGAGCTATAGTTATACCCTCGGTATATACCGATAGTCATGGTTCTTGGAACTATAAGATAAATACATGTCTAGGCCTCAAGCAAGTCAGCGATTCCCTACAATTGTGGTACTTCCATCATCTGAAGACCCAATTACCAAATTACAAATTTCAGTTTGAATATCAAATTGTATGAATTTTTATCACACAATTACAACCTTTTAGTGCCTCTTGATAAATTTTTGACATATTTAGCTTCTCAGTTGATCCTCATTAGCCAAATGGCTGTGATACCAATCGTAAGATCCGTGTCCCCACCGCGCAACAAATTCTGGGGTGCTGGCAGCGGAAGTGGCACTTCTTGCGCGGGGCAGGATCCTACACTCGGGGCCTCGCCCTTGGATATCCGGACAAAAGACTAATCCATCGGTTTTTCCAAAACCGAACCCGAAAAAACTTCTTTCGCCCGGAAAGCACGGGCGATTCCACCAGGATAACTTTTCCCTAACGTAGTCAAAAGTCTTAACTAACTGAACTGATCTGACCGAACTCGTAAGTTTCATAGTCAGATCAAGGGACAGATTGCACTTGGATCATAGAGACCAATGCTTTTTTCCTCATCGAGAGACACAACCGTTGATTCTTTTTCCATAGAACAATTTTTGTCCGGGATTTACTTCATCTATCGAACTAAACAGAAATTGAGTCTTGATTTACGGATCCATCAGTCCAGCCTAACCCCATCCAGTCCCATGGGTTAGCCAACCGCCCAACCACTGTAGTGATGGGATCCAATTAGGAATTTGGTTAGGTTTTGTCTCGAGTACCACGGAAAAGAGTTCCCTGGCCCCCTAGCTGGATGTTCATGCAAACATAAAACTAGTCACACCACTTACACACCCAATATGAAATTGCTTTTTTCACAGATTCAGTCATCTTTAAAACAATCATTTAATGAATCCATAGTATCACTGATCACAATCCTCCAAAATATCTGGTTGAATCTTAATTTCTAATCATTCCTTCATCAGAGTATCTATGGCATCATTGGCAAAACCAGAACGCTCACCACCTGTTCACTCAGGGGCCTTTTCAATAGTTCCTAGCTCATAGTACTTGGCAATATAATCACTTATAAAAATCAAGATGGGATCTCCGTTGAAGATCAGCAAGATCAAAGTGCTAGTTCCTCTACTGTTGTAGAAGCCTCGGCGCTATAGGTGTAATAATCAATTGTGACCACATGTGAAAGGATTGTAAAGGTGTGTCTTTTATATCATGTAATGACAATTAATGTGTGACTCTTCTCAACATGGTGTGGTAGGACATGATTCTACAAAGATTGTAAAGGTGTGTCTTTTATATCATGTAATGACAATTAATGTGTAACTCTTCTCAACATGGTGTGGGAGGACATGATTCTACAAAGATTGTAAAGGTGTAACTTTTATATCATGTAATGATAATTAATGTGTAACTCTTCTCAACATGGTGTGGTAGGACATGATTCTACAAAGAGGAGGGCATTTGTTAGGGATCCTTGGAAGATAGGCCGTGTAATTCAGAACCAGGAGTGTCCACATGAGCTAGTACATCTCTTTGACATGTTGCAGATGGTCAAAGAGGGAGACATGACCTTTAATGTTAAAGGTGCCAATACAAGAACGTGTGATTATATTATCGTGAGGTTACCCATAGGAGGTTCTGTTTATGGCTACTCCAATGACATTATCCCACCATGGAATCTCTGTATATGTGAGAGATGAGATGATTTTTTATTAAGACCTTAAGTGTTATTGTGTATATGTTGCATGTATGTCATTCTTAGATTTTTTATGTATGCCATGTAGATGGAGAGGAGCCTTTATTGCTTCAGATTTGTAAGACCATCGTTGATGACAATGGCTCTATTATTGTCATCTCTATACTATGTATCAAGTGGCAACCATTACAGCAAAGGCCGAGTAATATGGCTTCTCCTTAGAAACCCTCGTGAATGTGTGGTGTACAACACAAATTGGAAAGCTGTTTGGACAAGAGGTAAGTAACACTAACCATAGAGGTTGCCATTGTGAACATCACTTTTTGCTACAAAAAATCATATCATACTCTTGTACAAATACATACCCTCTTGGTGCTACCTTCATGAGCATAGTTAGAGTAAACCATACACAACCTTTCTCACTTGATTATATCTTTGATCCTGGTAGCATGATGCACTGGGGTAGACGCCCACATGGGACAACATGGCGAGGTGTGGAACAAACATTTTTTTTGCTCCAAAATAAGGGCGTTACATTTTTTATGGAATTAAGAGAGATGTTGTCTTTGTAGGTGGATGTTTGTGTGGATATGACTTTTGGGATAGTTAAAGCGTCATGTAAAAAAGGGCAAGTGATAGTAGAGCTTTATGTAGGATGTAGAGATTGTGCTATGGTAACACAAGAATTATTGATCCCGAAGAGGACATCGTGGAGGGTGTCTTGATGAAGATTTTATTGTAGTGCAATAAACATATTTGTTTGTGAATATCAAAGTGACTGGGTTTAGCAATTGTTTATAATTATGTCATGATCTTATTTTTCATATAAAAAAAGAGAGAACAAGGGTGAGAGCAACACATGTTAGGGTTTTGCAATAAGATATCATTGACAGTTGTTTATGCGCAACATGTCGTACAAAGCAATAAAGAATTGACATTTTCTATATTGTGTGGATGAATAAGGTAGTGTTAAGTTTGTAGACTCGAGGATTTGTACGCTAAACATGAGTTAAGTGTATTGTGTTGAGAAATGAGAAGGAAATAGAGAGAGAGGGAGGATAGAGAGAGTGAGAAAAGAGAAGGATAGAAAGAGTGAGTGAGAGAGAGAGAGGGAGCGAGGACAAAGAGAAGGGTAGAGAGAGAGAGAGAGAGAGAGAGGGAGGATAGAGAGAGTGAGCAAAGAGAAGGATAAAAAGAGTGTGAGAGAGAGAGAGAGGGAGCGTGAGCAAAGAGAAGGGTAGAGAGAGAGAGAGGGAGGATTGAGAGAGTGAGAGAGAGAGAACAAAGAGAAGGGTGTAGAGAGAGAGAGAGAGGGAGGATAGAGAGAGTAAGTAATGAGAATGATAGAAATAGTGAGATAGGGAGGATAGAGAGAGTTAGCAAAGATAGAGAAGGAGAGAGAGAGAGAGAGAGAGAGAGAGAGAGAGAGAGAGAGAGAGAGAGAGGGGGGGGGAGGATAGAGAGAGTAAGTAAAGAGAAGGATAGAGAGAGTGCGATAGGGAGGACATAGAGAGTTAGCAAAGAGATAGAAGGATAGAGAGAGTGAGATAGGGAGGATAGAGAAAGTGAGTAAAGAGAAGGATACAGAGAGTGGGATAGGGAGGATAGAGAGAGTGAGTAAAGAGAAGGATAGAGAGAGTGAGGTAGGAAGGACAGAGAGAGTTAGCAAAGAGAGAGAAGGATACAGAGAGTGAGATAGGGAGGATAGAGAGAGTGAGTAAAGAGAAGGATAGAGAGAGTGGGATAGGGAGGATAGAGAGTGAGCAAAGCGATAGAGAGAGAGAGAGAGAGAGAGAGGAGGATATAGAGAGCAAGAGAGAGAAGGAGGATATAGAGAGTGAGAGAGAGAAGGAGGATATAGAGAGTGAGAGAGAGAAGGAGGATAAGAGGTAAGAGAAGGATAGAGAGAGGGAGAGAGGGAGGATATAGAGAGGGATGGTAGATAGAGAGAGGGAGTAAAGAGACATATATAGAGAGAGAGGGAGTAAAGAGACATATATAGAGAGAGAAGATCAACAAAAAGACTTGAATGTTGGTTGTAGAGAGGAGAGGAGATGAAGGGACGATGGTAATAGATAGAGAGAGAAAGGAAGGGAGAAAGGTTGGTGGTAGAGGGGAGAGGAGATGAAGGGATGATGGTAATAGATAGAGAGAAAGGAAGGAGAAAGGTTGGTGGTAGAGGGGGCTGGGCTGGGCTGGGTTGGGCTTGGGCTGGGCTAGGCTGGGTTGGGTGGTGGGCGGAGATGGTGGTGACAATAGTTAGAGAGAGATTGTTCAAGTAGAGAGAGAAGGTACCCAGGAAAAGCTCCCTCCACCGAGCTCCCCTCGGTGACCATCCCCCGTTGACATAAGGTTGGGATCTTCCCTGGGTGAGTGTGGCCCCTCGTACCTCTCACCCATATTTAAATATATTGATGCTTGTTGCTATGTACAATAAGATCCTCCCAAAATAAAGCCTAGTAGCTTTTTGATTCTTTGAGTGTGCAAGCTCCTTTCAAAAATATAGCAAGCCTAATAATAGAGTCTTGGGCCTACCAAAAGCATAAAAATACTATTTGGTATATACAAAGGTTTAAGGCTAAAGCCTTCCAAAAATATAGATGCCAAATATGAAACCTAAGAGGTGATCACATGTCAACCAAGATATCTCATTGTCGTCCAGTGCATGTTCCACCTACAACGACTAACTCATAGTCCACCACTTAACCATTGCTTACACAAAATAATATTAGTCAGCACACATAGCTAATTAGACATATTAATCCTACGAGTGCACATAGCTGATTAAACACATTAATCCTAGAAAATGATATAAATAAAAAGGTGCATCCCATATGCAAATACTGACCTGATGTACATATATTCACATATGAAATTAAAATAATGGCATCACCTACATTCCTATGTGAAAGAAATGATCCCATGGGCATCCCCACTTGACCATAGAGTTCATGACTAACATTCCCTCTTGCTCGGGTTGCAATTGACCTCAATTGCATGTATGGTATGAGGATGAGATTCTGGTAAGAACGAAAGAACCTTTCTGGCATCCATTTAGCATCTTCAATAGGATGGTTCTTGAAGGTCACAAGGTACTTGACATAAGTGTTGCTGCCAATGCGTGTAATGGTGGTCTCATGGTCAATAATAGACTCAAGCTCCATATGTTCTTCTTCATCTACTAATTCGAGAGGTTCTTCTAGCGTAGGGTGAGAAGGTAGAGGTCCCCTGAATGGTCTCAAAAGACTAACATGGAAAGAATTATGAATATGCTAATTAGAAGGTAGCTCCAATTTAAAGGCATTGTCATTGATCTTTGCAATGATCTTGAAAGGTCTCTACAGACTTGAGTCTCCTTTTCTCCATGTGAAGAAGTACATAGTCGCCTTCATTGAAGATGATATGCTTGCGTTTATGATTCGCATATTTCATGTACTTTTCTTGAGCTTTTTGAATGTTCTCTTTCACTAAACTGTGGATTTGTCAAAGTCTCTAACAAATGATTATGCAACCTCTATATAATGTGAAAGATGAGTTGTAGGAGTTGGCAAAGCCTTTCCATAGACTATCTCAAAAGGTGCTTTCTTGGTAGCAGTGTGAGGACAATTGTTATATGCAAATTGTAAAATGTGTAAATATGTGTCCCAGTGCCTAGGTTGAGATGAAACATAGGATCTAAGCAAATCAAGAATGGTGCTATTTGTAACTTCAATTTGACCATTTGACTTAGGATGAAAAGTAGTAGAAAAATCAAGTTTTGTACCAAGATTGTCAAACAATGTAGTCCAAAAATCACTTCAAAACTTTCTATCTTTATCAGAGACAATAATCTTAGGTAATCCATGATGCACAAACAGTTATTTAATGAACATATGTGTAGCTTGATAAGTAGTTAATATCTTTTTGCAAGGAATGAAATAAGCATGTTTGCTAAATCTATCAACAATAGTCCAAATCATGTCATTCTTGCTAGCAGTCAAAGGAAAACCAGAAATGGAATCCATGCTTATAAGGGGTTGATGAGGTATCCTATACTCAAAGCATCAGCAACAACAATTTTGCATCTAGGAGTGTATGGATGGCTGGAAACTTTGTATAAAATATGCCCACTTAATATGTCTATCCAAAATCAAAGGTTGTGAAAGCAAGTGTTTGATACTTTGTTGATCAGTTTTAATAATAAATTCTGAACCCATGAGTTAATGCTCCCAAATTTTTAATGCATGCATGACAATAATCAGTTTTTTGTTCATAAGTGCTAAATTAATCTCAAACGATTTCAATTTTCTACTTCAAAAGCAATAGGATTATTGTCTTGCATAAGTACATCACCAATTCCATATCCACTAGCATCAGTGAGATTACTACAAAGAATGGTCTAAGAAAATCAGATAGTGTCAATACAGGTGCATGTGTAAGTGCGTACTTAAGAGCATTAAAAGATTTCTCATGCATGTCAGTCCAATGAAAAACCTTGGCCTTTTTCAAGAGTTCAATCAAGTAATGGGCTTTGTAAGGCAAAGTTTTTCACAAATCTCCTATAATATAAACACAATCCAAGAAAATATTTTAATTCATGAATGTCCTTTGGTCTTGGCCAAGTTCGAATGGTCTCTATCTTCTTAGGGGGCTCAACACGAATTCCGTTAGCAGACATGATGTGCCCTTTTAGCTCTTTATTGGTTGAGTTAAGCTTGAATAGATTGAAGTTGCTCCATAATTGTTGGGGGTTATGGATTTGTCATGGTGTATGAATTAGAAGAAGAAAAAAATACAATGCACAAATTGATAATATTTACGATAAGAAAATGGAAAATAATTGTGGAAAGTAATACTTATTGCCTTGTTCAAAATTTGAAGTAAGTCCGAAACTTTGTGGAATTCAATGTAGATTTGAATCCGTCACCAAATGGTAGTCGATCCGTCCAATAATACCAAAGCTAGGACTACACCATGGTAAAATATGAACTTTGAATTTTCATGTGGAAGCTCTATTTTCTTTGAGAAAAATGTGGGAAAAGACCACACGTCAAATGCCATTCGATTCGAAGGCGATTTAACCACTTTTTGGTAAATTACGGCCTTCAAAAAGTCATTTTTTGACCAAATTTGAAAATCTTGAAATTTTGAGATGCGGTAAATTTTTTGAGTGAAACGGGTATGAAAAACTGAGAATATTTTCAGTTTGAAGCCATGCCGAATTCGGGTGAATTCAGGTAGGCTAATTTTGAAGGGTTTTTGACTTAGAAAGGCTCCACACATGAACCACAGCTTAGCTTTTAGGCTTTTTGGCATGGAAAGAAATAGGATTTTTGTAAGCCATAGATCTTGCAAGTTCACCTCCAATGTTGCAAATTCAAAATCTCCGATCCTTGACGAAATTATGCAAGTGCAGAGTGCTTTCTGAGCAAGAGGCCAAACCGTTATGCATCCAATGGAGCAGATCTTCAATCCAGAGTAGTTTCCAGATTTCCAGAGCTTTAGAGAAACCGGTGAGCTCACTTTTTTGTTTTTGGCTTTGGGCTTACAAAGTTTGATTAAGACCTCTTAATAGTGATGAACAAAAAGCATATAAGTGTTGGTTCAAAAACCACTTAGTTGAGGCTTTGTTTAAGCTATGGTTGACCCTTTTGGAGTTGATTTTGACAACTTTGGTTGGCCTTGAATTGAGGTCTTATCCCTTCCATAAAAGCTCCAATTTGCTAAAATCTTTTCCCTCCTTTACTGTGCTTTCTTCTCTCCAATTGCAACATCAGCTGCTGTAACTTCAAGCATGCTCAAGAGAATTCACAGTCTTCCCATGGGTAGTGTACCCAAGCTCTGATACCACAGTCAGGATCTTTGTACCACTTTACAAAATAGCATAAACCATGAAACTCGCCCATATTTAAATATACTGATGCTTGCTATTTACGGCAAGATACTCCAAAAATAAAGCTAATATTATTCCTATGTGAAAGCAATGATCGCATGGGCGTCCCCACTTGACCATAGAGTTCATGACTAACATTAACACAAAACACAAGTGATTAGTACAAACCTCCTAAGAGGGATGCAAGCTAGCTCACCTCCCAACCATAGGTTCTATGCTTCAAACCATCTCAGAGCCAGAGGCTAAGGTCTAACTCCCAAAGATCCATGTGAGTCCGTCCTATAGAGGCCATTGGGATTCTATGCTTTGCCATATGCATGGTCGGAGTCTTAGTCAAACTTTGACCAATAGTGTGATTATGATACCATTAACCCATGTTTCACATTATATAGTGTCCATTGCTATGTCAAATAACCATCCTGTTTATATTTAAATAACTAGTACACATGGATTTATTAATAATAACCTTTGTGACCCATATTAGCCTAATTTATTAATAATGACTTGAGCTACCCGTATTAGCTTGCTTTTTGCTAACCCCATGGATCCTTGAGATTAGGCCACTAATCTTGAGGATCCACACTAGGTACATAGTAGTAGAAGGATCCCTTTTGAGAATAAGGTAGGCACTTGGTTCGACAGTTATGGTCATGGGGGGGAGAACCTATTTACTGTGGCATCTTCTCTTACCTCTTAAGCATATGTGGGTGAGAAGAAGAAAACATAGGGTGAAAACATGCATTGGTAGTAGACATTAGGCTTTTATAGCATAAGCCAATGGGGAAGATTTGGTTTGCTTCTATAGGATATAGTGTGGTTTTGTGCCCCTCCAAATCCTTACCTCACCGCACAAGGTGTTAATCCTTCATCGTCATACTTTATGGGGTGGTCATTTGGGGAGTGACTTGATTTGAGTAGATATCCATTTTTGGAGCAGAATAGTTTGAGTTTTATTCCTTCCAGATACCTCTAGGTTATTTTCATAAGGGGGTTCTGTGGGTTATACACACCCACGAGACGGGCAGCCATAGATGGAAGGAGAGTTGTTTGAGCATGTATAACGAGAAGTGGCTTTCTTGACAACTTCTTGATTTGTATGCACTCGTAATTCCTTAGCTAAACAACTTGGATCGAAATTCTCCTTGATTACACGGACTTGTGGTAGAAGGATCTGAAGGAATAGATCTAGACCATTGAAGGAATAGATCTAGACCATTGAAGGGGAGATTTGAGGGAGGGAACCCAAGGTGGTTGATCTCTTGGGTGGTTCAGATAGAGATATACATCTTGGATACCTTGGTGTCCAGTCTCATAACACTTTGGATATTTGAGTGGGTCTAGTTGTTGTATAAATGGGTGATTTCCTTATGGGTAAAATCCCTGACTTGTAGAGAAGAATTTACTATAGAGACCATTGACTTGGGAGACCAAAGAGCTTTCTTTTGCTGGTCTTGCCAAGGTAACCTTGAGTTAGTTAGATGAACTCTTGGATGCAGATGTACTTTGTTGTTTATTCCATGACCCGTGTGTTGCAAAGTGGAAACCCGTGTCTTTTGAGGTGATCCTAGTGATTGTAGGCTACCTAGTGTGAACCAAGAGAGGTTGCGAGGGATCGCTATCGAGGGATCGCTAGCATGACTTTGATAGTGCTATGTATACTATGTACTTATCTAACTTTATTTTGTTGGGAGAACCGAGAGAGTTGTCATGATTGATAGTTCCTTCATGCATCTAGGAATAACATTGGTTAGTCCTAGATAGCTATCATTGAGCTTGGCGAAGGAGTTTCATTAGGCATTTGCTTCAATTGCAATCTGTGTGTGTGATAGCCAAGTGTGCTAGTGACCAGATTTGTGACTATAGTTACATATTACTTTCATATAAAATCATTGATCTTGCCTATTTTGAGTTACCAACAATAATCTTAGATCATGTATTTGATCTATAATGCATGAGATATCAAGGATGGTTCATTCAGTCATCTTTTGACTGAATGAGAGTTTCCAACTTGAAGCTAGGGATTCAGTGTAGTTTCATGTGGATAGTTATATTTTGATGAGTTTGACCTACGAGGGAAGCATTTCTTATGTAGGTGTGATTGCCTTATGCACCAGTGAGTTGCTATAGACACAACATTATTGAAGGTAGAATTTTTGTAGTAGATGAGTGTTTTACACTTACAACAGCCTTATGATCGTATTTGGGGCATGATTGCCATAGACAAATGTCCTACACTTATGATAGCCCCATGCTTATGGGAGGAAGTAAGAGGGAATATCATAGAGGGCAGGTTGATGTGGTGGGCTAATCTTTAGGTGGGAATTTGGTTGTGTCAAGATGGAATTGGGAAGGAATTGATCACTTAGACTTAACCTTTTGTCTAAAGGGGATCTTGTATGTATCCTAGTGGGTATGGTATGCTAGGATCCACTACATGCAGGGTTTCTTGATACATCTATATGCCTATTTGGTGGATTTTGGAATGAGGGAAAGCAACAATGATTTGAGAAATCAATGGCATGAAGGAAGGAAGAATGAGACGGTGGATTGCAGATGATCGGAGGGAGTGTTATGTAGTTGCTTGGCATTTGGAACTATGATTGGGTCTATCTTTTTGGGTAGATAGGTTATGCTTTGCCAGATGTTGGGTGAAGCTTCTTTGCTTTGTAGAGAAACGGTTCTAAGAGATCTTGTGCGCACACATATGTTTTGTGGAGATCCTTATTTAGAGCAAGTTTTTGTTGATTTCATTTGTTGATATTGAAATCAATAGGTTTCTCGGATAGATTTACTCTCATGTGAGAAGGTTCAGTTTGTATGCCAAAAGAGATTACTAGCAACCTTTGGTAATCTTTTAGGAAGACTTGTAAGATAAGTGATGGATGGATTTGTAAGATGCATATAGGTATGTTCTTATGGTATGGGATGCTAGAATGTATCACAAGTGTGGATTCGTAAGACGCATATGGGGTATGTTCAGTGGTATGGGATGCTAGGATGCATCACATGTGTGGGTTTACAAGGTTCTGTTCAGGTAGATGTTTTAGGTTCTAATTGGATAGTTATGCATAACTCATCATTATTAGATGCCTAGTTCATGGGGTGAGTGCACTAGCCTCTGATATGTCCAATTCAATAGGCACACCTTTGATATGGCAGATGTATGGTTCATGGACAACGCCTCTGATGTGCAGATATACATATTATCAGTTTTTATTATGGCTGATATCTAGGGCTGTATAGCAAGGTAATGACTGGTGGAGTTATTCTAGATCGACTTGGTTCTAGTAGAGTGTTGATGTTGGTAGATTTCGCTTGCATCTTGATTGCTTTGACATAGTAGGCTAAGTTGGGACTTCAAGTCTCTTGATACTTTAAGCAATTGGAGACTGATTGGGATAGGTCCCTACTTATGATGATTGTTCTCAGTATCTCACGCAACAAAGAGGATAAATTAGTTCTAGTGGAACATTGCACATGTTCAACACACCGAGATATCATTTGATTAGTTAGGATCTACCTATAATAATACTTAACAAGCTATGTTTGATATGGGTATCTACCCAAGTTTCTCTTGAGAATGAGAACTTGAAGATGTAGTTCTAGTTATAAATAGCCCTAGAAAGAAGTGACCTATTGTATAGCCAATGAAGAATTGACCTATTGTACAGCCAATTCCCCAGTTGTGCACTTGGTTGAGGATATGGTACAGAAGGAGAGTTATATCATGGGTGTTCTAGATAGTTTGGATACAAACTTGATAGGAACACTTTCAAAGGCCATTATGAGACGAGTATTCAAATATCTGATAGTTCTATGGTTCTGAGAGAGGGAAGACCTGTATATTTTTAAATATCCCCTAGGTACGAGGAAATACCCAATCCTGACAAGATAGGTAATTTGATGGGCTATGACAATTGTCTCTATGATGTTAGATTCTCCAATTTCTCAGGAGTTGGATCGAGGGATTATTGTGTTCCTCACTACTCTGGTTCAAGTCAGTCAGACCTTAGCCTCTCGCTTAGGGGTGGTTCTAAGCCTATAACCTACAATTGGGAGGTGAGCTAGCATGCACCCCTCTTAGGGGGTTCATCCTAATCACTCGTGTTTTGTGTTTAGGAGATCCGTGGGGTTATAACAACCACTACCACCACTACCACTACCACTACCACTACCACTACCACCACTACCACTACCACTACCACCACCACTACCACTACCACTACCACTACCTCTTAGGGGGTTCATCCTAATCACTCGTGTTTTGTGTTTACGAGATCCGTGGGGTTATAACAACCACTACCACCACTACCACTACCACTACCACTACCACTTCCTCTCCTTTTTATTTATTACCCCTAGCTCAAATATATTGCATTGTGTATGAAAGGAAGGTGGCTTACCAAATGAGATTAGGACATAAGGGTTGGTGACAAGGGCCCATGTTGGCTATATATCAAAGAACCACAACAAATATTCAAGAATGAACACAAGAACATGCATAAGAACAATTAGCAGTAGAGAAGAAGCTTCACTACTCCTTGTATAACAAGAAGAATCACTACAAGAGAATGGGCTTACATTAAGAACTTTTTCAACATATAGTCTAGATTTCTTAAGCAAATGATAGGCCACAATAACAAGTTTTTTTATATCATTGCTTTCTTGTAAATTTTAAAGCCATGGGTACTTTATTTTTGAGGTTTCTCAAGTATTAGTTTTTAAGACAGGTACAACTCCCCAAAAAGTGTTAATTCCATGCATATATGGGCTTGAATTTTGATAATGGGCATCACATGAATGTAGAGGTCATGACAATTTATTTTTTGAAAAAATAAACTTGATCAAATCATTTTACAACACACAGTAGTTATAAACTGTGCATGTGCATGTAACTCTCATAAAAGAATAATTTGGACACACACATCGATGCCATGAACTATGCACATCACCCAAAACTTCATTCTTAGTATGCTTTTCTATCTCAAAATCTACATTTTGATCAACTTCTAGTAGACTCACAATTCACAATATTGCTCTCTATCATCATGGTTGAGGATGTTGGCATGATTTGAAATATCCTCTTGGTCATATAATAATTGGAGGTAGCCTCATTACTATGCATAATTTCTTATGCTATATCTTCATCTAGTCAAGTGTATGTGTATCCTCTTTGATGGAGTCATGGAAAGGCTCCACATCAACATCATTATGCATTTGCACTTTTGTCATGTGCCTCTCCACATTCGCTCCACATTCTTGTTTTCCCCCATGTGCCGCTCCATTCTTGTGCCTCTCCCCATTTTGCCAGGTGCATCTCCAAATTCTTGTTCTAAAAAATGTGTTTTCCCTAAGGGGAAACCTGGATAATTTATTATAATCTAGGTGGATCAATTCAGGCAAATATTACTTAAAAGCCATGAAAATCTCTTTGAACATAACATGTTGGAAAGGTCAAATCAACACAGCCCAAGCCATCTCTGCAAAATGTCAAAATATATTTTAGATGGCAGAAGGAAGGTCTTTAGTCATCTAATTCTAGACATTACACAGAATTCTACAAGTCCATATTGGAAACCGGCGGTGTTGAAGCTTGTGACATACACAATGCTGCAACATTCTATAGATGCTTAAGAATGGTTAAGCACAAGACCTTTTAATGGAAAGATTTAACATTGTTTAGGGTATGAAAGGACAGTCTGGGTGTTTTTTTTGGGGGGGGTTGCCCCAATGGGACTGTGCTCCTATGCATGTTCAAAACAGACAACTAATGTCATGTAAAAAGAACTATGTTGTCTGGCACGACCCAATCCAAAAGAGGCATAACTCATCATCATCAACATAAGGCAAAAATAAGGGTCTTTAAAGATAGATCCCCAACCCATTGGACTGGTCCGGGTTCGAGAGGGAAGATTCCCCACCCATGCAAGATGGGTGGGTGACATCTCCCCATTTCACAGGTGGGGGTTGTGGCTACAAAGCCCAACTCAAAGCTAAGACTTCCACTTCTCTATTGAGTATTGCAAGCAGTCGTACCTAATTGGCTCTCATAAAGAATCAAGCCAATTGTCAAAGTCTTCATCGAGGTTTGGCAAACTATTCCCATTACTACCTGGGGGTGGTACTTGCCTAGGAGCAGCGCCTAACAATATTGCCACCTTAGGAGACTCCTTCACATTTGAAAAAATTTCATCTAAGGTTCCAACCTTTGACTTCATTGGTGTCCCCAAAAAAGCATCTCCACTTAGATCAAACTGGCTGCTTTCTAGATGGGCAGATCCTTGAGAGCTTAAGCCTTGTCTACTATCAGGTCCAGGGAGTTTAGTTGACAAAGAAGTTGAGGCTTCTCCAATAGAATGACTATCAAGCATGTCAAGAAGGGCATCAAGCTCTACCTCTGTAGCCTTTGGTTTTCAAATGTGATGTTTGTGTTCCTGTGTGGCTCCACCAATGTCACCTTTGTATCTGTTTCAATCTTATTATCTTGCCAAGCTGTCACCCCTACATAAGGAGCTCTTTTTTTATTGCTCTGAAGAGGTTTTGTAAGTCCCTTTGTCACATCTAGTAAGGAAGCTTCTAGCTCATCATAATGCAAATGGTTTGTAAGCCCCTCTCTTTTAGCTTCTCCTTGTTGCGGCGCTGCTGGAGAAATACAATGTGAAAAGCTATCTTGAAGCAGTATTGTTGAAGCTGATGATAATGCTATAGTTGAGCTCTGAGAAATAGTCTGATCGGCTTTTGAATTCAAGAACACTCCATTCTTATCCTTTGCATTGGCCACTGAGTCTTCATATACTGATGTTTGATTTTATCCTCTGCAAAGTGGAGAAAAGCATTAACCATGAGACATGATTTGAGGCATTATTTTTTTATATGAATTAGTGGTTGCTAGGGTGAGATACCCTAGAGGAATCTCAGAGGAGATACCTAGAACTATTGGGGTAAAACAGGGCTGCCCACTATTGGGGTAAAACAGGGCTGCCCACTATCCCTCACCCTCTTTAGGCTATACATTAATGAGATCTTAGACTTTATTTGATAGAGTAGGAGGTGATGGGTCATCCCTAGCAGACATATTTTTGTCTATTATCTTATATGTTGATGATATAGTGCTTATTTTGCAGACGCACAAGAGGGATTATAGAAGAACATGGATGCCCTACATGACTTCTATTTATAGAGAGGCTTGTTAGTTAACCTTGGGAAGACCAAGGCTATGGTCTTCTCTATAGTTTCCATAGTGTAAGGAAACATACAAAGATCACCTATATGTGTAGCTGGTGGAGTTATACAACTCATATATCTACTTGGGGACCACTTATGTGTAGCTGGTGGAGGTTTAAAACTCATATATCTACTTGGGGACCACTTTCATGAGCTTCAACAGATGCTTTTCCATGAGACATGCATCACAGGACATATTGACTAGGGAATATGTTGCACTTTCTCTCCTAGAGAGACAGTGCCACCAGACACACTTTTAGGAGCCTAGGACAAAGGGCTAGCTTTTTGACACACTAGTGACTCTGATGACAATGTATGTATCCCCATTCTAGGCACCAGGATTATCTCAACAATAGATTGGTAGTGCATAAGTGACCATAGATTTTGATGTTATCCAGATTGATATGTAGCAAACCATATGTCCCTCACCATATCATTTGAGCATACTTTGCTATAGCACCTGTGGTGGTAGTGGCCTTACTTTAGACTAGCATGTACATATAGAGGATCCTAGCCATGGATTTGTCTCACGGTTATACATGGCATTACAATCTTCTCGAGCGATAGCAAAGAGAGGGGTTCATCCATTTTGGTGTACTTCTGTCCTCACATGGTTCACCCCACACATAGACTACAGATGAGCCAACTACCCCCATTTTAGTATGACCTAGACTCCCCCTACACTAGGTTCACACACGTGGATAGGAACCGGGTAATTCAATATGACTTGCTATGACTACCCCCAAGGGAGCCCCCAAGGGAGCCCCTACCACCCACCAAGATGCAGTACTACACAGTGACCATTTTCTGAGGCTTACAGAGGATGGCTCACACATGTGGATAGAACTAGGTAATTCAATATGACTTGCTATGACTACCCTAGGGGAGCCCCTACCACACCCAAGATGCAGTATTGTAGTGTGACCATTTTTTAAGGCTTATAGAGGATGGATTCATAGCGAGGCCAAGGTACCTTTGGATGTTTTCATGTCACATGCCATGAGGATAGCACTTGGTCAGCTCAAGGTCTTATCCCATAGGCTCAAGATTGAGGTTGGTAGAGCAAGTCTTAGTTAACTCTTTTGATTCATATTTAACCTCCTCTCCCCCAACTATGAATCTATGCATTCTTGCATGAAGCAAGAAAAGGAGTCATATATCAAGCACATTCATATACCTCACTCTAGAAAAAATTTCATATACCTCATTTGTAGAAAGATAAAGACAAAAACAAAACGATACGTATTTTTTATTTGTCATCACGACAAAAAATACCATTGATATAAAATTGAAGGAAACATAGTTTAAGTGTCATTTATTATTGCATTTTAAATTTCTTCATGTGATTACAATTGCACTATTTCTCTTCATGCAACAAGAAATATAGTGTAGCTTGTGGATATTGATCTTATTGTCACTCTTATCATCTTCACTCTCTATATGGTTTTCTCTTTGTCTTTTGTAGGTCTATGTATTTGCTTTTCCTCCATTACATCAATTAACTCCTTTGTAGTTCTATTGACATTCTATTTCTATTTTTTGAATAAGATATATTATTTATATTTAGGTCTTAAATGAACTTACATGCATGTCATAGTGTTCTCAGTATTTATATAAGAGAATCAACAAAAAACCCCAACTAAATACCAAGATGATTATAAAGGCTTCCCAGCTATGATCAATCTCCAAGTGAGAGCATGCTACCTCAAGAGGGCCGGCCACCCATTCAGAAGTAAGAAGAGGAAGTATGGCTTGTCTTCCTGGAATCTCCACCAAAATTCCCATCTCACAATTAGAGGGTTTCACATGTAGACCCTTAAACTACTTAAAGTCCCGCAACACATAATTTACACCCTACTGTCTACCACCACTTATGTGCTTCCAAAGGGAAAATGCAAAGGGGAAGGAGGGGGATCTGTCCACATCATCATGTAGAGTAAGTCAAGAAGCCTTATATATAGAAGTATCATCCTAAGTGCCGTCATGTGCAAACAAGCCTATATACATCTAGGCTTCCCAATCATTCATTGAAAATACCAATCCTCTTATAGTAGCCACCAAGGATGATGATAATATATATTGACTCTTGTAGTAGCTAGATGATGATATATACTAAATCTAAAAGGATCAATCCTTATATATCTTGCTTATCTTTGATATCACAAACTATTACTTTCTAATTGGGTTGTGGATGATGTTCATGTGGTGGCCTTCAAATGAGAATTTATGATGCTTGTCCTTAAAAAAAAATAGCATCAATTGAATTGTACATGCTTCTTGGCCTCAACACACAGTGAATCTATCCAACAAGCACATTATAACTTGTGTTATGCCATCAAAAAGTCTTCATGGGTCTATTTCTCTTGCTCTCTTCTTCATTTTTAACAATTTTCTATGTTAATTTGTATCTTGATTAAATCTAATAAATCAACTTATTTTTGGAGAGAGAGAGAGAGAGAGAGAGAGAGAGAGAGAGAGAGAGAGAGGTAGTGTTTAATAAGTGAACATGAAAGGGAAAATATGTAGATGAAGTCTTTTTGTCAACATGTAGGTTACACCAAAGATGATACACACTTTGCCTCACTTGGGTCATTAAATTGGAGCATTGCAACAACGGAGATTTGGTGGTGTGGTGAGATCAAGTTCTTTTTTTTGGAGCTCCTCATCGATTTTTTCAACATTTTTTCCATATAAGAAAATGTCTGATGGTGGGCTGTCGTAATTTAGGAGGAGCTTTTATTTGTTGAAAATTGCATGTCCAAGATATTTTCAATGTTGTGCACAATGTTTAACTAATTTTCTTCTCTTAGCATAGTGAGATAGTAGAAATATCCAATGATAGGGTCTCTTAGTGCATCATGAGGACATCAATTTACCTTTTCTTCTACACATTATAATGATGGTTTGTTCTTCCATGACGTTTCTTGTTTTTTTTTTGTTTCATTAATGTGAGAAGGTGTGTTAAGACCTTGCCAACACTCATATCATGTAAACTTTAAAGGCTGAAAAACTTCAAAGGTGTGTTTGAGACCTTGCCAACACTCATATATCATGTAAACATCAAAGGTTGAAAACCCTTACAAACTCTATGGTTTTCCTACTCACACCTCTCACACTAAATAATGAATATCCATTTTTCACAAGCATTAGGGCCCTATGCATATTTGCATACTACCTCTGCCACTTATTGATTAATGTAAGGTAAGGAGCTTACATTAAGTTCCACATTAAGCATTAGGGCCGTATGCATATTCACATACTACCTCTACCACTTATTGATTAATGTAAGGTAAGGATCTTACCTTAAGTTCCACATTAAGCAGTAGGGCCGTATGCATATTCACATTCTACCTCTTGGCTTTTCATACCTTTCATTGAACTCCAACCTCCATCTTCATCTCGACTTCTCTTGTCCTTGCACCCTTGTATTCCCATTTCCCTCTCCTACCACATTAGTTTGACCCCCTCTTTGTGATGAAAGGGTGTCTCACTTGTACACAGACCCTCATCAACCATCTATCAAAAAGAAACTAGATTCTTTGTAATATTTAGAACATAAAGTACATCTACCAAGTACCTCACTTTACCATCCTGTATCGATAATGGCACTTTATTAACATGCATAATGGGGTGCGCAATATCATCACTTGTTACTACATAACCTAGTTTTTCCATTTTCAACATATATCTAAACCACTCACAATTCTCTCCTATCATATAACTAAGCATGTGTTGTATCACAAATAGCTTCTCACTTCTGTCATCACCTTATTTACTTGATGATGCATAGTTACCTTGCTGTTCCACTTTTGGTATCATTCTGCTTTTTTTGGTAGTCCTTTGTCATGTGCCCTGGTTTGCCATAGTAATAATACTCTATGCTATTTGAATTTTGATTTCTATCCCGAACACCTCGGCCTCTTTGGCTATTATTGACTAGAAGACACCAAAGAAGTATTTGAGGCTTTACTTGTCCTCTAATTCACTATCCAAAAACTTATCCATGTACCACCTACGCACACTTGTCCACCTACCATCTTATTCAACATTAGTTTTTGAGGCTTTACTCATCCTATAATGCACTATACCCAAAAACTTATCCATGTGCCACCACCTAAGCACTTGTCCACCTACGATCTTATTAGTAAAATGTGTACATATGCCATTACATTTGTCAATTGCTTTATTTTATCCATATACCACCTACCATCTCATTCAACATTAGTTTAGTAAAATGTGTGCATGCACCATTACATTTGTCAATTGCTTTATTTTACCCCCTTAGTTGTTAGAGAAACACCATTTAAACCTTTGATATGAAGTAGCTTCCATAAGATTTTCCAATATCATGGCATGTGAACTCTTACCATGTTCTTCCTACCTTGTCAAAGTATAAGGTCATGTAAAGACAACCTACCATGCACTCCCTACATTGCCACATAGCAATTTACCATAGGTTATTTCGTGAAAACTTCTTGCATGTTGAGGTACAAACTTACCTTTCTAAGGCTTTTCACCCAAAATCACATGCTTGAAACTATCTTGCCACATGTGAGAAATCCTACCACATCCCTGTGTTGAAAAAGTAAGCCTAAATCACCTATCTTCAATTGAGTTATCTAATTTACTAGATGACCAATCATATTAAGGGATGACATACCTAGACATGGCTAGTTAACAATGGCTCACTCATATGGGTAAAACATCATTTGACCCATTTAGGCTCAATTTTCTTTAGGCATTTTTAAATAGTTTACATCATGGGAGCTAGGACACACATACATGGATATTCATTTGCATGATGAAATAACATGATACACATGGGTGGCATACATGGCATGTGAAATAACATGATACACATGGGTGACATACATGGCATGATGAAATAACATGAATACACATGGGGGGCATACATGGCATGTGACATATGTCATGGACATCAATCCTATGATGTTAATTGATGTAAATCTACATGGATGGTTAATCACTTTAGGTCATCTGGTTAATTGAATTTGGTTTGGGAAATTTTTCATGTATGTACACTGTCAACTTGAAGGGCCAATTTACATGACTAGATAACATTCCACACATGGTCACATTTGGTATTGGGACATGGGTACCCTTGTCACATGAAGCGATGTTAGTTCACATGGTTTGGAATCTTGTTGTGATGATCCACTATAGCCCACTAGAAGATTGTAATGGACATGTGTAGATAATGGGCCAAGGGCTTGTGAACATGGGGGCCAAGGGCTTATGGACATGGGCCTAGGCCTAAGTGTGGGCATGGGCACTAATAATAAGTGAGTGTGAAAAGAGAATGAGGTATATAAGTGAGACTACACATTAAATGTACCCTATTTCTGAAAGATTCCACTTTTAATGATGACATTGCCCTTGATAATAGTGCATCTAACCAACAAGGGTCCTCATGTTAGAGAAGCTTAGGGTTAGCTTGCATGGTTAGCACACAAAGGAGTGTGTTAGCCTTGCACATGCTGAATTCTTTTGAATCATCAAGTAGTGAGGAATCCATGGAAAATCCTCTTAATGAGGAAATGGTGGGGGAGAAGGGCACTTCTTCTCCGACACTATCTGGAGGGTTCATGGGCTTAGCCCAAGGAATCCTTGGATATGGACAAGGTCCTGAAAGGGAAGCTCTTGCCAAGGGACAACCATTAAGCTTGGAGCAAGTAGTGAGCACTAAAAGACCTGGAAGCATAGGACAACGTGAACCATCACCAAGGATGAGCAACTCTCAACTCGCAGTGTGTAGTATACTCTAAGAATACAAAGGGATCGTGTAAGTGCCCAAAGAATAGGGGAAGTTTACATGTTTTCCAAGTTTTATATGGACTCATCAGGTTCTGCCTAGATCACTTGTGTCTAGGGGTTTTTTATTGAGTGCTACACACATGTGTTTCACTTGCTTACTTTGGAGTTTCACTTGAACGACACAATGTTCATATACTCCGGGGATTGATGAGTTGGCCACCAATTTTAATGCTTCTTTTGGCATGATTAATGTCCATTAGATGGTAGGCATTGATTTTTATGATGAACTATAGTCTTTATGGATTCGAGGAGCTTCTATGCTTTTATCCATGGTTTTATAAGGATCTTTTGATCTTTTGAATCATTACATGTGCTTTGAAGGTAGCATTGGACTTCATTTTTTGCACGTAATTTTGGACTATGTTCCTTGTACTCTTATACATATTCCAACTCGGATACCTAGTTGCTTATGTATCTAGGTGAGTTATTTTTTTACCCTAACTTTATTGTGTTTTGGGTAGTTATCATTAGAAAGGCGCCAATAATTCAATTTCTTTTCTAATGATGTACTCAGAAGGAGTTATTCCTTGATGTAGTCTCAAGTATATAGAGACAGGTTTAGTATGTGAAAGTCTGGATAAGGCCATCTTATTCCTTTTATATAAAGGATTTTATTCATATTTCCTAGACGGCATACTAGGGAGTTTCAAATTGTTAAGGTATGTATGGGTGGTATCATGGTGGTATGGGACGCTAGTGATCCCTCACATATATTATCTTATGGGATAATTTGGGCTCAAGATTGTTGCTTTGCTTACATCACTTAGCATGTTGACCTCAACATTCAAAGACAATCTCATTTTCTAAATTCACTAGAAGTTATAGTGTGGACATTCTCTAGATAAACTTCTTTTATCTATAGCCTGCATGTTTTGATGAGGGTAATCTCATCAGCATTTCCACTTGTGGAAATCTCTTTCTTTAGAGTTCAAACAAGTTTATCTTGTTATGTTCGGATAAGGAAATTTGGATTCTTCCTTTGTTGGCATTTCTTTCTCTAGTTCTGTACTTTAGGTGATTTATATAGTCAACCTGATTGTTTACGGATGGACATATGTGACTCATCGAGATGCTGATGACTCTTTATGTGTTGATATGGGTAACTCGAGACGTCGATTATTCCATATGCAGATGTGGGTATGTCGGGGCGTCGATGAATCCCTGGTTTCTGCTATTAAAATGTCATATTTTTCTACTTTATTCCAAATGGTTTACAACGAGGAAGTTACTTTGAATGTGAATTGCTCTGATCATCCGCAGTCTGATGGGCAAACAGAGTGTATGAATCAGATTGTAGAGTATATGCTTTGTGCATGTCTCTAGAAAATCATCATATTGGAAAATATTCCAATGATGGAATTTACCTATAACAGTTTTAAATATACGGCTATTGGTTTTAGTCCGTGCATACTTATGTATGGGTATTAATCCAGGGCACCTATTGATGTCGGTCTTAAGGACATCGAGCTTGATGCATCAAGGGATTTCTTGCGTAATATGCAGGAAACGCTGACCGAAGCTCGGGATTCTATCAGGAGTGCTCAGGATAGAGTATGATTTTATACTGATAGGGGATGCTCATCTCGGTCTTTTAAACTAGGAGCGTTGGTTTATTTTAATGTTCTTAAAGATTCTCAGACTTTGTCAATAGAAAAATGCTCGAATTTATCTCCTAGATATTTTGGTCCATTTTCGAGTTATACATCGGATTGGCACGGTTGTGTTTGAACTTAAAACTACCTCCACATGTTAGAGTTCATCCAGTCTTTCATATCAATAGATTGAAAGGAAAACTGGGAGGTGAGGATAACACAGTTACTCCTCAAGAACTCGTTGAAGTCGAAGATTTATCCTATGGTCCACATGAACCTGATAAGGTTCTTGAATTCAGGGAAAGGAAACTTTGTAGTTGACTAATCCCTGAGGTTAAAATTAGGTGGAAAGATAGGGAATTCGACTTGGGAGTCGGTTGAGATTATTCAGTGCAGTTCTCCTTCTTTTCATTGCAAGAGTGCAATGTTTTGAGAGAGGGGAAGTATGTTATATGTACATTATGTGTGCTATGTTATATACACATTATGTGTGCATATACTAGGAGGCTAACCCACATTAGGTTTGTGAGCATGGGAGCATGGGAACAAGCTCTAGTGGAGCATGGGTTAGGACTAACCTTAAGGGTTAAGGTTAGGGTCAGGCATCCAAGGGTCACACATGGGGAATGGAAAGTCAAGAGTCACTTGAGGGCCCTCCTATATAATAGGGGCATGGGGCACACTCAAGGGAGGCTTGGGGGGCTTGGAGGCTTATGCTATGGTCTCTTGTGTAGAGGTCCATATCTACTCATCTACCATTTCACAACTATAGCTACATGCTATTGGATTGGAGTTATACCTCTTGCTGGTATGGGACATCAAGGTAGAGGTATGATGTATTTCATTTATGATTCATGTGTGCATCCCTTGGGCTCGGGGGTGGTTGGGTGGTTGAGTTTATGCCTGATTTATGCATGTTTATGCATAACAATTATCTAGAGAGATCTTAGGGTTTTAACACCGGGGCCCGAAATGGTATAGGTTCCCTCGGATACTAAGTTCATCAGGGCGGTGGTCGGTGGGGACACATTATGAATACGCGAGCGGTTGAGCTGCGTCAATGCACATAGCTGCCCACGTCTTGGACGCGTCCACCACACTACAACACTATAAATAGACATAGTTGGTACAAGCAAAAGCATCCAATGCTTGTGAGAATATATTCCCTATACTCTCAGTACGCCCTCCTGTTTAGATCGCCATCTAAGCTCTACACTAGAGCGCACGGGTGGACAACACCATCATATTGTACCTATGTCTTGTTTGGTATAATCAAAATTTTAAAATTCTCTCCATTCTCTCTATTGCATTGTCTAGTGTACTTTCTCTTACTGTATCTATTTCCACTGCGCCATATTCTTACACTACTCTTGTTTGCAATCCTTGTGGGGATGGTTTGTTTGGGTTTCAATTCATAATCTTGATCATTGCCTTATTGGGGTGGATGAGTATTTATTTTCTCTAATTACTTTCCCTATAAGCGGTGAATATATGGCTAGAAGCATATCTTTTTTTCTCTTTTTATTGGATGGCCCACTGAGTCTGTATATTTATCTACTATGTAACACCCACAAGAGCATCAAAGAAGCAGCAGCCTCTCACTGTCTAAATATTTATGTACTATGTAGCACCATATTTGCATGACAAATCCAATACATTAATTCTTCAGAGACCCATCTCACTAAGATTCAAACGAGTACACAGCTTTGTTCGACAGTTTTTACAAGAGAGTTTGAAAACATGTAATACTTGCGTCTAGCATACAAACCTTGCTTTTAAGGCATTCCCAAATCACTTACAAACATCAGGACTTATACTCACAATTATATACAAGGACTTTTGATTACAAATAGCTTATGTACTACAGCGCTACATATGCATAGCTCACCAAACTATATCACAAAATGTAAGAAGGAACCTAGATTATGAAAAAGAGTGTGAAGTAGACTCAGGATATTGCATAAACAAGAAGTGCAGCCTACATCTTTTCCATGAACAAAATCATGCCTGGAAACAGAAATTCTTGCTTCTTTCCCCTATGATCAATCCCTGGCTTGGCACATCCATCTCATAACTTCCCATTATTTGACCATTGCAAGTGTTACTGACTCTCCCTTTGTTAATGGCTCTCCTTTGATCCAATACCAGTGATCCCCTTGCTACTGACCTCCATGGTGTGTCAGCATCATCAAGACCAAGGGACTCGTGCTGTATTTATCATTATCCTCTTGAGCTATCACGTACATGCCAACAGTAAACACTATAGATTTTTTTATATACAAGATACTATATGTATAGAGACCTCTCCCTTCACAAACTTAGAAAACTCAAAACCCTGAGCATGCCTTCTATGGCAAACCAACAAACACCAACACCACTACTTCTTTTGACATAAAAAGTCACTAAAAGAACTCCGAACGTAGTTTGCCGAACCTAAGCCTGCTAGATCATTCATGATTAGCAGTCGGAGTAAACAAAGCTAGTAGATCCAATGTTGAGTCTTCCGCTTCTTCCAATAAAGTCACCACATTAGCACTATCATTCATAAGCACCTCATCTTTTACTATTGTCATCAACCTAGCAAAATACTTTTTCATCCTATAGCCATTCACACTAGACTGGTGTGGAGCATCATCAAGATCTGCTAGCTGCTGATATGTGCCATTAGGAAACTTACGCATCACCAAAAAGGGCCTTCCCACTTGATTTGAAATTTCTTCTGGTGGAAGGTATGACCAAGACTACTATTATACCTAAGAACCATATCACCCTCCTTGATTCCCTTGTCCTTGACTTTGGCATTTGCTTTCTCTTGATTAACCTACAATACTTGCTCATAATGCTCTAAAGCTAATGATCTATCCATTTGCAATTGCTGCAAAAATATAAGCCTTTCTTGGAAGCTATCATTTGGCTCTTCATTAAGCTTAGACATGAGCTTTAAGGCTGGAATTTCCACCTCAATAGGTAACAAAGCCTCTTTGCCAAAAACCAACTGGAAGAGAGAATTTAGTACCTGATTTCACTGCTGTCCTATATGCCCACCATAAAGCACAAGGTAGCTCCAAATCCCAAGTCTTCACATGACTTTGACACATCTTTGTTTTAAGGATCTTGATTAATTCACCATTAAACATCTCATTCATTCCATTACATTGAGGACAATAAGGAGTAGTGTACCTATGACATATTCTTAACTTCTTGCATAGATAGGTAACTATTTCATTCCATTACATTGAGGATAATAAGGAGTAGTGTACCTATGACATATTACCTATGACATATTCTTAACTTCTTGCATAGATAGGTAACTATTTCATTGTGGGCATTGGAAGTAAATGGTAGATTGGCAAGATTGCTCAGAAAGGTACATTGGTAGGAGAAAACATAGTCATTGGCTGACTAGTATATGAAGCCCCTTATGGTTCTCTCATAGAGCTGTGTTTATCATGTATTTCAATTAAGTATTATTAGTCTTAAGATTTAACATAGTAAAGTAGAGTGAAACCCCTCTATAGTTAAAATAATTAAGATAAGGTGGTAGCAGCAAATTTTAATTGAAACAGAAACATCTCACCTGTGGAAGGATCCACCTTGGGGTGTGCAGTCACACACACACCCCTTGGAAGTGTTTATCTTATAAAAACCCCATACAAGACTTGTATTCAAGGAATTTTTTTAAAAGTACTTTCTATGGTTTTTGAAATTCATTAGACACCTCAAAAAAATTTGTGTTGGCACATTATATTTTTGTATATATACCCTAATTATATAGCATGAGAAAATCTTCAATAAGCATATATTGGTTTACTTTTATGATAATGGGTGGTTGCAAGATGAGGGTACTCACTTTCGTTCACTCTCTCTAAAATTGGGACATCAATGCATCTCAGGCGGAGTACCTCGATCATGATATCGCCATCAATTAAAACACGACACATGCCTCCCGAGCCTAAAGTGACATATCTCGAATGAGATACCAACTAATGCCACGCTAGCAGGTCCGGGTTTCAAGTCACCATCCATGTCACCAATACAGGTCACTGCCACCACACTATCTCGATCGAGATATGCATGCCACTCGGATCCACATCAATGCCTCCCCTTGGACATCCCGCTCAAATGTACATTCAGCATATTCAATCAACCCATCTCCACCGTCCACATATCTCGAACAAGATATTGAAATATAATCTCTACCATTGAAATATCTCGTTCGAGGTATAGAGATGTAATCTCATCCATCCACATATCGCGTTCGAGATAACAAGATGAAATCTAGGCCATTCAAAAACCTCAAGTGAGATACATCTACACAATCTGACCCATCCATTTGCGCACATTTGAAGATGCGATCTCAACCATTTAAATATCTCGATCGAGGTATGAAATGAATCTCGACCATCAAACATAGCTTGATCGTGATAATGACCCAAAATCTAAGCCGTCCATGTACCTCGAAACGAGATACTTAATTCAAATCATAGCTGTCGATCCTTCACCAACCATAAAATCAAATGCGTATCTTGGCCGTTTGTCTCACTAACCCTAAAATCGCGCGTACATCCGGAGCATATATCTTGCAAACCCTAAAGTGCATGCCACCGAACCTCGATCGAGGTTATAAAACCGGAAAGTCTTTTTTTTTTCCTCATTGTCACAAGTCATTTTCACTCTCCTTGCTCTCTTGATTTAGATTAGCATTAGTGGGCTCATTAGCATTGTTTTATAGCTTCATTTTAGTGCTACTTAGCACTAAGCATTGGACCTTTCACATTGGACCTTACACATTGCCCGTTTGTGTTAGGCTTGGGTTTTAGCATGGGGTCATGCGAGGAGGGCCACGAGGAGGGCCGCTCGTCTATTGTGGACCTCATTCGCGCGGGAGATAGACCGCGAGTTAACGGCTATCTATAGGATTGCTAGAGACACACCGTCTACATTACATATCGTGGCAGACTTGGAGGCAATTCTATTGTCCCTTCGTAGCCTTCACGATATTGTTTATGTAGATGAGTGGATAGCCCAGCATCGCATTGCTCCTATGTCACATCGCCTAACATATCGTCAAGTCTGTGATCTTGGTCCGATTAGGGATGGAGCCTACTTAGATCTTTTCCTCGATAGCCGTGGGATGAGGCCTGGGGCGGGCAAGCCCCTTACTATTTCGCGGTGTTCACATCCTCATATGGCGGCACATATCTATAGTCGATATGTTGCCGCATATGGGAGGATGCCAAACAACTGCCAGATTCCCATATACTTTGCAAAGCAATTATATGCAGAGTTTGTCTTAGGGGAGGAGGTGGATTACACTAGCCATCGGCCTGGTGGTGGTGCTGGCCGAGGCCGTCTCCAGGACGACCAGGGTAGGCGGCCTCCACCAGCCCTTCATGTAGCTTCTACAGATCCGGCATTTGTGCCTATGTCGATGGTCGAGGCTCTTAGCACCCAAGTTGGCATCGGCATACGAAGTACCACGAAGAGCATCCAGCACGTGGTGCGCTTGTTCTCACGATGGATACCGACGACAGATGTCAAGGTATTTACACATTTATTACTTCTTAAGTTTTTTCATAGTCATTTGTTTACATGTTTATATATACTTTTCTATATTTTTAAAATGAGCAGCATGGTTGATTGTGTCACGTAGGCTCCCACACCTACCACACTGAGAGACTCACTCAGGAGTTGGTAGAGGTGAGAGCAGAGATTGACAACCTTAGAGCTGCATTACGGATGGCAGAGGCAGCTCCTGCAGGGGCACGGCATGCGGGAGAGTCTGACATCCAGCAGCAGGTAGGTTTTTCTTGTACGTAAAAGAGTTATAATTAAGGTCCTGAGTTATAAATTTCCTTAAGTAATTCCTAATGAGAGAGATTAATCAATTATTTGTATGCTTTACTTTTTACGTAGGCTCGGACTGACGTAGAGAGTTCTAGAGCTAAGGCAGAGTAGCACATGATTATGGAGCGGATTGCACAGCATAGGGCAGAGCAATTGATGCTGCATGTTCGGGAGTTCCGTAGATCCTCAGATGTGATAGTGCCTTACTTGCCTCTATATTCACGGCCTGTTTACAGAGGTTTTTTAATGACCTCTCCCTCAGGATGCACCACCATTCCTCCATGATGCCTGCTGCGCTCTCTATCTCGAGGACATTGACAGTACTGGTGGATATACTCTAGGATGTGGACATTTTTTCCATTTGTCTTGCATCACCCAGGAGCTAGTACGCTTCTCAGCATGTCCCTCTTGCCGCGCATGCGTCGATCTTGGGACATACAGAGTTTTGGGCATTGACGATCTTCACCGAGGCTTCGCTCGAGTAGATGCTAGGACTGGCAGGCCTCTTGATTTTACCTCAGCTGCTACCTTAGGACTCAATGCCGCCAATGAGACAGAGATCAAGAGCTTGAGGTACCTCCACAGATTGAGTGGAGTGCACACGAGTTTGATGAATACCAAAGAGTCCTTCACGAGAGCCAGCTCACACCATACGAGCGTGTGGGTGGTGCTGGTCCTAGTGCCACCTTGGGTGATGGTGCTGGCAGTAGTGCTCCTTCTCTCATGAGCAGCGTGTCCTTACACCAGAGGAGCTTACACGCGCAGAGTGGAAGACACGTACCATTGCTGATTACAGATTTTGGGTTTACAGACAAAGACGTCTTGCAGTAGTATGACGTAGAGAGAGGGAGAGGGCTATATCAGCTTATGGGACTTGTGATCTCCCGAGTACACTAGCACCAGCTCATGATCCTGCCTTCTTTGAGGCAGACCTCTCCGTAGATATTCGACGACCCCCGCAGCCAGCAAAGCCTCCTTGATGTGCACAGTAGCCTCAACGTGCAGATCGACCACCAGTCAGAGATGACGATATTAATTGGGTTCCTATTGATAGTGACTAAACTCAGACTAGCTGGGTTAGCTCACTTACATTGTACTTAGATTTATTGGCTAATGTGGACCATAATAGCAACCTGGTATGGTAAGCAAGAGAGACGATTAGGACACAAAAAATCAAATAAGTAATACAGCTCAAACACGAAACAAATATTATGAAATATAACCATTACCTATTCCGAGAAGTAATACTCATATTGTATCTCCTGAAAAGGTGTGAAGGTGTAGTTCTCTGCAAAATCAATCACAGAGACGACCACACCAATAGGAAACTCTGCCAGGCATGCTCGGAACTGACGATCCTACCACTTGGCACAATGATTGTGCCGTATATAGGGGTAGATCTGCTCCCTAAATGTGGCTGTGAAGTGACAACGTGGTGTATGTTTGTCCACGAGCTGCAACTTCCACTCTGGAGCTGGTGTGTCACATACTCATAATGTTGCCATGGCACTATCTCTTGGTCACTTGTATCAAGATCTACCATCTATAGATGTGCAACAAGTGAACCACATGATGTGCAATTACTCTCCACACAAGGCATCCTATGGAAATGGCTTCAAAGGTTTATCCTACACAAAATATTTTCAAGAAATATTAAATTTAAATTTTTTTTAAAAAATTAAATAATATAAACTTTAAAAATAATATTATTTATCTAATTCCAAAATATAATCCTTTAAAATTAGTGATTTTAAATTCTCTTATATTAATAAGTTATATATTTTTATTATTTAAAATTCTAACTATTGGGTGCTTGATGTGACAAGTGCTTTGCTACCTTCCTTGATAAGTATGAAAAGTGGGTATTAACTCTATCAAGGGGAACAAAGTTCACATCTATTCCCTTTATGATCAAGCTATGGCATATGAGGCCTACAATTATTAACGATTATGCCTACATGTGAACATATTATTTACTTTCCCATACAAAAAATATTGAAATTGACAGAAAAAATCCACATCGTCGCTTTTTGGTTTTTCACATCATTGCAAATCTAACCCCCACTTCATGAATGCTTCAAGTGATGAAATTGGATTGTGAGGTAGTCTGCTCTAACAACCCCTCTAACTTACATCCCATTTCTTGGGAAAATCCTAAGCATCCATTAGCATACTTGTCCACCCTAGTTGCATTATCTTTTTGCATGTGATGGCACCTCTCCAAAGTGACCACACTGACACTAATGCCCTATTGAGCTTCCATCAAAATGGCTTAGTGCTCACTCAGTGCTCATGATCAGGCACACATCTATAGAGTATTTAATTAAACCCCATTTTACATTTTAGTACCATCTTCTTACGTTGATCCCTTATCATGTTTTTAGGACACATTCCTTGTTGCTACTCAGAAAGGTCAGCATATCATGAAGTACTAATTACCTTCATACTGCTAGTGAACCATTGTTCTACATCCATCGGTGTACAATGGTAAAGGATCCTATAGTCTAGATTTTTTAGTTTCTCCACTATCCAATCTGGATAGGAAGTTTGCCATCCATTGCATGTTCACATCCTCCAATGTGAAATTAAACTCTTGTAGGAGTAACACCCAAGAGTACTAGCCAAACTTACCTATCAAATTTAGCTTATTGACAAGAGATAGCAATTCTTGATGATCCACGTGGAAAAAAAATTACCTAATAAATTTTTGAATTTGTTGACTGAGTATATAAGTCTAAAGGTTGTGTTCTACCTTGGAGAGGGTATCACCGGAGTGAGATTTTTCAGAATATTTTATCATGGAAATGAATCCAATTAATTATGTGTGATGCATGGTTCATGTGAAAAGCATGGTAGTGAATGATTTCCATTTGTTAGAATTATTTTTGTGAGTGATTCCAAAGTAATTGTGATCTAACATTGTGGATTATATTGAGTATAGGTCATGAGTTCAGGACAACCAAGGTGGACATTGGATGAGATTATCTAGCCAAGCACATGTGTGCTAAATATTTAATTTTATATGGTTTAGCCCATTGTACATATGTTGGGCAAGGTTTATTTTTTATGAGATGATTTAAAAGCATTGGACTAATGTTCAATTTTGGAAAGCTCGATTTTGGAAAAGCTATGCTATTTATGGCTCCAAGGGCTAAATTTATTAATATGATTTAAATACCGTGTGTGGGAGTGGAGCCACACACGTTGGGGGGAGATTGCATCCAATCTTGTGTTCTTTGATTTTCATGCTCTTGATTTATGCTATGATGTTATGGTTTATTTTTTTTATTATTTAATTTGTGGAATAATCTAATCTCCATGTACCATGGTCCTATAATAACAGTGGTATAGAGCAAGGCAAATTCAAGATTTGAATTTGGGTCATGGTGAGTTGAAGAAAAATCAAGAAATTGATTTTTACTCAAAGGTTATTGACTTGGAACAAATTTGAAAGCTTTTCAACAACTTCAAAATACTTGCATGGGAAGAGTAGAATCTGCAGCAAAGGTACAAGGCTTTGGACAAGGACACAATTCATTCAAAAATCCAAGAGGTAAAGAAGAGAAGGTGTGGAAGACCTTTGGGCAAAAGAAGGTATGGTTATGTGAATTTTGTGGACCATTAGATCAAGATTTGGATCAAGGGCTAGGGAGAAAGCCACCCTTTTGAAGAAAACCATCCATGGATTCCCAAAACCACCCTTCTTCTCCCAAAACCACCTTCCTCAATTCAAATCGTCTCCATAATCTATCCTTATGGATGAAATCAACTCTCTCAACTCTTGAACTCTCTGACGAGATAATGGGTCTCATCTCAAAGTTTCTAACCTTACTTCGTGGTCGAATTGCATATTGGAGGGCTCTCAAAATTTTTCTTCTTCTCTTCTCCAAAAATATCCCTGCGCTTAATGGTTTAGTGGTTTAGTTTTCAAGATATTTGCTTTTTTCATTATATATATATATATATCTAAATTATATATATATATATATTCCTTCCTTTTTCCTCCACCATTTTGCCGACGGGCGCCAACAGCTGAATCGACAATTCATCTCCTCTCCTTCTACACAGCGTCGACACAAAGGCAACCTTTTACAGCGCGCTGGCAGAGGAAATGTTTAGTTTTTGGTTTTGGGGGGGGGGGGGGGGGGGGGTTAAAGCTTAATAAAGCTTATAACTTTTTTAAGGGCTGAATTTCCTTCTTAATACAGCATCGCCACGCGGGTTCCATGTGAGAAAAAGAAAAGTCTTCCTAATCTCATAAAAGCTTCATACTATAAGCTTATAACCATTACAAGTTTATACAAACCTTATATATATATATATATATATATATATTAAAGCTCAAAAGCTTTCAAACATATCAAAGAAGAAGGGGATCAACTATTCTGAAAATTTTAGAATTTTCAAGATTGTAGAAAATTTTAAGAAAGTTCTTCACATTCTTTTGGAAGTTGCAACAAATATTTTCAGTGTTATTTCTTAGCAAAATTTTTGAAAATTTTTTGAAGTGGTTTTGAACGAGCTCCTTTCCGAATTGGCAACATCAAAGCATTACTGGATATTTATTATTCTTATTCTTCATGAGACACCATCAAAATTAAGCACATCAACAATTCTTCTTTCGAAGTATACGAAAGTCAGATAAGTTTGCTATCTTTTGTATTTTATTTCTACATTTCTATAATATTTTACTTGTTTCTTTTATAATGGCAATCTATCCACAACCACCTACTATCCAAGATCAAGTAAATGCACTTCAAGCTCAATTGTTGAGTGAGAAGAGGCAAAGAGAAGATTTTGAGTGGAAATTTACTCGTAGAGAAACGAAGATGTGAGTATTCCGAATCTGATTCTTTGGATTCTGACAACGACGACCCTATTCAAAGGACTATGCAAGCTACTCGTAAAGCTTAAGAGTCTTGAAAGGGGCACAAGATCAGTAGAAAGGCTTTTACTTTTTAGGATTATGATGGCAAAAAGGATGCACACATTATACTCGCATGGTTGAGCTAGCTTAATGATTATTTTTCTAGAGAAATTTTTTCTAAGAAGGATAAGGTTAAATGTGCTACTAATCATTTGGTAGGTAGTGCAGCTCTTTGGTGGAATGTTATACGACAGAGCAAACACAAACCAAAGTCATGGAAAGACTTCCAGAATATAATCAAGAAGGATTTCTTACCTCCGTCATATAAGAGTAAAGCCAGACAGCAGTGGGATATTTTTAGACAACTCGAAAAAGAGAACATATAAGCCTATATTGATAGATTTTGGCAAACTTTATTACAACTTCAACTATAGAGAAAGTGCATGAAAAAGAGCAAAGGAGAAAGTTCAAAGCAGGTCTCAAGCCAGTTATTAGAGCAAAAGTGAACATGTTTCATCCTCATTCTCTTAGCAATGCCATCTCTCTAGCAACAAACTACGAGAAGAAAAATGGAATTCTGAGGGACACTACAGTTTGACAGATTCTCATATTCCTCAGTCCTCTCGATCTACACATTTTGAGAAACTTCAACACAAAGATAAAGCAAAGAAACACAATGGTCCACAAGTGAATGGAAAGAAAACTAAAGTTGTAAAAAAGACTAACAATGGGAATCAAAAACCTCATGTGATTACATGCTATAGGTGCGACAAAGAAGAACATTATGCATATGAATGCCCAGAAAAGAGAAAGAATCGAGTTGCTGTCGTGAACATGATCGAAGACGAACACAAAGGCGACCAACCTAAATAAGAGGGTACTCCCAACCATGATTTCTACCACTAGAGAGGTAAGCCTAAAACTCATACTTATGCATTGTTTAATTTTATTATTATTATTATTATAAAATTATAGTTAAATTCAAATATATTGGTCAAGATAGTTCAATGATTGATATGTACTTTCTATATGTGGAAGAAAATACATACTAGACCATTCACTATCAAGACTTCAGTAAAGTAACAATGATGCACACATGTTTTTCAACTGATCACCAAAGAATGTATGTAACTTATTGTTATTTCACATTCAACCTTTAAACTTTAGAGTTGATCAGATTCACTCACAATCAAACTCCTACATTGGATTCACTCACAATGTTTTCATATGCGTCACACGTATTCACAAAGTATACCACACATTTCACACGTGTCACAGTTGGTTGGACTCACTCACACCCAACTAGGGTCACCCTCATCAAGAATTAATTCAAAATAGTTGATTGGATTCATTCACAAACTCACACATTTCTTACATGCGTCACACATGTCATAGTTGGTTGGGTTCACTCACAATCAAATTAATCACACTTGGATCACCCAAGATATTCTTTTCATTTATTGGATCACCCAATAATAAATTAATTATCATAATATAAAAGCATTGGACTAAGGTTCAATTTTGTAAAAGCCCAATTTTAGAAAAGCTATGCTATTTATAGCTCCAAGGACTAAATTTATTAATATGATTTAAATACCACGTGTGGGAGTGGAGCCACACACGTCGGGGGGGAGATTACACCCAATATTGTGTTCTTTGATTTTCATGCTCTTGATTTATGCATTCAACTTATATAACAAATTGGTTGATACCAATCTTCCTTTGATTTTTGCGTTACAAAACTTCCTATTACCACATTATTGGATGCATCCATGAATACATGAAATGGTTTATTCCAATCCAGGGTGATTAACGATTGGCTGCAGTCAGCATTTTCTTCATCGAACCAAATGCTCTATCACATTCCTTTGATCATTTATATACTACATTATTCTTTGTCAATCGATCCAATATGCCACATGAGACAGATATCTTAATCTTGTGTGCCATTTCACATTTTCTGATAGCCTTTCTAGTTTCTTCATATTTTTGGTGGAAACATAATGTGCATTACCTTTACCCTTTGAGGATGTTTGGCCAGTCCTTCTTTTGACACAGTGTGGCCCAATAGTGTTCTTGATGCTACAAAGGTACACTTTGTTGGATTTAGTTAGAGCATGGTCTCTCTACATCTCTATAGTCTTAGCCTCAAATGTTGGAGGTGTATGACTCTTCTGCCAAACACAGTGAAATCGTTTATAAATACCTTCATGAAATTTGTTATTTCTTGGACCATTCTTTGGAGAAATATGCTTTATATTCATAAATTATTTCTTGGGCCATTCTTTGGAATGTTGTAGGTGCGTTCTTTAAACCAAATGTCATTACGTTGGAGGTAGATACTCTCCACTCCATGATGAATATAGTCTTGTCCCTATATTTCGATGCCATGTGAACATGCTTATAATGCATTAAAAATTGCAACTTCATCCATAGCAATAGTAAATCTGTGAAGGGCAAAAGAAACATATCTAAGATCATTATTGCAGCATTCAGTTTCATGTAATATACACAACCTCTGATCTTCAAATTTTTCTTTGGAACTTTTACCATTGGTGGGGTGATATTCATGTGGCCTTGTCAATTGAATAGATGAATCTGACCTTAAGTTCATTGGTATAGTCAGTGTTATTCTATACCTCTACTGGTACTTCATCTTCCTTGAGATTGATCTAATGCTTGTAGAAATTGGGATCAATGCCTTCCATGCCAACAACTTCATGCAAATATATCCTTGTACTCATTCTGTAATGCTTGTAGAAATTGGGATCAATGCCTTCCATGCCAACAACTTCATGCAAATATATCCTTGTACTCATTCTGTAAAGTGAGATGAGATCTCATAATTTTTCTTCTAGTTATGCACTAATTCTAAATTTTTGCAAAGCATCCTACGAGCATAGATTTACCTCCATAAGATCATCTTCTTGCACTTTGATAGGTTAGTACTAAATTTCTCTCTTAGGTTTTCTTCTTCTAACCACTTTTTCATCTCATCTATTTTACCAGTTGATCTGCTTCTGCTAGTTCTTCCATGTGGTTGTTTGGTTCTATCTTCTTTTCTGGATTGCACCCTTTTGATTATTATAAGGGTTTTCCTGACTGTCTTCTCTAGAGTTCTTATGTCATGAAGTGGGTCTAGTGTATTGAGCTGCTATTTTTTCCACATCTACCATGAATAGTGGGACCAGATGAGGGTTTTTTTCCTTAGGATTCTCTCTTCCTCATCGTCATCTACTCCATCCATCATATTCTTCCTACATGCAGTGTGTTACTTGTACCTTAAAAGTGAAATTTTTGTTTTGGTGCATAGCTAGCTCATCAAAAAACGCACCTAGAGCCAACGATTGTCAATATGATTGTAGCCCTTTCTTGATATGGGTAGATCGCTATGTGCCCTTCATTGTGATGTTAAGCCTATTAAGAACTACTACTCTCTGCAAATTGTGATCTATGTTTGACTGCTCTCTTTGTCATCAACGTCCCTAGCAAGATGGAGTAATTCAAACACTTGAGCTCTGTGTACCCAAAGAAGGAAAAAAAAAAAGCATGCAAATAATGGCTACAGAAAGTAGGTCTCAAAGAGTTTGCTGAGGCAGTTAGCCAAGTTATGTGAATCAACCGTGTGATAAAGCTCCCATCTAGTAAGAAAGAGTTCTCTGTTGCATATGTAGCATAGATATTCAAGCTCCCTATAGAGGGAGAGATTAAGTTCATGCCGATGGATAAGGAGGACCTCAATTTGGGCCACTAGAGGGAGGATCCAAAGAGTACAAGATTACTCGTATCGCGATGTGAGGATAAATAAAAAAACAGATGAGGTTTGTGATGAGAATGATAAATCTTGTCCATAAACCCTATTGTATGTCCAGGAAGAACTATGGATTAGTGAAATTAGTAGAGGGAGGATCCAAGGTAGCCAAGGCCAGAATATTGTATAATAATCTGAAAGGATAAGATAGAGAAGATGACAAAATAGAGCATCAAAACAAAGATTGGAGGCTATCTCACAATTCTCTCTTACAAGGAGGAGTAGTCCTAGACAAGCACGATAAATTAGAATAACACGATAGGTGGTGGTAGGGAGGAGTAGTTCTAGGCAAGTATGAGAAATGAGAGGAACACGGCATGTGGTGGCAAGGAGGAGCGGTCCTAGACAAGCACAAAGAAGTAGAGAAACATGATAGTTGGCAAAGCATATTGTAGAAAAATACAAGGGAGAACTTGAAATTCTTATAAATAATGTAAATAACAATAATAGGACAAGGGAGAGAAGAGTGGTGAGAAGTAGGACAAGGGAAAGCAAAACATATCAAAGGCAAAGCTCAAGGGTATAACCCCCTTGCCACCCAAACCAACTCCAGAATAGACATATGTTACCAACTATGGGTTGAAAAAGGAAGTTTAATTTTGGAGACAAAAAATCAAGCGGCCCACCAAACAAGAAGCTAGAAGTGGAGCAGGCTAAAAGGTAGGAGGAGACATCCTAGACACAGTAAAAGACTCCTTGCACTCAATGCCATAAGATTAGAAGCAAAAACCATGTGGGATGCTCAAAAGGATCCCCTCGCTCTTCAGGGACCAACAATAATTGAAATGGTGCCAACACCCACAAGTAGTGAGGTTTTTGAAATATATGGATAAAGGATGGACTCACGGAACCCTAGACTATTGAAAAATTATCAAGCAAAAGGCCCCAAAGAGATCCAAAGGCTCAAGGATGCCTTGAAGAAAAGAGAAATCAAAGCAGAAAAGGATTGTAAAGAGCTATTTTTACTCCTAAAGGTGTAGCATGAAAAGATTCGATTGGCAGATGATGTTGGGTATGGAAAAAGAAATCGAGAACTTGAAGGTGAGAATAGGTAGGCAGGAGAGTAGGAAACAAGATAAATCAAGCAAGAGTTGGATGTGCAGCCCAACATAAGGCATCTAGAGGTGTTAAAGGACATACATGCAAGGGTGGACAAAGACAAAATTGAGCTTATTCGGATAGAGGCTAGAAATGTAGATTATGAAGCCAAGACCCTGCAAAAGTGTATGACCTAGATGATGCAGCCATAATGGAAGAATGGGAAGAGCATGTACTTAAAGAACTCTAAGCAATGTGGAAAGGATACTTAAAGTTGTTAAGCACATAGCCCCACTTACAAAGAGCTAGTTATATACAACAAGGATGACAAGAATCTAGAGGATGCAAAGGACAACAAGGTGCTCTACCACAAGGCACTCATGAACTAGTTGAACGGTCAAGAGAAAAATAGGTGAATAGACCTAAGAGAAAAATAGTTGAATAAATGAAAAACTACCTAAGGAGGTGGAAGTCTAGAAAAACAAGTTCCAGCATCTAAAGGGAGAAGGTAAGAAGGCAACCACATAGCTAGAAAGGGAAGGGAAAGAAAGGGAGCCGATGTTGTGGACCAACATAGCTATGTTGTGGACCAACATAGCTATGCCCATGAACTGAGGGAGCACGTGTTGGCTCCATGTAATGTTAAGAACCCCAGAGTTCCAGGAGTACTTGAGAGGCATGTTGCTAAGAAGGCAGCCTAAGAGGAGCGGTCTTGGATGATGGTGTAAATGGCAATGTGGAAACTGTTCTAATACCACCTGACCCAAGGGTACATGTAAATCGACATACTCAAGCCATAATAGGCTAAGACAAGGGAGGGACAGGCAAGATGTCATACGAGGTACAGATAGGATGGTGTATAAGACCCCACCACAGGAGCCAATGAGAGTAACCCCTCATATGGGAGTCGTAACACCTATTGACATATTAAACAGAAATGTAGAAACTATCCCAATACTGCAACCTATAAAATAGGAACATAGAAACTATCCCCATACCACCTGATCCAAGGGTATACGTAAATTGACATAATGGAGCCACATAAGGTTGAGGCAGGGAAAAGACACACATGATGGTGTACGAGGCCCCACTACGGGAGCCAATGAGAGTAACCCCTTGTATGGGAGTCACAACACTAATACTTGCCGACCTTTTAAGGATGGCCAAAGAATTAGGAAGGGGGGTTGCCAGGGAATTAGGCACCGCATTAACACCACAAAGAGTATCAAAATTCTCAAGTGATGGTGATGCCATACAACACCTGGAGATATTTAAATCGATGTGGGAGACATGTGGACCGATCACAGTGACTAAACAGAAATATTTGTGTTTTCTTTACACTAGAAGAGAAGGCACATCATTGGTATATCGATCGCTAAGTCGGACGACATGATTAATTTTGCACAAATTAAGAGTGTGTTCGTATCTAGTTTTGCACAAAGTGGAGACAAGTGGAGCCCTGTGGCTCAATTATATAGCATCAAGTAAGAGGAGCATGAGTCTATGAGAGATTACATCTCACGTCTAAAAAACCTAAACTCAAGGTGTAATCCTAGGGAGAGGTTAACCTATGAGAAATTATTGCTACCATGCTTCTGTTAGGGGAGTAAGGGATACTAAGATGCATGACTACTTATTGTTGGTGGCCAAGACATCGCTTTTTGATGATTGTTGCAAACTAGCCATTGACTTTGAAGATAACATGATTGAGTTACCATAACCTAATGACACCAAATCTGTCACTCTACGGTAGCTCCATTGCATGCATCGGGCCGAGCAAGCATGACAACCTTAGAGAGACGAATAAAGGATATGACTCTAGATGAGCTAATCATTGCACTTCTAGATAAGATAAAGCTAAAAGAGGTAAGGGATGTACCCAAAAACCAACATTTATACCCCCGATGAAAGTTGGTATGGTGCTCAACATATCGGCAAAATCACATGAGCACTGAGCATCCTTAGTTGAGGCCTTGCCAAGAAATGCATTGTATGAGACTTGGGAACCATGATACGAGTATGTGTAGGTATCCATGTCAGAACAACTACAACTACCTCAAGTACCTCATTTGGCTTCTACACGACAATAGCTAGCTTTACCTGCACCACCTAGGCAAGGGCTTGCATCAGGGGAAAATCTTTCAAACATGCAAAACTAGATGAGGGGAATGTATAGAGTACCCAAAGTACGAATACCATCATCTATCTTACCCGCACAACAACCAACACCTTGCATAATGCCAATTAATCAAATGATTATTGAACAGGTGCCAGAGGAAGGAGAATATGCACAACCGATCATGGAAGAGATAGATGACAACCGGGAGGTAACCCTATAGTATTTTCTAATGCAAGGGAATACACCAGTGCCAATGTTCCAAGCTGTAGCGTAATGGAAGGGTTGAAAGATTAATGCTACAACAAGGAGAGCCTCATTGTAGTGCTTCTAAGGACTTCATCGAGTCTCACATTGAATGTCCTTATAAGATCAATACAAGGAAGGGCTGGGAGAGAAATGCTACAGCAAGGAGAACCTCACTACAATGCTACCAAGGACCTCATCGAGTGGCTGAGTGTCCTCATAAGTGCTACACGTGTGTAAAAATGGCTAATGGTACCATGTTGTGACCTAATAATGGGAGCATTATAGAAGTTGAAGATGAAATTCTTCTCATTTCACTACTGCCATACATTTGCGGTCATGAATTTTGTGGGACATGCGGATTCACACAATGTGATTCTTGGAAGAACTTTTATGAGAAGTGCCATGATTGGGCCATGGATCACATTTACCTACGAACGGATTCACAAATCCTGAAAGTAGACGTGCAAACTTAGAAGATGCATCCCATGGATGGGGGGTTGTTTGGAAATGACTCAGAAACTACAGACAGAATCACCTCAGTGTAACTATATGCAACCCATGAGAACAACTAGAACTATCATAAAAAGATAACATCTTGAATGCTCCTCTTCCGAATGATGATTTTTGTGGGAATTGGATGCATATATTATCCACGATAGACATCATGGGAAAAATTGGAATGAAATTTGTGGAACCTGATGAGAAAGATAAGATGCCAGTCATCATCACCACAATATGCATGATGGGACCCTTAATGATGAACCAGTATGGGAAAATCTCTTCAAAAGAGCAAGAGTATGAATCTAATGACAGGAAAAAAGCCTCAATTTTAGCTGCAAGGTTAAAATTTCAGAAATGGTTGAATAAGAAACATTAATCACAGTGAGATTCTTAGACAAGGACCCACGGATGCATAATGTCTATGATATGTTAAAGCCACCTAAATTCACGATGAAGTCTCTAAGAACTAGGGATGAGTTAAGCCGGGTAGTAATGTTACAAAAACCATAAGAGCCAGAAGTGAGCCAAGATGCTCCTAGGCTCACAAGGTTGGCGAGAAGAAAACAAAACAAAGCCTTGGCTGATGCAGAACGAGAAGCAAAAAGAGCCTTGGCACTAGAAGCAAAGAGGAGAATGACGAGGAGCCAAATTTGCGAAAGGTTCCAAGCCATTTCAAATCCTTCAATGTTGATGAAAGAAAAGTAGTTCACCTATGGGCACAATGTTCCAAAGGGTGATCAAACAAGGACCTTATATGATTGACCTACGGAGGTAAAAGAGGTAGATATTGCGGAGCATGGTGAGGACCCCAAACTAGTCTTCATTGCCCCACGGACCTAACCCTACAAGAGGAAGAGGCATTGATAACTCTTTTAAAAGAGTTCAAAGGATTGCTTTTCTTAGAGCTATAAATACATGAAGGAAGTGTTGTTGGAAGTGGTATAACACACCATCCCTATCATGGAAGGTTCAAGGCCAGTCAAGTAGCATCCTTACCAAATGAATTTGAAATACTCAACAAAAATTGTAAAGAAGGAAATTGATAAACTCATGTGGATTTCATTTACGAAATTGAGCACATTGATTGGGTATCATCAATTGTGATTGTACCCAAGAAAAATGGGAAGCTTTACGTGTGTGTCGATCTGAAGCCCATCTAAAGAAGGTGAATGTGGCAACCCACATAGATCACTACCTAGTGCCGTACATAAAGTACGTTTTGGGAAGGGTGGTGGTGAGTGCAAAAGCCTATGGAATGCCAAAGACCATAGCAACAATCTCAAATCTGAATAACTGTAGAAACCACCCAAGATACTATTATGTCTTCCTACGCCTGACGTGCCACAAGTACCCAAGAGCAAAGAAACTAGTGAGACAGGCATAGCCCAGAATTCCACCCCACAACAAAATTCTAAGAGCTAGAAGCCTCATGTTCATCACTATTGGGTTCCCAAATGACTGTTAGAGGCATATGGATACTATGAAGGGAATAGAAAGATGTGGGCAACCAAGCCACGAAATCCTGAGGCAAAGCCATCTGTGTAAGCCAACCACCAATCACCTAAGCTACCACAACCAAATGAACTAGGAAAAGTTAGAAAAGGCACAGGAAGCAAGGATGGGTCCCGACTAAGCACACCACCCTTCCAAGTCAAGCAACAAAAAGTAGGTATGGGTGCCCAAAAGAAAACCAAGTCAAAGACCTGAGCCACTAAGTCAAATAGTAGGTTGAGACTAGGTGGGAATGGCGACAGAAGTTAGTGCCACTAACAATGTGAATGGGAAGCCATAAGAACCTAAGAAAAAACCACAAGAATCTTTCCAACTCAATGCCACAAAGGACGCCAAGCAAACTGGGTAAAATAAGTCAATTACCTAATTCCCTTACCAAAAGGGAAAAGCTATCGTAGGCAGACCCACAAGACCACATGTCCAACCAAGACATGTTCACATAAGGACCTATTATCAATTCTATGGATTGGCTGATTCAATGGATGGAGAAAGAATTGATGTGTTTCATAGATGAATTGGAATCGTTACACCAACACACCCCTTCTACATCAAGAGCTTCATCCAAATATGCTTGGGCCTATCCCATGGAGCATCACACGAGAAAATCACAATGATCTTGCATAACAGAGCCCAAAGGACTAACTAAATAACAATCTAATAGTACTAAACCCCATGGAAAACCTCAGACTCCACTGTGATTCTACAGAATCACGTCACATAACTTTTGCCCATAATCATCTTAGAAGTAAAAAATAACTCCTAAATTGCATCACGATCTAGTTTGGAACCTATCATGGCCATACCCTCAGTGTCTTGTTATCGTGATTCTAGTTGAATCACAGCCATGATTCTCACACCTGCAAAATCATGCCACAAAAGCTAGGCTGCACCTAATCTTTTCTGAGTCCTATGCGTGGTAAGGATGGAATCATATGATTTTTTAGTACTTTCACCCATCGATGTGATTTCATATTAATCACGACCGTGATCACAGCCATAGTTGACGTGATTACTCCAACCATTGCCAAGATCAGGACGTACATTTCAAGACCACTTATATGGTGCCATGTGTTGCATACATTGTCCAGCCATGATCCCCCTGGGCTATAAATAGATATCGGCTTTAGGACCTGCATTCGAAGACCACTTATATGGTGCCATGTGTCACATGCATTTATGTGTCGTCATGATCCCCCGACTATAAATAGATGCCAATTTCTTTTATGTGCATTGGTTTTCACATTTTTTAATTCTCCATCGTCTTCTTTGTGCGCTTGCATGCCTATGTCTGCATCTACTGATTTTGCAGTACGACATCAAAGTACACTAGCCACAAATCTCACCAATTTGGAAGTCATGTGCCTCATCTTCATTTCTTTTTTATTTTATGCTTATTTTACATCTATTAAACTAGTAAGACACCTATACTCAAGAGGTGGGTAGGTGCATCACATCAATTGTCATGTTTTCTTCATCTTTCACATATTTTCCTTCTTTGGAGGCCCCCCACCCATTTGACACCCCTCTTAAAGCTCTACGCTTCCCTCCAACATAGGTTCACTGTTGGAATTAGGGTTGCAGGAAAGCACACAAAGCTTGGAGAAGAAGAAGCAAGAATGCACACAACACACAGTGTATTAGATTGTGTCAATGTACAGAGATAAGTTAGTCCTAGAATCATGGGCGTATATACAAGCCGGGGGAAAAAACCTCCTAAAGAGGGAAAAAGTGCCCTGACGGTCCTAAGTGTGTTCACACACATCACTGCCTATATATATGGCAACAAATCCCCCCTGGGAGTGATGGTGTGAACGAGAGCTGGCACTCATGTATAGGGAAGTGCCATGCCCGAAGTAGATTAGTCCACAAAGGGGAGCAAGCCCAAAGCTTTGCGGAAAGCTTCAAACTTCTCACGAGGAAGCGCCTTTGTGAAAAGATCGACGAGGTTGTCCTATGTTGCACATATGCCAATATGCCAAGCTGATCTCTCCTGCTGAGAGTCTCTCCCTGACATAGTGATAATGCACCTCAATGTGCTTTGTGCAAGCTTGAAAAATTGGGTTTCTCGCAACTGCCAATGCGCTCTGACTGTCAGTGTAGATAGAGGTAGCAGACTCCTGTCCAACACCCAAGTCAGCCCATAAGCTGTCTGAGCCACACACACTCAACCGTAGCTGTGAAAGCTGCCCTGTACTCAGCTTCACAACTAGAAGTGGCCACAGTAGGTTGCTTCTTGCTCAACCAAGATATGCATGAGCTACCGAGCATGAAACAAAACCACTTGTTGTGGACACTCTTGTGTCATAGCAGCCAGCCCAATCTGAGTCCGAAAAAGCATGTAAATCTGGCGGCAACGATCCTCCCTTGGGATAAAACAGCCCAAGATGTATGGTGCCACTCAAGTAGCAAAAGATGCGTTTAATTGCCTTCCAATGCTGAGACCCTGGGCTATGCATAAACCTGCTCACCTGTGAGACTGCAAACTGAATGTCCGGCCTCGTAATGCATACATAAATGAGGCAACCAACAGCTGTCTGATAGAGTGTGAAATCAAAGTGATCTCCAGCATCATGAAGACTCAACTTCAAACCTGTCTCCATTGGAGTAGCAATAGGCTTGCAGTCTTCAAGGTCGAATCTCCGCAATAATGCCTCAATATACTTTGTCTGACAGAAAGCAATACCTCCATCACATTACTTAAATTGTATCCCCAAAGAATGATGCAAATGCCCCAAATCTGACATCTCAAAAGAGATTCAAATCAGCCTTAAAATCAGCAATATGACTCTCATTTGGTCCTGTGAGCAGCATGTCATCGACATAGAGAGCAATGATTATATGTACATCATCCACACGTTTAACATACAAAGTGCTTTCTGTTGGACTATTTTGAAAACCATGTGCAGTCAAATATACATGTATCGTTTCATACCAAGCTTGTGGAGCTTGCTTTAAACCATACAAAGCCTTTTTCAACCTGCATACTTTGTTTTCCTGCCCTCTTTGAACAAAACCACAAGGCTACAATACATACACCTCCTCATGCAAATCTCCATTCAAGAACGCAGTCTTTATGTCCAACTGATGTACATTCCAACCATTATGAGCTGCCAATGCACAAATGGTACGAATGGTAGTCATACGACAAGTGGGAGCAAAGGTCTCATCAAAATCAATGCCCTTTTCTTGAGCATAACCCTTTACAACAAGTCTAGCCTTATAGCGATCAACACTGCCATCTAGCTTTCATTTCAACTTAAAAACCCACTTACATCCAATGACCTCTTTACCAATAGGCAAATCACACAAAGACCATGTACCGTTCTTCATTATAGCATCATATTCACTTTGTATTGCAGCCAACCAATTTTTTGATTTTTGTGCCAATTAGATGAAAGAGGTTCTTCCTCTTCACACATACTAGACACAGCCAAAGCATAACAATCTGATGCATAAGAGCCATGCTGAAAACCTGAACGAGTACGACTAGAAATAGGTGCATCAATTTTACTATCATGCAAGGTTTGCACCGGCCATTTAGGCATACCTCTAGCCTGCTCATTTTCAGCCCTATCCTCATAAATTACATCCTGTAAATCTGCATCAGAAATAGGCTGATCTATGATGTCGTTTGAAATGTGCATAGGCTGAATATTTGCCTCATTAGGACTTACATTTGAATTCCCACCTGTAAACAGAGGCAAAAACGTATCAAATACATCCCGTGAGCTCACACCTGTCTCTTTGGTACATGATAACAAAGGCTACACAGCATCTTCCACAAAAACAACATCTCGACTAATCAAGATACGCTTTGACTGCGGATGATACAATCTATAACCCTTGCTCTCAGCACTGTAACCAACAAAAATGCATTTGACAGCCTTATCATCCAATTTTCTACGTTGTTGCCCAGGCACTAAAGCATAGGCCAAGCAACCAAAGACACGCAAGTGACCAATAGAAGGCTTCCTGCCATGCCAAGCTTCGTATGGAGTAACAGATTGCAAGGCCTTAGTGGGACACCTGTTGAGTACATATGCAGCACACATGACAGCCTCAAGCCAAAACGCATGTGGCAAAGCTTGGCTCTTGACCATACATCGTTTCCTCTCAACAACACCATTTTGCATAGGGGTATATGGCACTGTACATTGGTGTTTTATCCCACGACTAGCCAGAAATGCATCAAACTCTTTAGACATGTACTCCCCCCCTCGATCAGAATGAAGGGTGCCCACAATACAATTGAATACATTTTCAACCATAAGCAAAAACTATTTGAAGCACAAAAACACTTCGGACTTTGCCTTCAGTGGATATACCCATGCATGCCTTGAGTAATCATCAATGAAAGTCACGAAGTACAAGTGTTTACCAAATGACGGAGTTTGCATAGGCCCACATACATCACTATGTACAAGTTGCAATTTGCGAGTGGCCCGCACATAACCATCCTTTGGAAACGCAAAACGCTGCATTTTGCCCAAAATACAACCTTCATAAACATGTTTTAATGGTGTCTCAAGAGGGAGCAATGAAGCAACCATATCAGATTTCTGCAAACGCAGCAAACTAGCAAAGTTCAGATGACCAAAACGAGCATGCCATAGTTTTGCATCTAAAACTGCCTTTTCATCAGAAATTGCATTTGCTGAATCATCCACACACTTGTCATAAGAATTGAGCCTATACAGCCCACGAAACAAGGTGCCAGATGCA